>NC_132795.1:54102042-54399542 GCF_048418805.1 Vulpes vulpes
TCTCGGAACAATCAATGTGGGCATTGAATCTTGTAACACTTAGCAGGTGGTGCCTGTTCATGTTATTTTTCTTCTAAGAACTTGGAAACCCTTTCTGTTGCTGTTTTATTAATAAAGCAGGTGTTTCTTTTCTGGTACTCGGTCACAGTCCCAATTTAAGTTTAACTCTAGGAATTTGTTTTAGTCACCCAGGAATTTGTGATTCAGCATAGATGTATTGGGATTCATCAAGCACTTTGTGCTCTTATTACTCCTGGAAGGGATTCTAAACCATTGACGCCTTTCATTATAGATACATCAAGGTTTTTAGAAACTTAACGGTTTTTTCTTCCTGTTCAACTTTAATTTGGACTGAAGAAATGACTTCCAGTAATGGTTAAAGTACTGAGACAAAATGTATTCAAATTAATGAGTTCAGAGAACTTAACTTGGCTGATTTGTTTCATGAAGTACACATATACTTAAACATGTTTCCCTTTTTTTTTAAGTAAATACACAGAATAAAGGCAAATGCTGACATACCGTTTATCCTCACACAACTATCAACTTTTTGCCTGCTAAAGGTGATCGGGTTATCCTAAGGAGGCACAATCATAATTTGAGACTTATGTCAAGTGGTCTTTGACATTATGAAAGTGAAACAGGTTTTGAGTCCTTAGGAATGCAGGGGCTTGGCCCAGGTTACACTGAAATTTTTAAGAGCAAAGCCAAGGGGAAAAAATCATCGTCTTTTGACTACTTGTCAGAGCTTTGGTTTGAATCAACAAACACTTGATTAATTGAGGTATATTGAGGGTCAAAAGTAGAATTAAAATATAATCTCTGCCTTCAAGAATTTTTTTTTTAAAAGATTTTATTCATGAGAGACATAGAGGAGGTAGAGGGAGAAGCAGACTCCATGCAGGGAGCCGGAGCCCGATAGGGGACTAGATCGCAGAACTACAGGATCACGCCCTAAGCTGAAGGCAGACACTCAATCGCTGAGCCACCCAGGCACCCCTACCTTCAAGAAATTTAATAAGGGACGCTGCCAGAAACGGTTTAGAATAACCCTGGGAGGATTAGGAAGGTTCTTGGCCTACGTTGGGGGTACTGCAGGAAGGCCAGGGGAAGTTCATAGCCACAGAGTGACAATAATCCTTAAGGCTTTCCCATCTCATCTAGCACTCTTCATACTCTACCCACTGGGGCTCGTTTCAGTTCCTCTAATGATGGGTCCCCTTTTGTCCACCCTATTACGCATCCTTCAGACTTTAGATAATATTTCCTCAAAAGATGCCTCTCCTGGCCCCCAATTCAAGTTAATTACTCTTGTAATCATTGCACCGTAGCATTTTGTTTATAGTGTTGGGTAATTATCAACAGTCCTCCATTAGGCAGGTTCCATGGTGGCCGTAACCAAGTCTGTTTGGCCCTGTAGGCAGCAACTACTCGGTATTAAATGAATAATTGAAGTCAAACTGGATAATAAACTTTGAAGGATATACTGGACCTACAGGCAAAGGAGGTGGGGTGGGCAGAAAAGGACATTTGTGGGGCAGCCTGGGTGGCTCAGTGGTTTAGCACTGCCTTCAGCCCAGGCGCAAGATGTAATCATGGAGTCCCACATCAGGCTCCCTACATGGAGCCTGCTTCTCCTTCTGCCTATGTCTCTGCCTCTCTCTGTGTGTCTCTCATGGATAAATAAATAAAATCTTTAAAAAAAAGAAAAGGACATTTGTATGGGGGAAGCAATCTGAATGGGCAGTGTGTTTGAGGAGCTCTCTGAGCAGTTCTAAAGCATGAGTCAGGGATGGTGTATCAAGATTATAGAGGCCAGATAATTTTCAGATTAGAATTTGTCACTGAAAAAAAAAAAAGAATTTGTCACTGATTCTATAGTAATTTTAGAGTTTTTTTAAGATTTTTTTTTTTTGAAGATTTTGTTTATTTATTCATGACAGAGAAAGAGAGGCAGAGACACAGGCAGAGGGAGAAGCAGGCTCCATGCAGGGAGCCCGATGTGGGACTCGATCCCGGGTCTCCAGGGTCACACCCTAGGCCAAAGGCAGCACTAAACCGCTGAGCCACCCAGGCTGCCCTAAAATATTTTATTTATTCATGAGAGACACAGAGAGAGAAAGAGGCAGAGACACAGGCAGAGGAAGAAGCAGGCTCCGTGCAGGGAGCCTGACGCGGGACTCGATCCCGGATTTCTGGGATCACGCCCTGGACTGAAGACAAGACTAAACCGCTGAGCCACCCGGGCTGCCCATAATTTTAGTTTTTTTTTTTTTATTGTTTATTTATGATAGAGAGAGAGAGAGGCAGAGACACAGGCAGAGGGAGAAGCCGGCTCCATGCACCGGGAGCCCGACGTGGGATTCGATCCTGGGTCTCCAGGATTGCGCCCTGGGCCAAAGGCAGGCGCCGAACCGCTGCGCCACCCAGGGATCCCCCTTATAATTTTAGTTTTAATGTGTACTGTAAATCACAGTGTTTTATCTGGATAAAGACCAGTCAATTTTTCATCGGGCTCCCGGTGCATGGAGCCTGCTTCTCCCTCCGCCTGTGTCTCTGCCTCTCTCTCTCTCTCTGTGACTATCATAAATAAAAAAAAAAAAAAAAAAAAATTAAAAAAAAAAAGGGATCCCTGGGTGGCGCAGCGGTTTGGCGCCTGCCTTTGGCCCAGGGCGCGATCCTGGAGACCCGGGATCGAATCCCACATCGGGCTCCCGGTGCATGGAGCCTGCTTCTCCCTCCGCCTGTGTCTCTGCCTCTCTCTCTCTCTCTGTGACTATCATAAATAAAAAAAAAAAAAAAAAAAAAATTAAGACCAGTCAATTTTTAAAATTTGCTTATTAACCATCCTGGTCTACATACCATTTTCCATTTATAAATATATAAAAAGCTATTCCTTAGTTTCAGCAAAACACCACTTTAACTGTGCTCCATCAGCCTCAGCGAGTATACCTCTGAAAGGTATTACAAGTGAGTTTAAGATTAATGCCCCCCCCCCAAAAAAAAGATTAATGCCCAATTTCAAGGGCATATCCCCTCCAGTCTCCATTGCTGAATGGAGCAAATTCAATCTCAACCCAGTGAATTCTGCTGAACTGTTTCTCTACCACCTACTTTCATAATCCCATTCTCAGTTTGTTTCCTTTCCAAGGCCAAGAGAATACAGTTAATGAGTTAAGAACACCTGAGATAAAGTGAATGGCTTTGAAGGTCAAATTCTTTTTTTCTTTTTTTTTTTTTTTTTTTAAGATTTTATTTATTCATGAGAGACACGGTGAGAGGCAGACAGGAGAAGCAGGCTCCATGCAAGGAGCCCGGTAGGGAACTCGATCCTGGGACTTCAGAATCACGCATGGAGCCAAAGGCAGACGCTCAACCACTGAGCCACATAGGTGTCCCGAAGTTTAAATACTTAATTATTGTCTATTTTGGAATTTCCAAGCTCAGTCCTCTTAAATTTTAAGAAATTAGGACAATAATAGTACCAAATTATCTGCTGTTGGGAGAACATAATTTACAAACTAAATTTTAACCTCTAACAATATACATACAGTTCTGTGGAAAGAATTAGAAAATGATCTCAGCCAACTGTGTAGGTCTATAAAAAATCAGAATGGTCTTAAAATGTGTTAAGTGTTTTTCTCCATTTTTAAGTAAGCACTACCTGGGACACCTGAGTGGTTCAATTGGCTTATAAGCATCAGACTCGATTTCAGCTCAGGTCATGAACTTAGGGTTGTGGGATCGAGCCCCATGTCAGGCTCCACGCTGGGCATGGAGCCTGCTTAAGATTCTCCCTCTCCCTCTGTTCCTCCCCACCTCTTAAAAAAAAGAAAAGAAAAATAATTGAACTCATCATGGTCAGCCTGAGAAAGCAGTGCCCTTTCCTGGATTTAAAGCATTATTATTATTTTTTAAGTATTCAGTACTTGATATTCATTTCTAGGTTTTAAAATGGATGGGTAGGGATCCCTGGGTGGCGCAGCGGTTTGGCGCCTGCCTTTGGCCCAGGGCACGATCCTGGAGACCTGGGATCGAATCCCACGTCGGGCTCCCGGTGCTTGGAGCCTGCTTCTCCCTCTGCCTATGTCTCTGCTTCCCTCTCTCTCTCTCTCTCTGTGACTATCATAAATAAAAATTAAAAAAATAAAATGGATGGGTATCTTCCAGTTTCTCAAGTACACTGTACACACATGGTAATTTCCTTTAAACATTGTGCTTACTACATGTGCTCTTGCTTAAAAAAAAATTAGAAATATGTAGTCTTTATTATCAGACCTATATTTGAATTCTCTGCTTTTGACCCTTCGAGTCATTTAGCTGCTTTTTTCTAATCTGTTAAATAAGGATAACAAGGCTTGCGTTTTCAGGTTGTAAGGATTAAATTTGACCTTGTAAGTTCCTCACCCTTATGGGGAAGTCTTTTTTTTAAGATTTATATTTATTTATTCATAGAGACACACAGAGAGAGAGAGAGAGGCAGAGACACAGGCAGAGGGAGAAGCAGGCTCCATGCAGGGCGCCTGACGTGGGACTCTATCCTAGGTCTCCAGGATCACACCCCATGCTGCAGTCCGCACTAAACCGCTGCGCCACTGGGGCTGCCCGAGGGGAAGTCTTTACATAAATGGCAGTTCTATCATAGTAGGTTCCTATTTTTTCATGGATATTTAAGTCCTGACATGGAAGGTCCTCAAAATGGTTCCCTCTCCCTTACCTCCAAGATTTTCCTTCATTTACTTCTGTCTCTGCATCAGGCAATTAAAGGGACATTACTTGCACATACTTTGTCTTCTTGGCTCTCTATTTCCTTTGTTCGAAATAGCCTTCCACAGTCACATGAGCCAGCCAACTGGGTACCTCTTCCTTCTACGTTCCTGATATCTCACAAATGCATATAGATGCATCATACCCCACAAGAATCTCTCCTACTTGGACTATTCAAGCCTAGTACACACATTTAACAGAAACAAGTTTTGTGGAACAATGCTTACAATGTAAACACTCTGATATTTTCACTTTATTCCATTCTATTCTAAAATTCATCTGAAATCCACTAAGCCAAATGATTTTATGAACCCACTGATGGATATTGAATCACAAGCTGTGGGACGCCTGGGTGGCTCAGCAGCTGAGCCTTCACCTCAAGACAAGATCCTGGAGTTCCAAGATTGAGTCCCACGTTGGGCTCCCTGCATGGAGCCTGCTTCTCCCTCTGCCTGTGTCTCTGCCTCTCTGTGTCTCTCATGAATAAATAAAATATTAAAGAAAAAATCACAAGGGGCAGCCCGGGTGGCTCAGCGATTTAGCGCCACCTTCAGCCCAGGGCCTGATCCTGGAGACCTGGGATCCAGTCCCGCTCCAGGCTCCCTGCGTGGAGCCTGCTTCTCCCTCTGACTGTGTCTCTGCGTCTCTCTCTCCCTGTGTCTCATGAGTAAATAAATAAAATCTTAAAAAAAAATCACAAGCCCGTTTTAACAATAAACTGGGTAAGATCCTTGCTTTTGCCTCTCCCTCCACTGAGGGGCACTCATTTATTACATTAAACTGAAAAATGGGTCACAAATTCAAGAGTCTGAATGTGCAATATAGTTGAAGAAAAGAGAGGTATTAAGAATAGCCTAAACAGGGTGATAAGTGTGACCCTTGTTTTCAGTGCCTCGGGTGCAATAGAGAGAGAGTGGTGAGGACTTCGGGAACCCCAGAGTATAGACTCTACCTAAAGGAGGCAGCTGCCATTCAACTACAGACAAATGTCAGCTTGAATGCCCAGATCCTTTGAATTTAGGAAGCGAAGCAAATTAAAATTTGTGCAATCTGCCAACTTTTAAATGTCAACTCATTTTAAACGTGTCAGTATATACCAGGACAATACACCAGATGTGGACCTTGACCTGGCAATTAGCAGCTTCTAAATTAAGAAAATTAGGGGCATCTGGGTGGCTGGGTTGAGTGGCCAACTCTTGATTTCAGCTGAGGTTATGATGCTGAGCGCAGTTTGTTTGACATTCTTTCTCTCAACCCCTCCCCCATACTCCTCCTCTCTCTCTCTCTCTCAAATAAATAAAATCTTTAATTAACCAGTATGTTAACTGGAAATAAAAAGAAAACAAAAAAACACAGGGAATCACACGGAACTAAATTTCAGAAAAACAATGTCACTCTATTCTGACTTGTGCTCTTTAGTAGTAGTTTGAAGCTAGGCATAAAGGTGAAAGATGATTTGCCTCGACTGAAATTTTTGTGCCTTAAAAAAAGGACTCCAGGGCAGCCCGGGTGGCTCAGTGGTTTAGCGCTGCCTTCAGCCCAAGGCATGATCCTAAGGACCCAGGATCAAGTCCCACATCGGGCTCCCTACGTGGGGCCTGCTTCTCCCTCTGCCTGTGTCTCTGCCTTTCTCTCTGTGTCTCTCATGAATAAATAAATAAAATCTTTAAAAAGGGAGAGGGGACTCCAAATCCCATCTTTCACAGTTATTTGGTTGCTCATCAACTCCACCCCCAAGTGGCCTCCTACCACCAAGGCTAAAATGTTACTTTCTTTGAACACTGCAGTTTCAGTGTCTTAGCAAACCTTTTTTTTTTTTTTTTTTTTTTTTTAGCAAAACTTTAGTGAGGTTTGTTTGGTCACATCGTTGGTGGTGAATAAATAGCATTTGCCCTGCATCCAACCACTTCTCCAAAGCCAGTGTTGTTGGGGTTATGTTTGCTCCTGCCCAGCTGGAGCAGTCGATCTGAAAAATCAAATTGAGGAACTATTTTCTTAGATAACATAAAAGTAACTACAAAATGTTTCATCCTAGCATGTGTATATGAGAGTGACTCACCCCTGAGAGTTAATTGCGGTTAATTATTACCAGCCTGACTTGTCAAGGCAACAACACTTCTGGTATAACTTGCTTATTCTCAGACAGGGGAGTTGCTTCTGAAGCTCACCATCTTGAAAACATGGTGTGTACCTTTCAACATATGATTATTTGAAATGGGAGGGGACTGTGGAATGCTTGAGTGGAAATTAAGCTCTCGATTAAGCCCTGGCAAGATGAAATCACACACTGAGAAGAAGTCCTCGCCTCCTCCTCCCCACAAGACGAATGAAGGCATCAGCAGTTAAGAATGGTGATTACCTTTTGCTCCTCTATTTAATCCCTTCTTATTTATATGCCGACCCTTTGCCAACTGCCAAGGAGGCTGGATTTCTTAATTTTGTTTTAGTTAAATTGCTCAGGCCTGGTGTGTTTCTAGCACTGCAGGGAAGATGAGGACAAAAGCACCAACCCGCAGAAATCCAGTGCCTTCTGTCCAGGGATGGGGTGTGCCCTCTCAGGCTGCACTAAATGGTAGGAGATGTCTACCCTTTATCTACTTCTATGGACTCCACCCCTCCTTCCTGAGATGCCCTAGGAGAATTCATTTCAGCTCATCCCAACCTTTCTCATCATTCTGCATAGTAATGCTTCTTGTTGGGGAACACACACCGAACTGCGCACAGGATATGTAGGATGCAATTTGGCCTGAAGTCATCTATACATCAAGGATACCAACTTTGGGGGACACTTGGGTGGCTCAGCAGTTGAGCATCTGCCTTCAGCTCAGGGGTGATCCCGGGGTCGAGGAATCAAGTCCCGCATCGGGCTCCCTGCGAGGAACCTGCTTCACCTTCTATGTCTCTGCCTCTCTGTGTGTGTCTCTCATGATAAATAAAAAATAAAAGGGACGCCTGGATGGCTCAGTAGTTGAGCACCTGCTTTGGCTCAGGGCATGATCCTGGATTCCCAGGATCGAGTCCCACAATGGGCTCCCTGCAAGGAGCCTGCTTCTCCCTCTGCCTGTGTCCCTGCCTCTCTCTCTCTCATGAATAAATCAATAAAATCTTAAAAAAATAATAAAATCTTTTTTAAAAGATACCAACTATTTAAGCCAGGCTTTACATTACGGTATCATATTTAATCCTCACACGATCTCCATGTTAAGAACAAGAAAGCAGGTTTGATGATGTAAAGAGATTTGTTGCCATTAAATCAAGATAACACAGTTGGTGGACACAATCGGGATTCAAACCCATTGCTGCCTCGAATAAATGACTTCAAATACCAGCAACCCTTGCAAAGCCCCATTGCGCAAACGCACACTCTTCCCGAGAGCCCGGCGCCTGGGCTTTTGGCCCCCACTCTCAATCCTAGCGGTTGGATGGAAACCCAATCAGAAGCCGCCTGTCCCCGCTCCCCGACCAACGGGAAGGCTGTTGCTAGCGCTCTGGGTATATTTTTAGCTCTCCAGTGCTCTGGGACCCGGTGGGTCGGCCGGCTCTCACTGCTCGCGTGGATCACGCTAAGGGACAACGAGGGAGGAGTGGGAAGAGATGGGGAGGGGAGGGGAGGGGGGGGAGGGGGAGGAAAAATGGGAGGAGTGGAGTGGGGCAAGCGGGGCGCGGGGGGGGGCGCATATGTGACGCTCTGCCACCGGCTGACGCACGAGGCAAGTAGTCCCTGGAGGTGCCCCAGGGGCTGAAGCGTTCAGCGTGTGGGGGGATGGGGGACTTCGGGATCCAGCTCCCTCCCGCCTCCCTGTCCCCTTGGAGTTTGCCCTCCAGTCCGGGGTTTTTCTGCTGCAGTCAAGGAAAGCGCTTCAAAACCCCCACGCTACCGTTGCTCTCTGCCCTTGCCAGGAAAAAAAAAAAAAAAAGTGATCAAGGAATAAACAAATGCAAACTGTTCGTAGCTGGAAACTTTCGGATTTCGCCACCCCACGTGGGTTCGGCGACTGCCGATGGCCTGGAACCGTCTGGAATGGGAATAAAGGTCGGGGGTTGGAGAGCGATCTGGAGAATGGACTACTGGACGGAACACTTAACGGCAAGCTGCCGGGGGTCCGGCAGCCCGGTCCGCCTGTGACCTCACCTAGGTTCAGGCCTCCCTAGCCGCCTCCCCGCGCCCCGCAGTCACAAAGCGGCCGAGCGCGCGGGCCTGGGGCGCCCCGTCCAGCGCCGGCGAGCCTCGGGCTGCAGCCCCACGGACCGTCGGGTGCGTGAGCCCTGCGCCCCTGGCACGGGCAGGCGCCACGACCGCCGGCGGGGGGGCTCTCCCTAGAAGCAATGTCACTCTCTCTAGTGTCCCGTACGGGGGTCGCCCGCGGGGAGAGCACACTGTTGGACCGGAGAAGGGCTGAGCCCCGCCCGGGGCGGCCCGGGGGCGCGCCTGCGCAGAGCCGGCGCTGGCCTCTCGGGCCGCCAGGTAATGGGGGGCCAGAGGCGGCACCTGGGAGGACTTTGTGGCGCTGGGCTCCTTCTCGCGGTCGGCCAGCCGCTTGTCGCCTCCTCTTCCTCCCGCCCAGCGTGCCTGGGCCCCGGTTTCCCTGGCGGAGGCACGGCGCGCTCGGGAGACTCGAGCCAACCCGAGTTAATAAAAGAGCGAAACGTTTCCAAAGCTCGCGCTGCCCCCCAACTCCCCCCCTCCTGCCAGGGGCGGTGCCGGGGGGTGCGAGCCGTGGGGGTGGTCGGACAGCCCAACGCCCAGACCCGGAGGGACTCGCCAGGGTGGCCTGGCGGACCGGGCCGGGCGACCGGACGGACGAACCGTCGGCCCTGGGGCAGGTGCAGGGCCAGGCCGCGGGCGTGGGGGGGGGGGGCTGCCTCCCCGCGACGTCCGTGCGTCCCCACGTCTAAGATGAACCACCCGGTTCCAGCCCGGGCCCCTGCGCGCCCGGAGCTCGTTGTCTACCTGGGGAGACCCTGTGCCCGATGAGCACGCTTTCAGAGTGGGGGGGCCTGAAGGAAATCAGGGTGGCACGGCGCTGCGATGCGGGGGAGCAGGCACCACTAGACTGGCTAAGGGCGGCCTCGCCGGCGTGAGAGCCGGGATGGGGCGAGCAGAGGCCGGCCACGGGACGGCGGGGCACCCCTGGGCGCGCCCGGAGTCGCTGGCCGCGCGGCCCGAGGGGTTAAGCCGCGGGGCGGGCTGGGAAGTAGTCCCGGCCCGGCGCCCGGCGCCCGGCCCCGCCCCTGCAGGGCGGAGGGACGCATCACGCAGGGGTGGGGAAGCCGGATCCGTGCGCAGGGTTGCTAAGGGTGAAACTTTTCATTGACTTTGCTCACTTCGGGCCCGGGCGCGGGAAGGTGCGGGTCGTCGCCGGAGAGAAGTGAGTGGCTCGGGCGACGCGGGGCCCGAAGGGCAGGACCGCCCGCTGGCCAGAGCCCGGCCCGTCCTCCGCCCCGCGACACGAGCCGCCCTCCGGTCAGACATCCCCGCGCCGTCGCCGCCGGCCGGCCCGCCCGCCTTCCATCCCCCCTCCGCCGAGCCTGACCTCCAAAAAGCTGTAAGAATTATTATTGAGAGTCCGAGCCCCAAACTCCCTCACTTGCCACCCCCTCCACCAACCCTCAACGAAGAAAAGAACCCATCAGCCTCCGGCCCGGCGGCGCCCAGGAAGGAAGGAACAGCGACCTCCGCCCCGCGCCCGGGACCACCCTGGAGGGAGAAGTCGCGCTGCGGCCGGCAGACCGCCCCGCCACCGCGGAGACCCGAGTGAGTGAGTGGGGGGCGTGCGGGCGGGGGGCCCTGAGACGCCTTCCCCCACCCCCGTCCCGCTCCTGCTCTCCGCTTTGCTGGACGCAGCGCGCTGCTGTCGTGCACCCCCTCGCAGGACTGGCCAACATTTCCCTTTCCCCTTTCCCCTTCCACCTCCCCTGTGGACCCCCCCCCCCTTTTCCCCGGTGCCCTGCTCCTTTCCGTGTTCTGAGTGTGGCCTCCTCCTGGGTGGGGTGCATTTCCTCCCCTCTCCGCCTCCCTCAGTTCTTCATAACGTAGAGACTCGCTAGATTTTTCCTTGCCCCCCCCCCCCAAAAAGCCCATAACTTCCACGCCATTAAATAAATCAGAGGAAGAAGTAAGGGGATCCAGGTCTTGTTATTCTGCTGCTTTTCCCGTGTGCGGGGAAGGGGGTGGTAATAATAGGGTTTATTTCTGGCCCCGTGGAGCTGAGGGATAGAAGGTAGACATCCCCTTTTGGACCGGTCAGTGGTGACTGTCCTCTGGCCCCTCAACCAGAATTTACCATTTTGGCTTGAGCTCTTTATTCTCTGTAGTGTTTTAAGGGGAAACCGTGCTGGGGGTGGTGGTGGTGGGGGACTACCTTTACAGCAACACCAGTGAGTGGACTCGGGTTGGTCCCAGTGAGATGCCTGGGAGGAAGAGCCCTACTACTGAGCTGGTTCACCTCCTGCCCAGAGGATGGACTGTGCCCTTGACCAGAGACGGAGGGGAGGAGGGGCAGCTGGCAGGCCTTCTCCCACCCCGCAGAGGAACCAGAACCCTACACAGCAGGCTTCAGCCTGGGCCAGCGGAGGGGGTCTCGGGTGCCTGCTCCGTGTCTAACCTTTCTCTTTCTCCTTCCTATACACCTTACCCTGGGACTGAGTCCCTCATCTTTGATTTTCCAGCGGAAAAACGCTCATTGCTTTCTTGGGCGCCTGCCCCCACCCCCTCTTAAGCAGTGGGGGAAAGAAGCTTGTGTGGGAGGAAGGATTAGGGAGGTTTAACACCGTGTAGGGGAGCTTTGCCGAGGATCTGGTAAGTCTGGTCATAGAGCAGGCCTTGCAATGGGAGGAGACTCACAAACAATTTCAAGTATTAGAATATGTTGTTCGGGTGTCAGATGTACGGTTTTCCTTCCCTGCCGGGAACCTTTTCTCATTTCCCTAGCTGGGTCTAGTTACTCGACTTGGATTAGAAGAGGGGTGAGGCTTGGGCCCTGCTGGCTTTGGGCCTTCTGATTTTCGGCCCGGCCCCTCCCCGCAGCTTAACTGGGAATTTCTTTGGCTGAGAGGACGGGAGAACTGGGTTTCGTTCCTGCCTTTTCTGGCTGTTGGGGGTGCTGGACCGGAGCCCGCTGGGCATTAAGTGAAAAGGCTTTTTTCTTTTTTCCCCTCTTTGAATTCACCCGTCCCTACAGCAACTCCAGACGGAGACCACTCAGCCCAAGGAATACAGATTAAGCGGCGGGGGGAGGGGGGGGACGGGGACGGCGGGGGGATGTGTGACCTTTATCTGTCCCACCCCACCGCGTTCACCCAGAAAAAACTCATTAGAAGGAAATCGTTAATTGAACAGTCAAGGGAGGCCGTGAAGTGGAAAGTGGGGTGGGGGGCGAAGTTCAGCCTTTCTTGAGACCAAGACGTGAAACCCGTGGGGGGTGGTACGATACGGGGTGTAGGCCTTATGGGTAAATTTATATAAAATGTATTAGGAGGTGGGCGGGGGGGGGGGCGTCCACCATAGCGCGCATGTGCATCGGAAACTTTTCCTCGGTTCTTCGGACCTCGGCCAGCTCCCCTTACGGGGCATGCGCGATTCGCTGGCTAAACCTTCGCAAAGCACTCAGGGAAGGGTAGTGTGCAGAGAAAGTAGGTCACTTGCTCCAACCTAACTGTAACGTGTCTGAGGACTACAATTCCCAGAGTGCAGAGCGCGCCTTCGCTGCCTGCCTACGTTGGAGTTCAGTGAAGTCTTCCTGGCTTTACAGGAATCGAGTGCCCCAGAAAGGGCCCTCTTACTCGGAAGAGTTGGGCTTGCACAGTCCATGTTTGAGGCAGATGGTGGAGACTCTGGGCGGGGTGTTGCGGTGCATCGGCACAAGTCCGGGAAGCCCTTCAACCATACCTGCGGGCCTGGGTGGCTGCCTCGGATTGGCGTGGTGGAGCCGGGTGGTCCCACTGAGCCTGGGTCTCACTCCCTGGGATCCAGATTGTGGCACCTGCTGGCCTTGTCAGAATTGAGGACCCCTCCTCCCCGACTCCTCCTTCCAGACTCACTGCATCTGATAGTGCTTGGTCGTAGGACCACTTGGATGTTAAGGCTTGGGGTGCCTGGATATTGTTACAGATACTTGTAGTTTGGAGATCCGAGAAGTTCCCTCACCATCATCCCTCCTTTTTCCCCTTTAAAACATAGTTGCTTTTCTTAAGAGCCTTCCTTCTCAGTTTAGTCATAAGTTCTTTCTGGAAACCCCATTACCATATCGTTGACTACAGCAGCCACCTTTCTTACCCCATTTTTGTCCTTCTCTTAAACACTCTTTAAAACAGTAGTCAGGGGAGGCCTGGGTGGCTCAGCGGTTGAGCGTCTGCCTTTGGCTCAGTGCGTGATCCCGGGGTCCGGCGATCGTGTCCAGCATCGGGCTCCCTGTGAGGAGCCTGCTTCTCCCTCTGCCGATGTCTCTGTGTCTGTCATGAATAAATAAATAAAATATATTAAAAAATAAAACCCACCACAAGTCAGCACAGGGGATCTGAATCCCACATTAATTTTGCTGTTGGAAATAAACAAGCGAAGAAGTATTCAATTCTGAAAGAAATAGGACAGAATTTACTCTCACATTTGCAACTTTTTAATATGTCGACAAAAGGTAGATGTTGCTATTGTTAAATACTTAGCTTTGTTTGTTTGGTGTTCAAGGGGGTTGGTTTTGTTTTTACTTTTTTGCCACCTTTCTGGCTTTTTGCACCTGAGTCAGGGTTGGAGAAGAACTCAGAGTCCTCTCTTCCCTCTTTAACTCAAATCTACTTGTTCCTTGTATTGAAGAGTAGTTACTACTAAGCTTTCTAATCTTACCAAATACTATGAATATTTTATGTATAAGCCTAGAATTTGTCCATAGCCTTAAAAAAAAAAAAAAAATGAACAGACTCATCTGAGTCTCCTCTCTTTAGTTCAAGACAAGACAGCACCAGTGCTTTAATCCTCTGTTCCATAAGCTTCTTGAAGTCAAAATTAGAGCCTGAGCTGATAGAGCAGAAAATCTCATTCTGGTTGTCCAGCATTTTTGAAAGGTTCCACCCCACAGCCATCTGGCCCAGCCTGTTCTCCAATTAAAGAGGCAAAGATGGCATTATATACTTCCTTATTTGTGTGGCAGCATCATTGAGGTATAAATTGGTGTGCAGCTTTAGTTGCTTATGCTGCAGAAAATGGTTAGCTAGGCAGGGCTGATGACAGTGGTTCTATTGTATTTTGGGGTAGGAGGCTTATTTCCCAATGACTTTGGCCTGCATTTAAAATGCTCCCATTTTGAAAAGATAAAAAGGAGAGAGGGAAACAAGCCATAAGAGACTCTTAACGGGGGAAAAAAAAAAAGAGAGAGAGAGAGACTCTTAACGATAGAGAATGAACTGAGGGTTGATGGAGGGAGGTGGGTAGGGCATGGGCTAGATGGGTGATGGAGATGAAGGAGGGCACTTGTGATGAGCACTGGGTGTTGTATGTAAGTGATGAATCACTGAATTCCACTGTGAAACCAATATTACATTGTATGTTAACTAAGTAAAATTTAAATTAAAAAATTGAGGGGCAGCCCCCGTGGTGCAGTGGTTTAGCACCGCCTGCAGCCTGAGGTGTGATCCAGGAGACCCAGGATCGAGTCCCACGTTGGGCTCCCTGCATGGAGCCTGCTTCTCCCTCTGCCTGTGTCTCTGCCTCTCTCTTTGTGTCTCTATGAATAAATAAATAAAATCTGTTAAAAAAATGTTTAAAAAAATAAAAAATTGATAAATAAAAAAAAGTTCCCATTTTGAAGCTAAACTGTTGAGGGAGGTTAACTTGGAAGTCGCATAAGCAGCAAAGTTTGAGGAGGCCTAGAAAGGTGTAGGAGCCCCTTGGTCTGATTCTTTTTTTTTTTTTTTTAAATTTTTATTTATTTATGATAGTCACACAGAGAGAGAGAGAGGCAGAGACACAGGCAGAGGGAGAAGCAGGCTCCATGCACCGGGAGCCCGACGTGGGACTCGATCCCGGGTCCCCAGGATCGCGCCCTGGGCCAAAAGCAGGTGCCAAACTGCTGCACCACCCAGGGATCCCCCCTTGGTCTGATTCTTATACCAAGAGGCCATGTGGTGCTTTGGGGAAGTGTCATGTCTTTATTTTTTAATTAATTAACTTTAAATTTTTTATTTTATTTTATTTTATTTTTACTTATTCATGAGAGATGCACGGAGAGAGGACGAGACATAAGCAGAGGGAAGAGAAGCAGGCTCCATGCAGGGAGCCCGGTGTGGGACTCTATGCTGGGATTCCCGGGATCACACCCTGAGCCAAAGGCAAACACTCAACTACTGGAGCCACCCAGGCGTCCCTCATGTCATATTTAAGTTTATTTTACTTTTCAAAAACACTTTGAAAACATTGTCTTTAACTCCAGGCCCATCCTTGGGAACCAGTGCCAACTTTCTTCACAACTTTTTTTTTTTTTTTTTTTTTCAAATTTTATTTATTTATGATAGTCACAGAGAGAGAGAGAGGCAGAGACACAGGCAGAGGGAGAAGCAGGCTCCATGCACCGGGAGCCCGATGTGGGATTCGATCCCAGGTCTCCAGGATCGCGCCCTGGGCCAAAGGCAGGCGCCAAACCGCTGCGCCACCCAGGGATCCCTCTTCACAACTTTTTAATCTCCGTGTTGGACAGCTCTGGTGGACTGTCATGGCCTTTATAGACTTCCATTCTTGGGGAAGGCCTTCAGCCCTAGTAGCTAGTCTTGCATCTAATGATGAGTCCAATCCTTATAAACAGAAAGCCCCCTATCTTTACCTTTTCCCCCCTTCTTTAAACCTTGAATTGACCTGTGCTCCCAGCACCTCTTGACCCCCCATGTGACCCTCTGCTCAGACCTGAAATGAGGGTGGGACTGGACCTAGCCAGTGTCCTATGATGCTCCATATTGATCCAATGCTTCTTCTCTGATAATCACCTCAGAGAGGTGAGGATCTAGTCCTAAAAATACCCCTATGAGCCATGGCCCCAGTCTTGAGAATGATAAGGAAATGAGTTGAGGCAAATGAGTTGGGGCAACTCAAGATCCCCAAGCCTAGAATTAACACCTACATATTCTATGCTGGACCCAGAAGGGATTTTATTTATTTATTTTTTTTTTCCCAGAAGGGATTTTAATCAAAACCCAGCCCCAGATCTATAGCAGGGCAGAAGATGCCCCTGATGGACCATGGATTAGTCTTGTCTCTGCTGAACTCAGCAGCACATTTCCATCCAGAGGCCTGGCTGGTACCTGTTCTGGCCCTGCCAACCCACAAAGAGGGTCCTTTTTCAGTCTTCCCACAGCATGACCCTGGAGCTGCCCTTTTGGAAAAAGTGAGGAGAATAGGATCACTGGCTCTCAGGACTTTACTGATCATCTTCCTGAGACATGAGTCTGGCTCAGATCTCAGGAGTAAACCTTTTTGACCTCTGCGGGAGCTGGCTGTGAGAGAATCCCAAAATAACAATCTGAGTGTTTATCTTGGGCTGTCTCCTCTCCAGGGATCTCCAAACACTTGATAAATCTGATCTGGTGCCAAGGACAGGTGGTCAGACAGTCCCCAGGAGACTGAGTGATGATGGGTCCCCAGCTGGAGGCTGCAGGGTGATGGAAAATTTCGTCTCTTTGCCACCCTCATCACCTACACTCTAGCCAAAAGCTAGAGTCCCTCAGGCCATACTTGTGCTGCTCTTAAGGATTTTTTTTGGCATCTGGGGCCTTGTCTCCGTTCATTTCTTCTGCTTCCCTGAGACAGCCCATGGTCAGCGGTCCGTTGTTGGCCCACGCCTCTGGTTGTGACAGGTCTTGACTTCTTGGGGATCATTTTCTTGTCTCTATTCTTGGAGGCGCTCCCTTTGGTTACAGTGTGGTGGTGTTGTATCAGTTCTGCAAACCCAGGGTGAGGCAGAAAGCATGTACACCCAGGGAGCCCAGGATGACAAATTAGATGTAACTGCAGTCCAAGCCCCCAGTAAAAAGTTGGCGGTGCTGCTTCCTGTTCGGTAATCTGTATCCCTTTCCATTTAAGGAAAAAAACTAAGGATTTTAAACTTATATCTCAGCCTGTGACGGTTTGGGAGCACGACTTCACCAAGATGTTATGAAGATAAGTTAGCAAGAGCCTTCCCTTCTCCAGCTGAATTAGGGGCTTGATTTCTTTTTTTTATAGCAGTCATGTAGTGACTTGGATTCTCAAAATAGTGGAAACCACAGCACTCCTGTTTCTTTAGAATTACTTGAAAAACAATAGCTCATTTTATCAAGTGCCTTCTAAATAGCAGGTTCAGTGTGAGACAGTTTACATCCTTGAGCTAACTTACTCTCCATGTTAGCCTTATGTTCCTGATGAAACTAAGGTGCAGAAATAAGGGGCCTTGAGTCTCTGTGATCTTTTGTTTTAAGAATTTATTTATTTGGGATCCCTGGGTGGCGCAGTGGTTTGGCGCCTGCCTTTGGCCCAGGGCGCAATCCTGGAGACCCGGGATCGAATCCCACATCGGGCTCCCGGTGCATGGAGCCTGCTTCTCCCTCTGCCTGTGTCTCTGCCTCTCTCTCTCTCTCTCTGTGACTATCAAAAATAAATAAAGAAAAAAAAAATTTAAAAAAAAATCACAGTTAAAGAATTTATTTATTTATTCATGAGAGACAGAGAGAGGGGCAGAGACACAGGCAGAGGGAGAAGCAGGCTCCGTGCAGGGAGCCCAACATGTGGGACTTGATCCCGGCACTCCAGGATCACGGCCTGGACCGAAGGCAGCGCTAAACCGCTGAGCCACCCAGGCTGCCCGAGTCTATGTGATCTAAAGTTGGTGCTTCTCTATCCTTTGCCATTGATCCCCTGCCCCCCACCCCCCACCCCCACTTTCTGCATATCTGCTCATGATACTCTTTGTTCTCCTTTCTCAGAGCTGTCTGGAGCCCAAGGCTGCCTACCATACATTACCTGCCACTGCCTGTGGCCTGTACACGTGCCCTGAGCTGATTGTCCGCCCGGGAAAGGACCATGCAGCTAGAGATCAAAGTGGCCCTGAACTTTATCATCTCCTACTTGTACAACAAGTTGCCCAGGCGCCGGGCAGACCTGTTTGGGGAGGAGCTTGAGCGGCTCTTGAAAAAGAAATATGAAGGCCACTGGTACCCGGACAGGCCACTGAAGGGCTCCGGCTTCCGCTGTGTGCACATCGGGGAGATCGTGGACCCAGTGGTGGAGCTGGCCGCCAAGCGCAGTGGCCTGGCCGTGGAGGATGTGCGGGCCAACGTGCCCGAGGAGCTGAGCGTCTGGATTGATCCTTTCGAAGTGTCCTACCAGATCGGTGAGAAGGGGGCAGTGAAAGTGCTGTACCTGGATGACAGCGAGGGCTGTGTTGCCCCGGAGCTGGACAAGGAGTTCAAGAGCAGTTTCAACCCCGACGCCCAGGTCTTCGTGCCCATCGGCAGCCAGGACAGCTCCCTGTCCAACTCCCCGTCGCCGTCCTTTGGCCAGTCGCCCAGCCCCACCTTTATCCCCCGCTCTGCCCAGCCCATCACCTTCACCACCGCCTCCTTTGCCGCCACCAAGTTTGGCTCCACCAAGATGAAGAAGGGGGGTGGGGCGGCAAGTAGCGGGGCACTGGCTGGCGGGGGAGCCGGGGGCCCGCAGCCTCCCCAGCAGCAGCCCCGCCTGGCCCGCTCCCCCACCAACAACCTGCTGAAGCACAAGAGCCTCTCTCTGTCTCTGCACTCGCTGAACTTCATCGCGGCCAACCCAGCCCCTCAGTCTCAGCTCTCACCCAATGCCAAGGAGTTCGTGTACAACGGCGGGGGCTCTCCCAGCCTCTTCTTTGACGGTGCCGGTGCCGATGGCGGGGGCAACGGGGCGGGCCCGTGCAACAGCAGCAGCTTCGACGTGGCCCAGGTCTTTGGAGGTGGAGCCAACAGCCTCTTCCTGGAGAAGACGCCCTTCGTGGAAGGCCTCAGCTACAACCTGAACACCATGCAGTATCCCAGCCAGCCCTTCCAGCCTGTTGTGCTGGCCAACTGACCGCCCACCTGTCACCGGGCCAGGAGCGCCCAGTACCACAGAAAAGAGAATGGAAAAGAAAGGCCAAAAAAAGAGGAAAAGAAAAATACACAAAAAGATTTCCAGTCTTCTCACTCTGGCTTCTAGAAAAAAAGATCCAGCCCAGGCATGGAGTGGGAGGGGGCTCCTGAAGCACCAAGTCGTGTTTAACTCAACCCCCTGCTGTTTTCCTGCCTGCCTCTGATTTATTTGGTTGGTTTGGGTTTTGTATTTTTTCTTTTTTTTTCTTTTCTTTCTTTCTTTTTTTTTTTTTTTTTACATGTAGTTTTCTATATAACATCTTTAATTAGTGGCTTCCTGTGCTAAGAATGGTCCAGATGTGAATTGCTGCTCCCTGCTCCCTCCCTTCCTCCCTCCCTCCTTCAAGCCTGGTTTTATAGGATTGGTGTGTCCAAGCTCACAGGGAAGGAAGAGCCGCAGTTGGGGCCTGACCCTGTCCAGAGCAGGGAGAGGCTGCCTCCCATGTCACTGCCCCTGACATTCAGCTAAGCTTTCACTCAAAGCCATCCAACCTCAGCAGGCCACCTTGGGCCCTGCCATCCGAATAGGTTTGACCCCAGCCCCCCACTCCCTCTCCGGCCTGAGCCACGTGGGGAGCTGCTGACTGGCTACTTGACACCCTCCTGCTAGAGCTGATGTCTGTGACTCCAGGGAGGTTAGCACTCGGTCTAGTGGAATTGCTTTCATCTCTGTCCTGTAGCCCCACGCCACCATCCTCACCTGGCCCAGACTCTCATCATGGCCCCAGAGACCCAGCCATTGACATGTGGCCTCTCCTGCAGCCCCTTCTTCCCTGGGCCTGAGGTTATGGGTAAGGAGGTGGGGCAGGTGTGGGTGCGTGTGTGTGCGCGTGCGTGTGCGTGGTTTGCTGTCCTGTTTTAAAGGATTCCAAGCCATGTAAACCCTCCCCACCCCCCAACATGATTCCAGGTTGCAGCAAGTGCTTATTTTATGTAGGAGGTTGGGGAATGGGCCCGGGAGGGTCGTCAGTCCTTTTGTAGGGTGGGTCATCTGTTGGGGTGAGACTGCGGCTGAGCCTAAGACACTCCCAGGGGAAAATACTGCAGAAGGAACTGGTTTCCAGACTGTGGAGGGATCTGCACTTTTGTTTTTGACCAAAAAGGGGGGGAGGGGGGTAGCTGTGAGGGGCTAAGGGAATACCAGCCTACCGGCCCCCGATGCCTAAGAGAAGTCCTTGGACTCAGATCCTCCCGTTTCATTGTGACCTTAACCCAGGGTGAGGAGCCGCTCACCTGAGCACCCTGGGGGCGGTGGGAGTTTGGAGTCAGTGCCTAGAGTGCGCAGTCCTGAGCCTTGAATTGAGACTTATCAGTCTTTGGTTGTAGATGTTCTTTTAGTCTGTTTCTGCCCCTGCCTGCTTGAGAACTTCTTGGTACCCCTTCCTGTCCCCTCTCACTGCCTGACCCAATCCCACTGGGCCTTGATGCTGTGAGGGGTGGTCTCAGGCAGGTGGCAGGGCTAGACTGGCAGGTGGCCATGGCAGGTGGCGCGTGTGGACTACAGGAGAGCCCCGGCCCCTGTCTCTGCCGGAAGAGAAGTTGTCTCTCCCACCTGACCCTAGTGAGCCAGCTTCCATGCCATGATGCTTTGGCTGGTGGGCCACATGGCATCAGGGCCCCCATCACCGGAAAGTACCAAAGCCCTTGGCACCCCCACCCCACCCTCCTGTGACCCCAAGTGGGGCAACCGCCGTGGCAGTGGGTCCGGCCCAGACAGACACTGCCAGCCTCCTCCCTGCAATGGGCACCAGCTCTACCTCCCCCAACGGGGCAATGCCCCGGCTCCTCAGCCCAGGATCATCTGTCCCCTAGATTTCTCAGGGGCCAGCCCAGTCTGGGCCCTACCCTCTCCGAGCCCTCCACTCCCGCACAGTGACAGGCCCAGGCAGATGGCTGCTCTCTGGGAAAGGTTGGATGCTGCCTTATTTATGTCCTCTCCCGGCCCCTTTCCCCTGCACTCACATACACAGGTACCCGCCCCCCGGTCGGCTTGTTCTCACCACATCTAGGGAGAGGGGAGACCAACCCCTTAGTGTCTTTTGAAATACGAAGAAAAAAATGTATGTTCAGGAGCATGACTCCAGGGCTGGTCTCTTGGGCCCAGTTCAGTCTGTCTCGTCTCAAATCTAGGCATTTTTGCTTCAATTTTATTTTTTTTAAGGAAACAAAAACAAAAACCTGCACTAATTTACCTGGTTTCGTAGGAGAACCTTTTTTTTTTTATTTTTTACATTTTTTGGTGTCCGTTTGTATTGAATAATTTGCTACATTTGTAAAATGTAAGAGGTATATATAATATATGTATATTTCTAACGTAAAAAACGTAATTTTTTTCTTTTCAAGATTTTTTCTTAAAAAGAGGAGAGAAACAGATATTTTTTCAGGAAAAACAAACTTTAAAATAAAAAAAGAGGAGAATTAAACCTATTTCTCCCCTTTCCCCATCCTCTCTGTCTGCCCCTCTTTCCCAGGAACAAATCAAAAAAGGTGGATCATCTTGTAAAGAATGTAAACTTTTAGTCCAGAATGATGTATTTTTCTCAATGCAGTGAGCTATAGATTCTCTAGTTGACCCCTTGGGATGGGAAGGAGGGCATTGAGGCAACGTGGAGAGGAGCTTGGGGGAGCAGGGTAATGAACTTGTTTTCTTTAGTGAAGGAGGAATACAATCGAGCGTTTTGTATTCAGAATGTTGTGCAATATTTTGGAATGGGACATTGGTGTGTTTAGAGATTTAGTTTAAAAACAAAACAAAAAGATTGATCAAATCTGTACAGTTTATATTGTTCCAGATTTTTTTAAGTTTGTATTAAAAGCATGATATATAATAGCCTGCTGCTTGCTCCTGGCTTGTTTCATTTGGGGGTCCCCTTTTAGGATGGAGAGAAAGGGAGGAACCCAGCCCCTGTTGGTCCTCCTCACCTGACTCCTCAGGGTGCCTGAGGTTCATCACCTACCATATCAACACAAGACACAGAGTTCCCACTTCCGGGGGTTCTTTTCCACACCGTAAGCAGGCTCCCCAAGGCTGGGAACTGCCCAAGCTCCCTCTGCTGATGGGTCATGGAGCCAGTACTGGAAGCAGGGCCTTGAGAACAGGATAACTTAGTGGCTTCTTCTGGAATGGCCTATTCCTGGGAGGCCGAGGGAGGGACCTCCTGCCTGGTCTCAATGACGGAGTTTTGCCTACCTCACACCGCTTCGCTCAAGTGGGCAAGGATGAGAGGAGCCCATCCAAGGCAGGTCCCGTCAAAGACCTGGCGCTTGGACTCGCCCTTCTCCAGGCCCCAGGCCAGGCCATTCCAGAGCTGCCTGAGCCTAGGGGTGGGAAGAGCTGAACGGGTGGTGCTGCCCACCGCAGGGTCAGCTCCTGGCATACCTTCAGCCCGACGATGACCCTCAGCCCCGCAGGCCCCCGCAGCCAGGAAGTCAGTGAAGCTAATTGCCCTCACAGCAACATGGTGGTACAGGTGTTGTCTCCACCATACAGCTGTGAACGGGGCTCCCAGGTGGATTCCCTGCTGGGTCCACAGGACTGATAACGGGAAGCTGAGGTTTTGTGTGTGACGTTTCCACATCTAGAGTGGTGGTAACCTGTAGAAGAGTGACAACCCTCCAAGGGGAGTGGGAGGGCTGAACTTGCCACCTCCAGGCTGGGATGGGGTGGTGGTGGGGGGCAGGAGGCTCTTCTGGGAGGGCCCTCAGTGGGATGGAGTCTACTCAGGCCCCTCACTTC
Source organism: Vulpes vulpes (assembly GCF_048418805.1). Taxonomy (NCBI): domain Eukaryota; kingdom Metazoa; phylum Chordata; class Mammalia; order Carnivora; family Canidae; genus Vulpes; species Vulpes vulpes. The sequence continues at coordinate 54,124,658 of NC_132795.1, forward strand.
CCAAACAGGCCAACGCTGATCCCTCCCCATCTGAGCATGAACTAGGCCTAGAAGCTCTCAGGCCAGACCTCCACCCTCTGCACAGGGTCCCAGGAGCTCCCAACGGCTGGCCCCTCTGTGGGCCACTTTCCCACCCAAGCCCAGGCCTCTGCCTGACCAACATAAGGCCACTGCCAGGGCTCTCACTTTCCTCTGTCCTGCCAGGGAGGAGCCCAGCCTGTCCCTGCGACCCTGTGTGCAGGCTGTCCGCCTACCTGTGGGACCCAGGGCCCCTAGCACACCCAACTCCTACTTGTGCTAACAAATACCTAGCACAGGTCCTGCCACAACAGATGCCCGGAGTCACCCACTGACACTCCCTGTACATGTGCCCGAGAGCTGGCAGGGCCTGGGGGAGCCCCAGCTTAGTGCTGAGACCACCTTCCCAGTCAGCCCTTCTGGCCGAAAGGCTTGGAACAAACCCCAAATTCTCCACAGCACAGGCACAGAAATGATTTGTTCATACGTTAATGTTTTCCTTTATTCACTAAACACTCACTGGCTCTGAAGTGGTGTAGTGGGAGTTCGGGGGTAAAGAGCTGCCTGGGTCCCTGGCCTTATCCCAGAGGAAGAAAGAGCATTCTGGTAGACTCAGAGAGCTCCCCAGGGGGAAAAGTCTCATTTATTCACTTGACAAACCCCTGAACACCCTCCATCTGCTGTGGGAGCGCAGGTGAGGGAGCCGTCACCAGACAGGTGTGCCTGAGAGCCCAGGGAGCAGGAGGCACAGAAACCACACGTACGCCAGGAAGGAGAGATTCAAGGCCAGGCTTCTCCCCGGGGAACCATGAGGGAAGAGACTGCTCTAGCCCCTCAGAATCCCTGGCTTCCAGGCCCACCCCTGCTGCTCCCCTGGGGGACCACAGGCAAACCACTTCACCTCCTCTGGAGCCTCATTTCCCTCATTTCTAAAATGGGGATAATAGGGCTGCCTGGGCGGCTCAGTCAGTTATGCATCCTACTCTTGGTTTCGGCTCAGGTCATGATCTCAGGGTCGGGAGATCGAGCCCCGCATCAGGCTCCCTGCACAGGGCAGGGTCTGCTGCTCCCTCACCCTGTGCCCCCACCTGTGCTTGCTATCTCTCGCTCTTTCAAATAAATAAACAAAATCTTTAAAAATAAATAAAATGCGGATAATAATTATGCTCATTGTGAAAATGAAGTGAAATAACAAGTGAAAAATGCCTCGCACTGCAGCCAGCCCAGAGTAAACAAGTGTCTCACTTGCTTCACCAGGGCCATTACCGTCCGATCTCAACCACCACAGGCCAGCCCGTCCTGGAGGCTCCCTTGCATCATCAGCAAACAGGCCGAAACCCAAGCCCTCCAGCAGCAGGACCAGGCTGGGGCACAAAAGGAAACTCCATCCTTGGAGCGGAGATGAGGCCGGCCCCTGCCCTGCCCTCTGCCAGGGTGGGAGGCCGCTCGGCCCCAGCAATGCCCTCCACCCCATACTATAAATTATGCTAACTGCCACTTGTCCTCTCCAGAGGCCCAGCCTTCAGTCTTGACCTGCGTCCTGAAACCTCCTGGGAGTTTCTCTCTGGAGAACAGATGGGCGGGTGGGTGTGAGTCATGGCAGCAGGAGGGCCCTGCTCCCTTGGTCACTGTCTGCCTGAGTCAAGGCCCACCCATAGGCCAAGGGGATGCCTCTGTCTGGTCCTCCCCGCTGCCCCCTCCCGCTGAGTGAGTCAGGGGCGGAGGAGCACACTCTCACCCTCCTCCATCCTTCCCTTGGGCCTGGCCAGTTGGGCCAAGTCATGCCTGGGCAGGGCCTAAGGACAGGTTGGAACCAGCCAAGAAGTCTCCAAGCCCCTGGGCAATAGGAACCTACTGATCCCTGGTTTTTAGTTTGGGGGATTTCACTGCCAGCAAGAGAAGTGGGCTCTTGGTCCTCACAGCTGCTAACTTCTGTGTAACCTTGAAAACTTCTCTTCTCTCTTGACACCTGTCCCGTACCACAAGGCATAGCAGGGCTGGGCCCCTGGCCAGCTAGACCAATCCCTGGGCCAATACCTCTTCCTGTCTCGGTGACTCCCAAGACCTGATGAGAGTCCTGAGCTGTAGCACCTTTCCCAGGGAGGGGAGGGAAGAGTGATGGGCTAAGTCCTGGGCAGGACCACGTGAGTCCTGGCAGAGACCTCCTCACCCCCTGCCCAAGGCATGAGGGCCTTCTCCTTCTCCCTCTGATCAGAAGACTGCTGGGCTGTGGCAGGGCTGAGTGAGGAGGACTGTGGAGAAGAAGAGGCCTGGCCCACCCACTGGGACAGCTGGGTCCTCTGGCTAGCTGTGCCCTGTCTGGCTCTACTCAACACTATTTTATTTATTTTATTTTATTTTATTTTATTTTATTTTATTTTATTTTATTTTATTTTATTTATTTTATTTTATTTATTTTATTTTTATTTTATATTTTATTTTTATTTTTTTTACTCAACACTTTTTTTTTAATTTTTTTATTTTTATAAATTTATTTTTTATTGGTGTTCAATTTGCCAACATATAGAATAACACCCAGTGCTCATCCTGTCAAGTGCCCACCTCAGTGCCCGTCACCCAGTCACCCCCACCCCCCGCCCACTCTACTCAACACTTAACAGACATCATACAGCATGGAGTCCCCCATAAATGCTGGACACTGTTCCAGGCATGTGGGAAATAAGTGTGAACAACAGGAAAAAAATCCCTGCTCCCCTAAAGACGATGTGTTATTAACCACGAATAAATGAGAAAATGTCAGACAGTGAGGATGGGCCATGAAGATGGGTGGTGAAGACAGTCACAACCAGTGATGGTAGCTAGTGACCAAGTGGCTCCTTTAGATTGGTCAGGGGAAGAAGGGGCCTTCCCAAGGAGGCGGCTCTCCATCGATGACCTGAATTACAGGAGAAGTAGCAGAGCGAGCAGCTTGCTGCAAGGGCAAGACGGGAACAAACATGGTCTGCTTAGGAAAAGAGAAGGCCACCAGGAAACAAGAGCAAAAAGCCCCAGATCGGCTCAAAGACAGCCTCAGGGCCACATCATGGGATTTTATCTTAGTTGTGAGGCTTAAGTCTCTCACCCCCAAGCTGCCCCATGTCTGGCTGGCAGAGACAGTTCCCTCACACAATCAACAAATCTTCCCAGAACCCCTCCTTTGAGCCCGGCCCTGAGCTGGACACAGTGGCCCAGAGCGTGGGCCAGAGGAAGCGAAGGATACGTCTGATGATGGAAACTAGACCCAGGTCACTATGACTTCAACACCTTGATCGGATCCATGACAGAAAAAAGTGCAGGGAGACATGAGTGCCCAGAAGAGGCTCCCACCCAGCCCAGGAGGGCTCTGCAGAGGGCTGACTGAGCTCGTGAGCCAGGAGTTCAGGCACAGAACACAGGCCGAGCGTTCCAGCATGGGCTGGTAAGATGACACCCGGACTGAGCCTTGGGGGGCTCCAGGCAGTCAGCAGGGAGGCCAGCAGAGGAATGAGACTCAGGAGTGGAGAGGTGAGGGGTGCAGCCATGGGCACAGCCAGTGCAGATGGTGCCCTTCAAGGAGCCACAGAGATATCCCAAAGGCAGAAATATAAAACTAAAACTAACAACTTCTAAAAGAAAACAGAAGAGAAAATCATTGTGATCTTGAGTTAGGCAAAGAGTTCTTAGATCTGACTCCCAAAAAAAAATCCATAAAAGAAAAAATTGATAATCTGAACTTTATTTAAAAAAAAAAAAAGGGGGCAGCCTGGGTGGCTCAGCAGTTTAGCACCGCCTTCAGCCCAGGGCGTGATCCTGGAGACCTGGGATTGAGTCCCATGTTGGGCTCCCTGCATGGAGACTGTTTCTCCCTCTGCCTGTGTCTCTGCCTCTCTCTCTCTGTGTCTCTCATGAATAAATAAATAAATCCTTAAAATAAAAAAAATAATAAAATAATTTTTTTAAAGTACCCTTAGACACTGGTAAGAGATAAAAAGACAAGCCACTGGGAGAAACTGGGAGAAAATATTTGCAAATTATATGCCTCTGATAAAAGTGTTTTATACAGAACCTATAAAGAACTTTCAAAACTCAATTATATCATTTTGCAATATACACAAATATCAAATCATTATGTCATACACCTGAAACTAATATGTTATAGGTCAATTACATCTAGAAAACAAAACAAAACACCCCTCAATTATAAGAGAACAAACAACACAATACAAAACTGGGCAAAAGATCTGAACAGACACTTCACAAAGAAGATACATGAATGGGAGTGCCTGAGTGGTTCAGTCAATTGGGGTGACCGACTCGATTTCAGGTAGGGCTGTGATCTGAGGGTTATGGGATCAAGTCCCATGTCAGGCTCCATGCTTGGCTTGGCGTCTGCTTAAGATTCTCTCTGTCCTTCCCCCACACTCCTTCTTTCTATAAATAAATAAATAAATAAATAAATAAATAAATAAATAAATAAATAAATAAAATCTTAAAAAACAGATATGGAAATGGTAAATGAGCACATGAAAAACTGTTCATCATCAGTCATTTTTCTAAAATGCAAATTGGGACACCTGGGTGGCTCAGTGGTTGAGCATCTGTCTTTGGCTCAGGGCATGATCCCAGAGTTCTGAGATCAAGTCCCACATTGGGCTCCCTGCAAGGTGTCTGCTTCTCCCTCTGCCTGTGTCTCTGCTTCTCGGTCTCTGTGTCTCTTATGAATAAATAAACAAAGTCTTTTAAAAAAAGAAAAATGCAAACTAACACCACAATAAACACACCTATTAAAGCAGCTAAAATTTAAAAGATTGACAATACCAAGTGTTAACAAAGATGAGGAGGAATTAGTAACTTTCATACACTGCTGGTGGGAATGCAAAATGTTACAACCATTTTGTAGAATAATTTGGAAGAGTCTTTAGAAGTTAATCACATAACCTACAATGGGATCCAGCCATTCTGTTCCTAATTATTTGCTCATAAAAAAAGGAAATCAGGGCTCCTGGGTGGCTCAGTTGGTTAAGGGTCTGCCTTTAGCTCAGGTCATGATCCTGGGATCCTGAGATCGAGCCCTGTGTTGGGCTCCCTGCTCAGCAGGGAGTCTACTTCTCCTTCTCCCTCTGCTCCTCCCCTCCACTTGTGCTTTCTCTTTCTGAAATAAACAAAATCTTTAAGAGGAAGGAAGGAAGGAAGGAAGGAAGGAAGGAAGGAAGGAAGGAAGGAAGGAAGGAAGGAAGGAAGGAAGGGAAAGAAAGAAAGAAAGAAAGAAAGAAAGAAAGAAAGAAAGAAAGAAAGAAAGAAAAAGAAAATGAATGTCCATACCAAGACTTGTACACAATGCTCACAGCAGCTTTATGTGTTAGCCCCAGATGGGAAACAACACAAAAGTCCTTTAAGGGGTGAACAGTTGAACAAGTTCCAATATATCATACTATGGAATACTCCACAACAATAAAAAGAAATGAGCTTCTGACACATGCAACAAACACGAATGAACCTCAAAATATTAAAATGAGTGAAAGTCTGACTATGTATATATATATATATATATATGATTTGAATCCATTTACAGATGATTCTAGAAAATGTTAACTAATCACGTAGTGACAAAAAGCAGATTAGTAGATGCCTAGGACAGGAGAGGAGGAGGGAAAGAGACAGGAGAAAGGGATTAAAAATGGGAACAAGGAAACTTGGGGGTGATGGGAAAATTCAGTATTTTGATCGTGGTGACTAGAAGGCACAAGCCCATACTTGATGGTCCATTCCACAAATACACGTTGCCCTACTATGTGCAAAGTCCTGTGTTCTCAGTACTGGAGATGGAACAAGGACAACACGGTCCCTGCCCTCCCAGGACCCCCGTCCTCGGAGGCAAGAGCGGTAATAAACCTGATACATAAATGAAAACCATGCACAGAAATAACTTCAGGGAAACAATACGGCGACCAGGCAGGAACACGAGGTGGGGGGAGTGAGGGAAGCGGGCCAGGGGGGTCCCCATGTCTCATGTGTAGCCTCAGCTGGGTGGTGTGGCCATGCCAGAATCTGGGGCCCTCTCTACAGCTCCCTGGGCCATATGGTGTGGAACAGGGTTGAGCCCGGCTCACGAGGGCACAGAGCCCCCCCACGGCCAGCTCTCTGCCCAAGGGGGCCTCTCGCCTTGGCTCAGCTGCATTTGGGGACAGGCAGGGTAGATACACCCGGGGCAGGAAAACACGTTTCTCAGGAGCCCAGCTGGCTTCTCCTCACAGGCACCCTAGGGAGCCCACCCTGTCCGGAATCAGGGTTGCCTTCTGGGGAGAGGGCAGGGGTTGCAGGAGGGGCACCCTCATGAGCTGGGCTCGCCAGGGAGGCAGGAGGGGGTGAGGTGCACTCCTGGCCTCTGGGAGGACTGCTCCGGCCTCCTGTTTGTGACGGACAGAGGGGATGGGACAGGCCAGGCTGGCCTGATGCCCAGAGGGGCAGGGCTGGAGGTCATCGGCCACCGGTAGGGGGGCCTGCTTGGCCCGTTCTCTGGACACAATGTCCTGGACTGCTTCACAGCTTGGCTGGCCGACAGGGAACAGTAGCTGGCAGAGGGTATGGGCAGCCGGCCGACTGGGGGCGGGGAGCAGCCTGGCTTGAGCAAAGGGCTTGTTCGCACAACCTGACCTGCCACCTTGGGCAAAGAGAGAAGCAGCTTGTCTGGGAGGGAGACGAGGGGACCTGGTGCCCTGTGAGGGCCTCAGTAATCCCTTCCCTAATGTCTGCCTTAGTTTCCCCATATGGCTCCCAGCTGCCCACCCTTGAGCAAAGCTCTACAAGAGTAAGTGCCCTGCAAGTGCTGGCCCTGCGCCATTCCACCATGACCTTAGGCACCTCACAACCTCTCTGAAACTCCGATCTTCACCTGAAATATGGCACCTACTTCTCTGGGCTTGAAGGCACGGGGGGCATTTAAGATAGTTAACCCTCACGGAGGAGGCACCTGACGGAGTAGTGGGCTCTAATGGCCACGTTAATAAGGCAATGGTAACGTCTATGTATTGAGGGCCTCCTGTGTGCCAGGAACTTTGCCTACATTTCCCTGAATCCCGGCAGCAACCTGAAGGCAGGTTTTATCTTCCTCATTTTCTAAGCGAGAACACTGAGCTTCAGCAAAGTGGCACAGCTGATATTAGGGGCAGGTGGCTCCCCACCCCTATAGGAAAAGGCGCAAGAGCCCGATGGGCAGACCCCAGGGGATTCCTTCAGGTGGAGTTGAGCCAGGGAGGGCCTGAGGGAGGAGTCCTAGAAACCCAGCAGCTGAACCCAGAGACCATGCTCACTTGCCACAGGACATTTCTGGCAGAGTCCAAACTGTATCCAGATATATAAGCCAAGGTGAGGGACAGTTGTGGGGAGCGATGTATTCATTCATTTAGCAAATATTAATAGAGGGAAATACAGCCTGGAGAGGGGCTGCCAGACTTTGGACTCAGATACTGTACCTTGTGAGGTGTGTGTCCTGGAGGTAGCGTGACTCCCAGTTTTCCCAACGAAGGTACTGTGTCCCAGGAAACCCCTCAGTCCAAGGCAAACCAGGATGGTTGGTCGCCCTAGCTGGAGGAGTTACTCCACCTCTTGGTTTCCTCAGTTGTAACAGGACACCAATTCTCACTTGTTGGAGGGTGAAATGAACAGAAAGTCCTGGACTCAGTTTAGGTCCAATAACTGGGAGCAGGGAAAACAGCCTTTCCTCTTACCCTGGTAGAGGCTGGGGAGGAGGGGAAGGAGGGGGTGTTGATCTGCCCAGTTTTGTAGATGAAGGGACTGAGGCTCCCATCGAGTCTGAGCAGCACACAGAAGGCTTGGGCAGATACTTCTCTTATCCCCAAATCTGCTTTTTTTTTTTTTTTTAAAAGGTTTTATTTATTTATTAGAGAGAGAGACAAGAGACATAGAGACACAGGCAGAGAGAGAAGCAGGCTCCATGCAGGGAGCCCAACGTGGAACTGGATCCCGGGTCTCCAGAATCAGGCCCTGGGCTGAAGGCGGCACTAAACCACTGGGCCACCCGGGGTACCCCCAAATCTGCTCTTAGAAGGTACCAGGCCCTGAGGACCAGCCCTGCCCACAGCTCCGGCCAGGCCACAAGGCAGGCCTGGGCCATGTGCTCCCTGCGCAAAGGCCAAGGTCCACAGGGACCCAAGGTTAGGCTCGGGTCCTGCACGGTGCCAGATCCTGGGAGGGCATTAGGGGAGAATTAGAACAGGTCACAGTTACCTCCCTAAGTCCTCAGCAGGTGCTGACACGCCCCGCTTCTTCCCTGCAACACAAGAGCCCACTAGCAGTCCAAGTTTACAGGTGGGGATACTGAGGCTCTGAGAGGCAAAGTCTGGCCAAGGGCACCATGGGGCAGGGGGAGGAATCAGTCACTAGCGAGGGTCACTGCCTGACTTTAGAATTCAAGACAGACTGTGGCCCAGGCACGGGCAGGGAGAGGGGCGGGAGCTCTGGAAGGCTCCGGGCGCAGGGGACCCCGGGGCCCCTCCGGTCCTGGTCAGCGAGGGGCCCTTCGCGCGGAGGAGCAGGCCGGGCCCCGCGGCCCCGCGGCCGTTCTGGGGCTCCCATCACAGTCTGGGCTCCCCTGTAAGCCGAGGGATCCTTCCTAGCCAGCGCGGTCACCCCATCCCCGCGGGGACCCGGTCGCGGGGCCCCGTCAGGGAGCCGCCTCAGTTTCCCCTGGGCGTTCAGCAGCAGCGGAGCGTGCTGAGCCACGCAGGACCGCGCCCAGGGAGGGGCCGGGGCCTCTCCTTTCCGGGCCCCGAGCCCCCGCGGCGGCGGGGGCGGGGGAGCGGGGGGCGGGGGTTACGTAACGGGGGCGGGGCGGCGCGGGCAGCCAATGGGGGCGGCCCTCCTAGCCAGGCCCGGCGGCGCCGCCCTCCCGCAGCCGCGCGCCACCCCCCCCGCGCCAGCCAAGCCGCGGGGCCGGGGCGGGGGGCGCGGGCGCGGGCGCGGGCGCGAGCGGACGGGGCGGGCTCCGAGCCGGGCTCCGGGCCCGCGGACCCCCTGCGCCCCCGCGGGCTGCGCGACGGCACCCTTCGGGCCGGGGCCCCGCCTCCTCCTGCGCCAAGGTCACCCGGGCCCGCGCCGCCCCTTCCCCGCCGCGCGCGTCGGCCTCCCCCGCTCCCCGGCGGCTCCTGCCTCCCTCCGCTCGCACTTACTTCATCCGGCCTGGCCTCGCTGTTATTTATATCCGCGTCTGGCTCCCCAGCAGACGGTCTGACGGGAGGCGGCGGCGGGGCTGGCCTGGGGGCCCGCACGCACACGGTGTGCGGCAGGTGCGGGCCGCCGGGGTCCCCCGGGGGCCAGGGGGCTGAGGGAGCCCCTCGCCGAAGCCCCTGGCTTAGGGCCTGCTCGCCTACCCCCCTCCCCGGGAAGTGGAGGAAAGGCCGCAGGCAGACACCAGCCGAGGTCGCCCCCATTCCCTGCTCCGTGGCCCTGGCTCTGCCGCTTTGCCCCGGGTCAGGGATCATCTTGGGCTTCCGTGCTGCGCTCAGGAGGCCCCCAAAGGTGGATCGGGACCACCGGGCGGCTGCTTAACAGTGCTGATTCTGGGTTTCCACGCCAGGCCCCTCTGCGTGGGCCTTCTGGGGGTGAGGCCTGGGACTCAGCATTTGAAACAGGCTCCCTAGGGGAGCTTGGGCTTTCTGAGGTTTGGGAGCTGTCTTGGGGTTGCTTTGGGGGGAGGGAGCAAGCAAGTGGCAGGAGGGTGGCAGGTTGGGACTGTCCTTGCTTTGATTTGATGGACAGGGTGGAAAGACAGGGCAGAGGAGTGAGGGGCCTGCCGTGGGGGGGGGGGGTTAGATTGGGGTTTGTGGCCAGGGACTGCCTGAATTGTGGAGGTGGAGCAACACCCTTCACACAGGTAAAGCCCTTTAGTGCCTACTAAGGGGCCCAGTAGATCCTACCATTCTCCAGCAACCTTGCGAAGTGGGCCTTGTCCATCTTACAAAGCTCAGAGACGGGATGTGACCTGGACAAGGTACCTGGCGAGAAACAAACAGGCTCAGGACCCAATTGGATTCCTTCATCCAAGCACTAGCTAGACACTGGCACAGAAAAGGGAATACAATACAGTTCCTGCCCTACAAGCAGAGTGGGTCAGGAAGAAAGGTGGGCAGCACACACAGCAATCAATCCTGATCAGGTTGTGGTCTGATGAGCATTGACAGCTCAGAGCTGAACTGTGAAGGATGAACAGGAGTTCCCCAGGAAGACACAGGAGGGGGCATTCCAGGCAGCAGGAACAGTTTGTTCAACTGCTCAGACGCCTGAAATAGCAATCGCTGTAGGGATCTAGAAGCGGTTTGAGGCTGAGGCTTAGAGTCTGTCAAGTACGTGATGAGAGATGAGGCTGGATGTGCAGGGAAAGCCTTGACCAGGCAAGGCCTGACTTTGTCCCGAGTGCAAGGGGGTGGAAAGCCCAAAGAGGAGGGGTGAGGAGGGAGAGGGGTGAGGGGGAGGCCCAAGGAATGGGGTGCCCCAGTAGCAGAGCCGGCAGGGTCTCCTTTCCAGCCCTTCCCTGTCTCCTCGGGGCGACCTCACTTTCCCCCAGCCCCTACAGCCACCCTCCCTCCACCTTTCTATTAGCTCAAGCTGGGGACTGCCTGGGGATACTGGACCTCATCCAGATGGGCATGATAGGCTGCCTATGAGGACTGGAGTAGGTGATTCTGTCTCCCTGGATCTCAGTTTCCTCATCTATAAAATGGGGACAGCTCTAATCTGTTCCTCCTAAGGGTCAGAGTGAGATGCAGAGGCAGGGGATGGTCAGGAGGAGCTGGTTTGTTCTGAACAATGTCCAGCACAGCGCTAGGCATTTGCTCATTTGGTGCCTCCCCCTGACCTCCATCCAAGAGAGACCTCTCCCCAAATGGTCCCCTGTCCCATGCACACCAGGCTTCAGGAACCACTACTTGAGAGCAAGCACTGCTGGCTTCAAGTTCCAGACCTGCCAAATCTCTCAAAGTTGGGGCCTCCGTTTTCTCAGATGCAAAATGGAATGTTCTCAAGTGCAGATCCCCAGCAGCCTCTCTTGTCCAGGACAAGCCAGGCGGGCTCTCCCCAAACACAGCAGAAAGGGCAAATCAGGACCCCCTACGCCCCCCCCCCCTTGCCACCCCCAGGCCCTGCCAAGGACATCCCGTGCCCTGGTGATGTCACAGGGCCCTGGAAGCTGGGGCTGGCTGGAGCTAACAGCACTCTGACGGGATTTATTTTTAAACTCTCAGGGCATGGTCAGCTCCCTGGCCCCTCCCCATCCCACCTCACCTCATCCCTGCTGTCTCCCACCTGCCAGCTGAGCTCCCAGGCCAGTCTTTGAAGGTTTTCTCTGCACACGGTCTGTTTCTGCACCCACCAGGCTGCTGAGGGGCAGTGGGGAGCCAGGTCCTTGGCCCAGTGTCTCTGATCACCAAATCCAGACCTACTGAGGGAAACAGATGTGGCCCCGGAGGTGGACCCCAGCCTCCTGTGCCTCCTAAAGCCCAAAGAGGGCAAGGGATTTGCCCAGGGCCCCACAGCCAGGGCCAGGGATTATCAGATGGGCTCTGTAGACACCCAGAACCCCTGGCTGGGCTGTACAGCTATCACCAGAGCTTAAATTCTTTCTTTTTCTTTTTCTTTTTTTTTTTTTTGCCAGCAGGCCTCAAGGCTTTCTTGATGCTGTATAGCTCAAACAAGCTGCAGGAATAGACTGGGTGCTGGGGTAGCCCTTGACACCATAGCCCTTACCAACCCCCAAGCAGGGTGTGTGTCCATCACAAGTGTCACACACTTACCCTCTAAAGTGACTTTAGACTAAAGACCTGTCAGCACCTTTAGCTTAGAAATTTATCCTGATGAAACACCCCTTTTATCAGTTCCATATGTTGGCCTTCTGGGTGAGATTGTGGTTGAAAATGAGGTTCTACTGGAAAAATCCATTTGACAATGGCAGCCTTGACTCCTCTATCCTCACAGCTGCCCTGGGAGGCGGGGCAAGGCCAGAGGCCTCCTTCAGCAAATGAGGCTCAAAGGAGAAGAGTGATTTGCACAGTAACTGGAATCCAAGGTTCTTCTGTCCTCCAGTCCTCGTGAGGTGAGGTGGACCTACCTTGCCTAGCCCAGCCCAGCCTGGGGTCGGTGGTCTCAGATACCTCTGCAGCTCATAGCAAGTAGGGGGGATGGGACCTTAGAATATCCATGTCCTGGGGCACCCGGGTGGCTCAGTGGTTGAGCGTTTGCCTTTGGCTCAGGTTCTGATCCTGGGGTCCTGGAATCGAGTCCTGCATCAGGATCCCTGCAGGGAGCCTGCTTCTCCCTCTGCCTGTGTCTCTGCCTCTCTCTCTCTGTCTCATGAATAAATAAAATCTTTAAAAAAAAAAAAAAAGAATATCCATGTCTTGACTCTTCACTATAGTGCAACACAGACTCTAGACCCAGATAGATTTGGTTTAAAACCTGCCTGTGGGATCCCTGGGTGGCGCAGCGGTTTGGCGCCTGCCTTTGGCCCAGGGCGCGATCCTGGAGACCCGGGATCCTAGTGCATGGAGCCTGCTTCTCCCTCTGCCTGTGTCTCTGCCTCTCTCTCTCTCTCTCTGTGTGTGACTATCATAAATAAATTAAGAAAAATTAAAAAAAAATAAAACCTGCCTATGGCATGTCTTAGCTGTGTGATCTTGGGAAAGTGACTTCACCTCTCTGTGCCTTAGTTTCCTCCCCTGAAAAATGGGGATAATAATAGGATGCAATTCTCGTTGTGGGAAATACTGCTTTGAGAGACCACCTGAAAAGTGCTTAGTATAGGCTGGACACTTAGTGCTCAACCGATGGCAGATATTATTATTATTATTATTATTATTATTACTATTACTATTCCTTTTTTTTTTTAAAGATTTATTTATTTATTTTTATTTATGATAGACACAGAGAGAGAGAGAAAGAGGCAGAGACACAGGCAGAGGGAGAAGCAGGCTCCATGCCGGGAGCCCGATGTGGGACTCGATCCCGGGACTCCAGGATCGCGCCCTGGGCCAAAGGCAGGCGCTAAACCGCTGAGCCACCCAGGGATCCCCACTATTACTATTCCTAAGCAAACAATCACTGAATTCTCACCTTGAAGCTGGACCTGGAAGGCTGGCTTCTTCGGACAGTATCTGGGCAGGGCTATGAGGAGTTGGGGGGGAGCTAGCTCAGCTGGTCTGGGAGAAAGAATAGTAGAGAAAACCTCTGGCTGAACTGGGGTGGGTGCATGGGGAGAGGCCAGAACCAGCTCAGGAATCCCCAAAACCTCAGCAGCCCCTTTGTCTTCTGCCATTACTACCACCACCACCCTCATCTTCCTAGGAGGTCACTTGAGCAAAAAGAGCAAGAGCCAGGTGGCAAGGCAGATGGCTTATCACCAGGAGGGTAAGGAGTCAAGCAAGAGAGCTTGTGCACCCCCCTTCCCATACCCACACCCAAGTGTGTCTGCAGGAAGTCCATCAGAGCTGGGTTCCATTCCCACTTACTGTGGGGTCTGAGCCAAGTCACCTCATTTATCTGAGCCTCAATTTTCTCCTCTGTGAAATGGGCATAAAGATACTGTAAAGTGAAGATATAATGAATAGGTATGTAAAGCATCTGGCACACAGTGAGTGATTAATAATTCTATCTCTTGAGAAGGGAAAGAGCCAGGCTGACTCTTTGCATGAAGAAGTGGGGAGGGGGGGCTAGGGACCAGAGCCCTCAGCCCCTTACCCACAGGAAGTCCAGAGCCTCCGTGACTGGGCTGATGGGAGTGAGCATGACACTGTGATCTGAGGGAAGGAGGGCCTGGGGGGTCTGAATGCAGAAGAACTCAAAAGAGGGGCGCCTGGGTGGCTCAGTTGGTTAAGTATCTGCCGTCAGCTCAGGTCATGATCTCAGGGTCCTGGGATGGAGCCTCACATTGGGCTCCCTGCTCAGTGAGGAGCCTGCTCCTCCCTCTCCCTCTGCCCCTCCCCCGCTCATGCTCTCTCTCTCTCTCTCTCTCTCTCTCTCTCTCTCAAATGGATGAACTCTTAGAAAAAAAAAAGGAATGCAAATCAGGCAGTACAGGTGCTGCTCTTGGGGAAAGATGGAGAGACAAGATCCAGCTACCAGGTGCCTGGGGGCTGCAACAGAAATGAGTTGTCCTGGTGCCCTGGTGTGGACACACATGGACACACTCACTGAAACACAGACATCCAGGGACTCTGATACACACTCTATCTCTCTCACACGGACGGACACACACACACACACACACACACACACACACACACACACTTCAGGTCACAGGGCTCAAGGCAAGAAAAGCCCTAGAGATTTTGCCTGGTTGATACAGCAGGAGGCTAGTTTCTTGTTCACCTACCTTTTCCCCAGATGCACACACCACCCACACACCGTTACTGGGGAGGCCCCCCTCAAAGCCTCTCAGCCTCATTCTGCTAGAGTGGCCCACCTCAGCTCCTTGACGCAGGGTTTCAGCCCTTGCTCACGTCTTATCCTCTGATGACAGATGAGGAAGCCAAGGCTCAGAGACAGGACCAGTCTTGTCAGAAGCAGCTGGAGGACTAAAGGAGGTGAGATCCAAACAGAACTCCTCATCCCAGATACCTCACTCTGGCTGAGCCCTGGTCCCCACACCCCACCCCCGCCAGCCTACATGTCAGCTCCCCAGGAAGTGCCTAAACTGCAGGCCTTGGGAGGCAGGCAGGCCTCCCCCTGCTTCTCTCCCTCCCTCCTCGGCCTCTGTGGATACCCCTGGACCACGTCCACCAGTAGCCACTGGAGGAAAGGCGCGGGGCAGGGGTGGGGGGGACCGAGTCCGCCGGGGGCCCACAGCACCGCCTGGCACCAGGCGGACAGAGCCGGGGAGGCTTTGCTGACTGAACAACTCTGGAGGCTGGAGAAGAGGTCAAGGCCTAGGTATGTGTCTGCAGCGCCACCTGGTGGTGACACAGCACTCCTGCCGACACCCGGCCCTGTTCTGTCGCTGACCCTGTACATTAGGGGGACATTTAGTGAGCAGCTGCCATGTGCCAAGGATTAGGCAGGCCAGGCACGGAGAATGAGACCAGGCCGAGAAGATCTGGGGGACATCACTCCAGCAGACAGGACAGCAAGTGCACTGGCTCTGAGATGGAGGCATTGGGCAGGAGGAGCCCAAGGGCCGAGTGGCTGGAGCCTGGTGCTGGGCGTGGAGGGGGAGGAGAAGGGGCAGGTTGAAGGCTGTGCTGAGTTTGGGTTTGTTTCTGAGAGTGATGGGAGCCACAGCATGTGGCATATGGTAGCAAGGCTGCCGTGAGGATAGACTGGGGAGTGAAAACAGAGCAAATGGTGGGGCGATGCTGTCACTACCCAGGTAGGACACAGAAACAACTCAGACACCAGAGGTGGCCATGGGATTCTAGAACTTATAGGGTCTGTGGACAGATTAGAATCAGGCTTTGGTTTGAGCACCTGAGGAATGGGGGTCCTGTACTGTGAAGACTGGGGAGGAAGAGGTTTGGGGGAGACCAGGAGCCTCTGGGCAGGTTAAGGTGAAATACCTGTGGGACCTCCCGGCAGAGGTGCCAGGTAAGTGTCGGGAGCTTGGGGAGAGGATGGGGCTAGAGAGACACAGGCGGGTTGCTGGGGGACAGATGGTACACAAGGCTGCTTGCTCCGTGCCAGGTGCTGTTCTCAGGATTTCATGTGTTTTAAGTCACTGGATCCTCACCTCAATGTGAGGGCAGCACTGGCCGGGCTGGAGGCCTGCAGAAGAAGGTGTGGAATCATGCAAGGGGGCAGCTTGTCCACAAGAGTGGTTTTTTTTTTTTTTTTAAGATTTTTATTTATTTATTCACGAGAGACACCGAGATTGGCAGAGACACAGGCAGAGGGAGAAGCAGGCTCCATGCAGGGAGCCCGACGTGGGACTCGATCCCAGGTCTCCAGGATCACACCCTGGGCTGAAGGCAGCACTAAACCACTGAGCCACTTAGGCTGCCCTAAGAGTGTTGTTGAAGCCTTCTTGGTGGAGGTGACCACTGACTGGGGCCTGGAGGGATGATTGGGAGTTGGTGAGGCCGAGAAGAGAGGGAAGTGAAGGCTGGGCTTGGCCTGGTGCTGTTACAGAGTGTGAACGTGAGTACTGAGATCCACACTTCTGGTGCCCTTGGGCCTGGGGGGAAAAACTGATACCCAGAGAAAGAAGGGCCCCAGTGAGTCCTTGGTGGGCTGGGCACTGGCTCCTGGCCCAGGACTCCATCCCAGCTTCGGGCGCCTCCACTTGCTCTGGTCACACCCCTTAGGCTCGCACTTGAGGTCTCGGCAAGGCTCCAGGGTGGGATGTCAAGGTGATTTGAGCTCAGCCCAGCAGCTTCTCCAACAGAGCAATGGGGTTGGGGGTGTGGCCCAGCTCTGCCACAGACTCAGGAGATCCAGACTCAGACCTCAGGAGGACCGCCTCGCTCTTCAGCCCTGAGTGGGCTGGCCCTGCTGACTTCCAGCCCCATCGCCTGCCTCTACCTACCTCATTCTCTGCCCTCCAGTCTGCCTTTCTAATGGTAGAATTGCAGGCATCGGCAAGCCTGTGAGGAACGTGGTTTTGTGTGTGGGGTGGAGGAAAGGGGGGTGAGGCATCTACCAGGCAACCCTGATAAGTGGGCAGGATAAGGATTCTGATTCTATGCACTGATTCTATGCACTCAGGGGTGCCTGGGTGGCTCAGTTGGTTAAGTGTCTGCCGTCAGCTTGGGTCATGATCTCAGGGTCCTGAGATCGAGCCCGCATCGGGCTCCCTCCTCAGTGAAGAGTTTGCTTCTTCCTCTCCCTCTGTGCTTTCTCTCTCTCAAATAAATAAATAAATAAAATCTTGAAAAAGAAGGGGAAGGAAAAGAAGAAGGGGCTCAGAGAGGGATGTGGCTTGCAGAAGGGCACACAGCAAGTTGGAGATGGGCTTGGGATGAGGCTGGATCCATGTGAGCCCAGCTTTTTGTGAACAGCTCATGGTCCAGGTAGTAGGAATAGCCAGTGCCCTCCCTGAGCGAGGAGGGGCCACCCAGCCTCGAAGTGATTTCTGGGAGATAGGAAACATGGATATGCAAGATGCCTTGGTCCGAATCTCATTTTGTTGTGTGACCTTAGGATGGCTCCTTTTCCTCTCCGGGCCTCTCTCCCATCCATTCCAGGAGGGCCTGGAGGTGATAACTTCTGAGGTCCTTGTTGTCTAGGGCCTCTGACCCTGGCAGCCAGGAAGAAAGGACACGCTGTGAGGGAGGGAGAGAGACAGACACTGGTCCAGGGTTGGGTGAGGACCAAGGAAGAGGTTGAGGAGTGGGGGAGAGGAGAAGCAGTATGGCCTCTTGGAAGTCACATCCCCTGTCTGACCCTCAGTGGACACATTTGCCCAGTGGGGGGTCACTGTGAGGGTCCCAGCCCAGATTGTGGGACAGTTACCAGTTTTTTCCTCCTTCACGCCAGCTGCTGGACCTGGCCTTGCTGCCGGCCAGGGTGGCTTGGATAGTCTGTGGGAAGATGTCCCACCAGGCCTTGGTCTGGCTGCCCTGGCTGGCTGACCCCTGCTGGCCCAGGGAAGTGGAAAAGGTGGGGGGTGTGGACGGGCCTTGGCAGCACCAGCACCTGGGCTAGGAGATGACTGATATGACGGAAGAGCTTGGGCTTAGGAGCCAACCAGCTCTGCTACTTCATAGCTGTGAGATCTGGGCCAAGCAAGTCACCCAAGACTTCATTGGGCCTTGGTGTCCTCCTCTGTAAAATGGGACACACATCCTAGGTGCCATGAGGCTGAGATGCCAGGACAGCAGTGAGTAATGATGCCCCAGTTTGGGCTCAGAGGACTGGCTAAGATTCCTCCTTCCTCTGCTTTCTCTGCAGCCCACATGGGACCAGCTACATGGAGTCAGCCTGGAATCCAAGCCGGAGTGGATGCCCCCCACCCTAGCTTGGAGACACCTGCACCCTAGGAGCTGGAGGAGGCCGAGCGTGGGGTTGGGAGGGTTTGCTGAAGCACCTGATGTGAGCACGGGAAGGGCTGGCTGGGGCTTGGGGGCCGGGGGCACCCACCTTCAAACCTGTTTCCGACTTCCTTTGCCACTCACCCCTATCTCTGGCAGGCAGCTTTCCCGGATTAGCAGCTGACGTCAGGAGCTGCCAGCTGGGCTGGCCTGGCACAGCCTCTGGGAGGTGTGTGACGGCTGCCTGGTAGCTGGGTATAGTCAAGGAGGGAGGCATGTGTCCAGCTCTGGAAGTCCGTCCTCCAGAGAGGTGGGAGAGAGAGGCGCATTGTGTTGGCCACTCACACATGATCGGTGTAGCACATTCATCTTGTGCAGAGACAGAAATCACTCAAGGAGGTGGAGTAAGTTGCCCCAGGCCTCACAGCTGGTCTGACCCTGTATCCCACACCACCCAGCTGCTAGGCCTGGAGGGGCTCATCTCTGTGTAGAACCTTCTATGCCATGACCTCAGTGCATAGCCAAGGGATCTACCCTCTCCCAGAGGCCTGTGAAGCTGGTGTCCCATAAAAAACCCCAGAAGCCTAAACAGGGTCAGTGACTTGCCCAAGATCACACCCTAAATTGGTGATGGGAGGCAAGGTCTGAACCCAGGGCTAACTCCAAACCCTATGTTCTTACCTGCCACAGCGTTGACAAAGATCTTGTAGCTTTGACATATTTTGAGCCCAAATGCCCTATGCTCCCATGGCTGCACAAAACTCTGTTTTGCATGGGAGCATTTGTATGCAGGGTAGAAAATGCAGTGAGCTGGAGATGCCTGGGTGGCTCAGTGGTTGAGCATTGCCTTCAGCTCAGGGTGTGATCCTGGGGTCCTGGGATCGAGTCCTGCATCGGGCTTCCTGCAGGGAACCTGCTTTTCCTTCTGCCTGTGTCTCTGCTTCTCTCTGTATCTCTCATGAATAAGTAAATAAAATCTTTAAAAAAAAAAAAAAAAAAAAAAGAAAATGCAGTGGGTTCGAGTAGGTCACCTCCAGGGGAGAAACAGACCTCAGGTTGACTTATTAAGGGAAGGAACCTTCTGGGTCCAGTTTAGTTATATTACCTCCTTGGACAATCAACTGTGCCCAGGGCTAGGGTCGGTAAACATGCAGCAGCCCCCTGCAGCCCCCGAGCTGGCTTAGGGGGTGGCACAGGGCCAACACAAAGCCTTTGCCTCATGTTTCGATCACCAGGCCAAAGGTCTGTTCAAGTTAGACCTGCTTTCCAGGGCTTCTTGGTGTCCTAGTCTCAACATTGGTGACAAGAGGTGGCAGTGTCAAGGTTCCACTCACGCTGGGTCCTCTCATCACCGCTCCCCTCGTGCCTCACCTCTGGCCAGATGGACAGTCCATGTATGCCCTGGGGAACTGAGGCATGTGGACGGAGCTCACAAACCACCTGGAGGACTCAGCTCTGAGCCCAACTCACGTGTGAGCCTTAAGGGCAAGTCACAGCCGTTCACCTTCTGGTGTCTCCTTAAATGTCGCCTGCAGACAGGTCTTCCCTGACCCCTCCACTAGTCTCCCTCCCAGTTCCCCCGTCTTTTCAGTCACATGACTGAGTACAATCCATCATTCTCTATTTTTGTCTGTGGAATGTTTGTCTTTGCTAGCAGATTGTGAGGGCAGGAGGCACGGCTGGCACAGAATACACATTTAATAAATATTTGCTGAGTGAAGTTTCTCTAAACTTTGATTTCCCCGACTGCACAATGGGGGTTAACATCACCCCGGACCTCTGAGAAGTGCAAATAAGATAACATCTCTAAGTACCCAGCCCAGGCCGAGGATACAGCAGGGACTCAAGATACTGGGAGCTGGAATGAGCGGCAGGCTGGGCCAGAAGGCCTGTGCATGCTGTGGGGAGATGGGAAGACCCAAGGGTGCAGTTGGGTAAGACCAACTTGACCCCAGGGCCAAGAACAGTCCGCCTGCCTTTACTGTCCAGGGAATTTGAACTTGAAACCCACTCTGGGTTGGAAGTTTAGCTCTGCTGCTGTTTTGGGGGGCATATCACTTTGCTTTCTGAGCCTATTTATTTGTAAAATAGTCTTTTTTTTTTTTTTTTTTTTTTTATGATAGTCACAGAGAGAGAGAGAGAGAGAGGCAGAGACACAGGCGGAGGGAGAAGCAGGCTCCATGCACCGGGAGCCCGATGTGGGATTCGATCCCGGGTCTCCAGGATCGCGCCCTGGGCCAAAGGCAGGCGCCAAACCGCTGCGCCACCCAGGGATCCCATGTAAAATAGTCTTAAACATTTTTTTACAAAAATCTTTAGGTAGGCTCCACACTCAAAGTGGGGCTCGAAGTCACAACCCCGAGATCAAGAATCATATGCTCCGGGATCCCTGGGTGGCGCAGCGGTTTGGCGCCTGCCTTTGGCCCAGGGCGCGATCCTGGAGAGCCGGGATCGAATCCCACATCGGGCTCCCGGTGCATGGAGCCTGCTTCTCCCTCTGCCTGTGTCTCTGCCTCTCTCTCTCTCTCTCTCTGTGACTATCATAAATAAATAAAATTAAAAAAAAAAAAAAAAAAGAATCATATGCTCCACTGACTGAGCCAGGCAGGTGCCCCGTAAAATGGCCATTTTTTCTTTTAAAGATTTTATTTATTTATTCATGAGAGACACAGAAAGAGAAAGGCAGAGACACAGGCAGAGGGAGGAGCAGGCTCCTTGCAGGGAGCCTGGTGTGGGACTCGATCCCAGGACTCCAGGATCACACCCTGAGCCAAAGGTAAGCACTTAACTACTGAGCCACCCAGGAATCCCTAAAATGGCCATTTTAAAAAGCCCACCTGGCCAGCCTGTCTCCAGACTCTACATGAGTGCTTTTCCCCTTTGAAACAAAATTAGGGATGGTTCCTGGTCCCTGAAGCCACAGCGACCCCGGGCACTTCATGGCCCTGAGCACTACGGGCTGCCACGTGGGGAGGCAGGACCTGCAAACAGGCAGCTCGGGGCCACAGGGGGCAGCAGGCACCACCACTCTGCACCCAGAGGGAGCAGGGGGCAAAGGGTGAAGGCAGGGCACTGCTGCGGGACCAGGTGAATTCGTCGCCGGCTCTGCCCAGGGGTACACCTTCTTCTGCCCCCATACCCGATGAAAGCCCCCGGGGACCCAGGCCAGCCTTGAGCAGGGGGCCCGGGGATGCTCACGCTGAGTGAACCTTGCCAGTGGCTGCCCCCTCGTATGTAATGTATCCTTTAATTGTGAGGTCCACCGTGGCCACAGACAGGAAACTCGGCCCATGGAGGAAAGGAACATCCCCGGAATTCTACCCTGGGACCCCACACCTAGTCCTGACACTTTTTCCTTTTTATATAATTGCCGTCAGGGGCTCCCTGCTTGGGAACTCTTCTCCCGAGCCATTCCCCGTCTTTTAGCATCTGTACCACACTTTTCCTCGTCCCTACAGCTTCTGCTCTGGTATCTGTCCTTCCTCAACACATGGTGCGGTGAGCAGGCAGGTCACTCTCGGGGGACGGAAGAGGAAACGAGGGCACAGAGAGATTAGGTGACTTGGCCGAGGGTACCCAGCCAGTGGCACAGGGGTGCCTGTGATGTCCCTCGGGCTCCTAGGCCACAACACACACGGACAGGGGAGGAGGACAGAAAAGACAGTCCCACGATTCTCATCTCAAAATATTTAATCTTGTCTTGAAAAGGACACATTCCCGACTTCCCTCCCAGCCACATCACTCCAGCCCACCAGCAGCGACACATTCGCACGCACACACGCACATAAGGCCAATGGGCTACAGTCTGCCTCTGCCCTCTCTGGTGGGGAAGGAGGGGCTTCTCCTTGCCTCTTTCCCCCAACAAGGGTAAAGGGGAGAGGGGCCCGCTGGAATGCCGGCTCCCAGGGGAGGACGCAGAGCCCCACACACTCTATCACATGCACTTAGAAAAATAAAACCAAGTGGTGTTCTGGCATCCCCAACACCGTAAGAGAGCAATATCCACCTGGAAGTCATCTTTGCCATTTTCTAGAAAAATTTATTGCACTTAATGAACAGATGTTAAAGGAGCTCTGGGGTGGGGCTTTGCCACGAAAACCAGGGGCTCTTTGCCCTTTGTATTACCGGGAGCAGAGCTCCCAGGGTCACGGACAGAGCGCTGCCCAGCACAAACGGGCCTTCCTCTGCTGGTTCCCAGGCCTGCCACCCCGCCTCCGGCTGGAGGACCATATTAGCTGCCTGCCCAGGGCCACTGCAGCCCCCCGCAGCAGGGCGATGCTTACCCAGTCAAGGGTCAGTGCCCAATGCCCTCCCCAACCTCAGGGCCAGGACAGACAGCCCCTTCCTTTGGCCACGGGTAAGAGTTACCCAGGTCCTCCACGAGGTGCTAGCCATCATGAAAGCTCTCTCTAAATATATATATATTTCTATATCTAGATATACATTATATGTATATTCTTCCAACATTCTAGTTCATTCATGATTTGTCTATTCTGAGGTTGCAATGAGGCTACCATGGAGCTGAAGACGGGGAGCTCAGGAAGGTATGCGCCTCCCAAGCAATCACAAACTCACAGAAAGCCACCTCTGCTGGCTTCCCTAGCCTCCAGCGCTCCGTAGACGATGTCAAAGGTCTGAGCACAGGAGCCTCACTCTTTGGCTGTCAGCCCCAAGGAGGGAGTCAAGGAGACTCCCAATTCCTGACGGATACTGAGCAGGGAGCAGCCCTCTCCTGCTCCAAGCACCCGATTCTTAGGCCTGGGAAGGAGACACGCTTTCTCTGAGCGGTCCTCTTCCCCCAAATGTCCACTTCCGTGGACCCCTCCTTCCTATCCCCGCCAGGCTCCTGACTCAAAGGAGCTCTTCTGAAAGACGCCGGCAGCTACTCTCTTTCCAAGTAAGCACTTTGGGAAGGAACCAGACAGCCACTGCCTGGCAGGGAGGAAAAGGAGGGCACTGGGCAGGCAGAAGGTGAGACAGAGGAAAGACATCAGGCCATCATTCCACCGCTCAAGGGGGGACGTGAACACTAACCAGAGAGCAGATGTCCATCCTTAAAACAAAACAAAACACAACACAAACCATATACTTTCTGACCAAAGAAAAGGAAGAGCTTTTAAGCTGGAGGCTCTTCTACCAATTACAAAATGAAAACTGCCCTCTTGGTGGGTAGCCAGACCAGAGAGAGTGTGTCCGGGCAGGCAAGCTGCCCGGGGCAGGACACAGACATGCCAGATGCAACGGCCCTGTTGTGGTTACAATAGAGTTAGAGTGAATATGGGTTTTATAGAACCACGAAGTCAAAATCAGGAGGGAGGGGGTGGCCTCCCTTGGCCTCAGGGACCCTTGTCAAGTACCCTGGAAGGGCAGGTGTGCAGGTCCCTGGAGGGCCGTGGCATTCCCCTGGGGAGTGGCCCATGGCTGGTACATGGTGTCCCCCGGTCTTAACATCTGTTATGAAAAGTCTTTCAGGGTCAGGGCACAGGACTTGGAGCCACCACTTTAAATAAAGCCAGTGGTAAGCCCGACAAAGTGCGCCTGTCACCTCTGACCCCTCTTTACCACAGGCTACCCGCCCTGAGCAAATAAATACACCTATCTCCAGGTGCCCCGGCTGACCAGAGTGAACAGAGGGTCCCACGGCTTTCCTCAATGAATCTTCCAGGTACAGCAAAAGGATGACTGAGTCCGCTGACACGAGAAAGGAACAGCTGTGAGATAGAGGAGCCACAGCTGCGAAGACCTCTTCCCTCCACATCATACCACAGCCAGCTTGTGTGGGTGGCCGGTGCCTCCTGGGACACAGACCAAGGGGCCCCTTGCCCGAGTGGATGGCCCAAGAGCTGAGCTGTGAGCCCTGAGACCCCCAAGTCCCGCAGACTGACACTCCTGGCAGCTCACACAGGGGAGGGATCCTGAAATAAGAACTGGGAAGCCCTCTTCTGCTTTTAGGGAAAGTGGGCTCTGGCCTGGCCCACACTGGAGAGCAGAGCAAGAAAAAAGGGGAACTTCTTGGGAAACATGCCCCAGCTCTCCGCCCACAATGTACGGGGTCGTGGAGGCTGGTTTTCTAAACACCATGCGGAAGGTGCATCCTGGCTCCAGGAAGTTAAGCTTCCTAGGCGAGAAGGGGGGGGGGGGGGTTCCTTTTAAATCCAAGATCTGAGAGTGGTCACTGGGTGAAAAGAAACAGCAGGCTCCAAGGCCCAGTGTGGTGGGACAAGTAAGTCTCAGGTGGCCTCCATGAGTGGCCTGGAGAAGAGATGAAAAGGCCTCCCTCTGCACTGTGGTCAAGACTCGGAGACCAGCCGCCTGGGAGTCCCTCCTCCAAAGCAGATGAAAAATGGAGAGAGCCCACCGCCAGGGCCGCATCCCTGGCTTCCAGGCCTCAGAACCACAGGAGAAAAGGGGTGTGGGAGCTAAGAACAGCCGGGTGCGCTTCTGCTGTGGGCCCCAGACCCACACCCCATCCCAGGCCGAGTGGAGACCCTGCTCCCATGGCCTGGCCCTGGGGGGACACTGTGGAGGAGCTGCTTTGTCTTTCTACCTTTGAGGGAGATGGGAACGGATGTTTCTCTCAAAGACTTTCTGGGGAGGGTGAGGTGGGTGACTGACGCACCCCACCTGGAAATGCGCCCCACTACCTGAGAAGACGTTGGGCGACAAGGATCACGACTCATTCTGTGGAGACAGGCTCAATGGCCCAGGCCGGAGACTGAGGGAGAGTCAGGGAAGCCCGAGCCCCTGGTGAAAGGAGATCTGTACCCCAGAGGTCCCCTTCCGATTCAACTGGGACATCCAAGAATAGAAACTAAGGCTGATTCACCCGTCTACGTAGATTCTCTCGCATCCCCACGGGTGAGGAGGCTGGCCCCCCAGAGAAGTCGCCACGTGCGCTGGCCATGTGATAATGAAGCTTGAACGTGAACGCTCCTGGAGCAGGTGTGCCACCGTTCGACCATGACGAGTCATAAGTCTCCACGCGTGTGTGGGGTTTCAGGGAGCCCCCAGGCAGAGGTCTGAGGTGCAGGCAGCGCTGCCCGAGCAGGGGACACGGGTTACAAGGGCCCGTACTTGGTCTCATACTTGGACACGATGGTCTTACACTTGCCCACCTCCTTGCGCAGCTCAGCCACCTCCGTCCGCAGCGCCGTGTTCTCCTTCTCCAGGAAGGCTGCCCTGATGGTGATCTGGTTCTCCTTCAGGCGCCGGGCATCCCGGGACCGTTTGGCTGCTACATTGTTCTTCTTGCGTCTCGTCCAGTACTTTTCATCCTGTGGGGAAGTGTCCTTTGTGGGTTTCTCCTTGTTCCCCATGAGGGAACCCAACCCTTCCCTTCCTGCCAGCATTCCGCACCCCAGATTCCTCTTAAAACTCCATCTGGTGCAGCCAGCCAAAAGCTTGGACCCCAGGGAAGGAGCCACATGTGCCAAGGACACTGAAGGGCCCTAATCTTTACCCAGGCATGTGGAAGAAGCAAAGCCCTTGGGCAGTATATGCGGTGGAGGGAAGAGGACTCATGGTCACTGGTTCTGGGCTACTTCAACATAAAGCACTATCGCCTTGCCTCACTTCGACATTTTGGTTGTGGCTAAGGGCCCGCATCCTGCATCCAGTTCCCTGAGTTTAAATCTTGGCTGGAACTGTGTGAGTCTCTTAGCCTCTCATCTTTACGATGCGGGATAATAACAGTGACTCTGTCACGGAGCTGTCTGAGGGTTAAACAAGTTACCATGTATGAGGGGCCTATAGGCAGCACCTGGCACATGGTACAGACCACACAAACATCTACCATTTTCACTGTCATTGCTACTGAAGGCTCAGAAGCCTCTGGAGAGACAGGTGTGGTTATTTCCATGTTACAGATGAGAAATCTGAGGCCTCGTAAGCTCTTGGTGGCAAAGTGGAGTTTGAACCCAGGCCTGCCAGATTCCAAAGCTTGGATGAAATATGTTCCTTTTGAATTTTTTATAAGAAAGGATGGAAAGATTTTTGTAAAATCCTCTTCTCCCTCCCACTCTCTGAGTTCCTACAAGAGCACCAGCTTGAAAGCTGCCTTCTCCTCCCTGGGGATGGCAACATACAACTATCTTTTGTCCTTCAAAGCAAGGGCTTGTTCAACGCCAGTTCCCGTGGCCTAGTGAGCTCTGGCCCGAAGGCTGGGCCAAAGCCAGGAAGTGGGAACATCAACACAGTGGTGGCCGGGAAGAAAAGACAGAAGCTACAGGGAGTCGCACTGGGGCCAAATGTTACCTGACTCTCTTTCTTTCTACCAACTGCTGCAGGATATGGCTCCGCACGCTGAACTCATGCCTTTCTAAATGGTGTCCCCAAGGAGACAGGGTCCTCCACATGAAATTAAATGGGAGGAAGCACAACCCCTTGGCTCTTGAACTGATGCTGTACCTTTATTTATAACACATAGCAGGTTACCTTCTGCTCATCGGGGACAAAGACCTTCTTGGCCTTTTTGATCATGGGCTGGGGCTTCAGGTCCTCCTCTGCAAACTTGTGCTTCCGAGGGTTGAAGAGCTCCCCACCAGGGACACTGGAGAGGACCAGGTCAGCAGGGTCAGGATTGAAGTTCACATCTACCTCCACACAGTTGGGGTCAATGGGACTAGGTGTCTCCCTCTCCTTTTCCAGGGAGGATTCTGAAAGACACAGAGGCAGATGGTCCCAAAGCAGCTCACTGGACAGCAAAGACACGTCTCACACACCTGGACACCTGCTTCAACCTCAAGGTTGCACCAGCCATTGCCACTTGGAGGGAAGAAAAACTGCAACAGCCTTAGCCCCCAAGCTGGCATAAGTGATTCACTTCAACAACACAAATACAGAAAGAATTCTGTCCATTAGGAACAAAATGCTCAAAAGGAAACAGAGGCCCTTGAAAAAGACAGGATTTTCCGATTGTCTCCCTTCCCCCAGAAATGTTAAGCAAAACATTAAATCATTATACCCCCTAACTTCCTGTGGTTTCAAGTTCTCAAATAATGAGAAACAGCTGAATTCCTCTATGAACTATTATGGGCTAGGGACCCAGACTGAATGAAATGGCTTCCATTTTTGAGTCCCTCAAGACATTATTGGTCACAGCGTTCATTCAGTCTTAGGACAACTCTGAAAGGCAGACAGGTGTTAACCTTATTTTATAGATGAAGAAACTGAGGCTCAGAGAAATAGCCTGGTTTTCCCAGGGTCACACAGATGGTAAGTGACTGAAGTACAATTTGAGTCTGGGTCTGCTTGACTCTGAATCCTTTCTACCCCTTCCGACTGCCACTTTATAGTGGACATTGGATTAGAGGCACTTTCAGAATGCAAAGGTTGTGCATTATTAGAGATAAGTTATAAAAAAAAAAAAAACACCATCATACCTTTGGCCTACTCATTCAATGCTACTGATAGGAGTACACAAACTCTTAAGTCAACAGATATTTGCTAAATATCTACCACATGCCAGGTACTGTCTTTGCAAAGACAAAGCACTGCACAAAACAAGTAAAAATCCTAGCCTTCATGGAATGTTATTCTAGCGGGGGAAGGCTGACATTACACAAGATAAATTAAAAATATCTATAAAAGTGTTGGATGCCATGTGGCTATTTGGGAGGAGAACATTTCAAAAAGAGTGAACAGCAAGTGTACCAGGATGTACACAGGCAAGCAGTGGTGTGTTCAAGAAACAGAAATGCAGCCGATGTAGCTGAAGTGAAAGGATGGGAGGAAAGAGTAATAGGACAGCTCCAGAACATAAAATACAGGGCTTTTAATCCCCAGAAAGCAGTGGTTTTCAACAGGGGATGATTCTGTCCCACAGGAGACACATGGCCACACAAGGAAAGGGGGCATGTTCCTCTGACATCTAGTAGGTAGAAGCCAAGAATACTGTTAAACATCCTCTAATGCACAGGACAGTCCCTCCCTCTACCCCAACAAAAAAATTATCTGGTCCAAATGTCAATAGTCCCAGTGATTTGGACTTTTGCCCTGAGATGGGAGAAGCCACTGGAGGGTTCTGAGTGAAAGTGTGACATGATAGGTTTTCTCCGGATCATGTGCATAAACTCAGTGGATCCTATGAGAGGGGGCTAATTACAAAAAGGGCTGGCCATCAGAAGAGTGAATGACCAGGGACCAATGTGGTAACTGTGGGAGTACCGCAGCTGCCAAACCCTACACCCGCAAGACAAACAGCCAGGATGCCAAAGCCTGACAACTAGGACTCCCACACTTTGCAGGGAGGAGCAGACATGGCTGCAACCACTTTGTACACTATGTGGTGGAAACTACAAAGGCTGAAGGCATACGTGTCTAATGACCCAGCCCCATGGAAACACACAGACGTATTTACCAAAAGACATGCACATAAACGATCATGGCAGTGCTGTGCATAACCCAAAACTAGAAATGCCCCAAATGCCCATCAACCATAGAATGGACAAACATGGTATGATTGATCATATAATGGAATCACTCAAGCAACGAAAATGAACAAACTGCTACAGGCACATTATAAATTTCCTCACAAATTTGAGGAAAAGAAGCTGGACAGACCATACATACTACTTATGTCTTTTAACAGGAGGAACTGAAAAATTAAGAGACGGAATTTTACTTTCATTTCTACCATGTGTATGATTCTTCAATATAAAACTTACTTTACCTGTATTGTGGTTTTATTTCTGCCAGAGGAGTATTCCATAAGTATGTTTGTTTTTTGTTTTTAAGATTTATTTATTCACGAGAGACACACACAGAGAGAGAGAGAGGGAGGGAGAGAGAGAGAGAGAGATGCAGAGACACAGGCAGAGGGAGAAGCAGGCTCCATGCAGGGAGCCCAACATGGGACTTGATCTTGGGTCTCCAGGATCACCCCTGGGCCGAAGGTGGTGCTACACCGCTGGACCACCAGGGCTGCCCTGTTTTTGTTTTTTGTTTTTTTATAAGTGTTGTTTTTTTCCTACTAAACATGATATTTCCTATTTATTTGTTCATTCATTCATTCATTCATTCATTCATTCATTCGAGACACAGAGAAAGAGAGAGAGGCAGAAACACAGGCAGAGGGAGAAGCAGGCTCCACGCAAGGAGCCTGATATGGGACTTGATCCCGGGTCTCCAGGATCAGGCCCCAGGATGAAGGCAGCGCTAAACCGCTGAGCTACCTGGGCTGCCCCATAAGTATGTTTTCTAAATATATTTTGTCAGTGTAAAGTGATTCATATGCCCCTATAATTTATATGTATATTATAAAGCTAGCTATAGGTACTGATAAATGTCAGACCTTAAACATAATTACAATAGGCAAAAACAAACATCATACATAATACACATACATATACAATTAATATATAATGCCGGGATCCCTGGGTGGCGCAGCGGTTTGGCGCCTGCCTTTGGCCCAGGGCGCGATCCTGGAGACCCAGGATCGAATCCCACGTCAGGCTCCCGGTGCATGGAGCCTGCTTCTCCCTCTGCCTGTGTCTCTGCCTCTCTCTCTCTCTCTGTGACTATCATAAAATAAAAAAATAAAAATAAAAATATTAAAAAAATATATATAATGCCAAGCATCTTTGGTGATGGAAATAACGATAGTGATGGCCTCTGGGTAGTAATGACTGAATTGGCGTCACAAAGCATTTCTGGGATACCAACCGTGTTCTATATCCTGATTTATGTGGTAGTTACATGGGTGGGTTCACTTTGTGAGGATTCATCGAGTTGTGATATGGGCACTTCTGTATGCCATGGTTTATTAAGAAGGCTTACTTAGAAACAAAATTGGGGCAGATGGGTGACTGACTCAGTTGGCTGAACTTCTGACTCTTGGTTTCGGCTCAGGTCATGATCTCAGGGTCCTGGGATGGAGCCCCATGTCAGGTTCTGTGCTCAGCTCAGAGTCTGCATGATAGTCCCTCTTTCCCTTTCCCTCTGCCCCTCCCCTCCTCACTCTCTCTCTAAAATAAATCTTAAAACAATAACAACAAATCAAAGGAAAATGCCACTGAGACTGCCTAAGGTATAAAATGAAGACTCATTTCCAGCTCTGCCCCCTAGCCATACATGGGCCCAGCCTTCTAGGACAATCTAATGGGCACAAAAATGAACTGCCTTCAGGCAGCCCAGGTGGCTCAGTGGTTTAGCGCCGCCTTCAGCCCAGGGCCTGATCCTGGAAACCTGGGATCAACTCCCACATTGCACTCCCAGCATGGAGCCTGCTTCTCCCTCTGCCTGTGTCTCTGCCTCTCTCTCATGAATAAATAAAAAATCTTAAAAAAAAAAAACAAACAAAAAAATGAACTGCCTTCAAACAAGAATTCACCTGGAATCAGCGGAAGCCTCTACATCTCATCAGTTTACAAGAGAAAAACAAGGGGCAGAGGAACATGTACTATAGGGCTACAGTCAGAAAAATCTAGCACTTGCAAAACTCTACAGACCAATGATCAGTTTCTTCAACAAATAAATTGGAAAAAAAAAAAAAAAAAAAAAGAAGGGACCCTATAGATAACAAAAGATTTAAGAGACAAAACTAAATGAAATCTGTGGATCTTGTTTGGATCCTGATTCAAACAAACAGTAAAAGAGTAACTTTTTTTTAAAGATTTATTTGAGAGAGAGAGAATGAGTACATGTGCATGTGTGTGCATGTGTGCACAGGAGAGGAGCAGAGAGAGAATATTTATTTATTTATTTATTTACTTATTTATTTATTTATTTTTCAGAGAGAGAATCTCAAGCAGACTCCTTGATGAGCAAGGAGCCCAATGTGGGGCTTGATCTCATGACCCTGAGATTATGACCTGAGCCAAAATCAAGAGTCAGACACTTATCCAATTGAGCTCCCCAGGTGTCCCTCTAAACAGTAACATTTCTGAGACAACTTTTTGGGAATTGGAATGCTGATGGATATACTGTCAACTTTTTATGTAAAATCGGTATTTTTGTTATGTTTTTTAGAAGAACCTTTAAATTTTACAGACATATTAAAATACGTACAGATGAGGGGGCAGCCCTGGTGGCTCAGTGGTTTAGCGCTGCCTTCAGCCCAGGGTGTGATCCTGGAGACCTGGGATGGAGTCCCACATCAGGCTCCCTGCTTGGAGCCTGCTTCTCCCTCTGCCTATGTCTCTGCCTCTGTCTCTTTCTCTCTCTGTGTGTATCTCTCATGAATAAATAAATAAAATCTTAAAAAAAAAATACGTACAGATGAAATGATATAGTATCTAGAATTTGATTTTAAATAACCAGGTGAGAAAATGGAAGAAGTTATGGAAAACAAGACTGATTATGAATTAAGAATAAAAAAAAAAAAAAAAAAGTAAGAAAATAAAATAAATAAAAATAGAGCATGAGAATTCCTTGGGTGTGGGTCCCCTGGGTTCCACACCAATTCCTGGGATCCTTCATGGGAGCCATCAGCTTGTATGCCTGTAACTGAGCCTGCAAAAAACTTTGTAGGGCTCTCTGAGACAGCAGCCATGCCTCCTCTGAAGGGTTCATGTCCAAGCAGCATGAAAACCAACTAACCAACCAACCAACCGACCGACCCACCCACCCACCTACCTCAAGAGGTAGAACAGAAAAAGAACAAGAGGATAAAGGAAGTGTCCTGAAGATGATGATGGTCCTGGCAGCAAGAATGCCTTGCTCAGGCCAGTGCCTAAGCAGTATCTGGCTTTGGAGTCAGGCATCCTGACTTCGAGTGCTGCCTCCACCACCTAGCAGTTGTGTGACCTTGGGCAAGTTACTTCTAATTTCCTCAGGTATAAAACAGGTATGAGAGTATCAATGTTACAAGGTTCTTGTCAGGATTATGTATTAATGCCTGGCATGCAGTAGGTTCTAAACAGATGTTACCTGGTATTATTATTATTATTGTTACTACTGCCTGAGCTTCCCAATAAGCTGTGGCAAAGTGCATGCAGACACAAAGGGCAGTGTGCTGAGGAAAAGCAGCCTGGGATTTCTATCCTGTAAAGCCTCAGACTGGAAGGGCTCACTCCACTGTCCCAGCCATCTGCAGCACACCAACCTACAGAAAGGCCCAGACTGCGCTGATGTGGCTGCTATTTTTGTCTCCAGCCTCAGGGGACTGTGCTCAAGGGTGAGGAGCCAAGAATTTCTCCATGCTGCAGGACCACCAGGACCTCTGAGAGAAAGGCTTCACTGGGTGTGTGAGGGCCCTCTGGATGGGCCAGGTGGCCAGGCACCCACCTGTGCTGGACGCGGTTTCAGAGGCCTGAAAGACGGCAGTGGAGGAGGATGGAGGAGATGCCGTGGAAGAGCTGGCTGACTCCTTCCCTTCCAGCTCGGCCACAGGCAGCAGCAGGTTCTGGGCCAGGTGGGTGGGGCTGGCGGGGATGCCATTCTCCAGCAGGAACTCATCCAGGTCCATGTACTCCAGGTGGAAAGACTCGCCATCATAAGGGATGGTCTTGTCCCAGATGGGCGGCATGAGGGACGCTGAGACCGCCATGGTGCTGGCTGCCGCGGCCTCGTCTTCCTCCAGCTTCTCCTTCCCTTTTTCTTTATCTGCAGACACAAAATCTGTGATGAGACACCACACCAGAGGGTAATTCAACCTCAGGAGGTAAGCAGTGGGCCTCTCGGGCCTGACTCTTTTCCATCTGAGCCCTGACCCGTCCCAGCAATTTCAAGAGCCTGCTCTGCTCTCCAGTTAAAACCTGTTGTTTGTCCCAGGCCCACTGGTCTCCTTCAGCGGTGGCAGCGTGGCCTCACCCATGGCTGGGCTTCCCAGAATGTTCTCCACAAGTTCTAGGGCCTGATGTGGTCCCAGGATTAATTCAGAATAGGCTGTGGGATTGGCATCTGCAGGAGAGAGGCTGCAGGGAGGAAATGGAGTTTCTGCTATCTTAGTAATATTTTAGGAAAGGATATTTTAGGATTCCTCGGGCCAAGAACTTTTGTGTTCTTCTGTCCTGTTCCCTCCAGCGAAGCTTCTCCACAGCAACCCAGCCTAGGGCTTGAATCTCAGCTGTGGCACCCACTTGCTATGTGTGATTTTAATCTCTCCCAGCCTCAGTGTCCTTCATTGTACATGAGAACAAAGCAACCTCTTTGGTGAAAATTAGAGATAACATTTTTTTAAAAAACATTTTTAAAAAAGATTTATTTATTTATTCATGATAGACATAGAGAGAGAGAGAAAGAGGCAGAGACACAGGAGGAGAGAGAAGCAGGCTCCATGCCGGGAGCCTGACGTGGGACTCCAGGATTGCGCCCTGGGCCAAAGGCAGGCGCTAAACCGCTGAGCCACCCAGGGATCCCCCTTTAAAAAACATTTTTATCTTCAAGTAATCTCTACATCCAACGTGGGGCTCGAACTTATAACCCCGAGATCAAGAGTTGTATGCTCCATTGACTCAGCCAGCCGGGCACCCCTAGGGATAGCATTTGAACATCTCCTGTAGGGTTCCTGGCACACAGCAGGCATTCGCTATTACTGTGAGCTCACTGAGGGCAGGGACTACATCTAATTCATTTCTACATCTGAAAGACCACTATGGGAGCAAGCTGAAGGAAACTGTGCATACTGAATGAAAAATGCTGGGTTTGCAAACTGACTCCCTTTAGGTTTATTGGATAGAGAGGGCTTGGAGCTGTCTTTTCAGAACCTATTTCAGAGCAAGCATTTCAAGAACCTTCTATCTCTGAATAAGCAGGGAAGACTGAAGGCAGGTTTTCTGGAAAGAAGGACAGGGCTGGAGCTGAAGTAGAAAAGCTTGTTTAAAAAAAAAAAAAAAAAAAGAAAAGCTTGTTTCCTCCTGCACCCTCCCCCCCCCCCAAGCTTGTTCCCATTCAAAGCAAAACTAATCAATTAGTGGAGACTGGATCCCACCTAATTGTCTCAGCCCAAAAGCTATGCACACAGATACCCAAGAACGGGCAAATTAAGGGGAAAAAAAAGATGAAAGAAATGTGACAAGGTTAGAAGGGAATCAAAGGGAGGCTAATCAGGGAAGTGGGAGATAAAATCATGACAAGTTCATAATGGGCCTTCAAATTGAGGGAGACAACTTTGAACTCTGGATTCTCAAGTGAAAAAGACAAATCAAATATGATTATGTCAGAAATAAACCAGTCATGTGTGTACTCCTAGACCACAGTCAGTCAGAAAAGCAGCCTGTTGGTCCAATAAAAATGAACACACCCAGTGTGTTAAAAAGGTGGAGGTTCTGACAGACAGAATTTGCTCATGCCTTCTAACCTGAGTTGTTGCAACTGCCTTCTGTACCAAGCTTGGATGGGCTGGGAGGGCCAGGTGGCCTCCTTGTTCTACTCCTCTGAGATCTGACTCTACATTCTGTTCAGAAACGACTGTGCCCTATGTTGGATTGGATCATGGGAATCAGAGGAGGCAGGAAAAGGGAAGAGACAGAAAAACAGCCATACTGAAGGACACATACCAATAAGTTCCAGGCTTTACTTGGCATAAGCAATTAAAAACATATTTCTTAAAACATTTTTATTCTTTTTAAAGATTTATTTATTTCATAGAGAAAGAAAGCATGAGTGGGAGGGGCAGACAGAGGGAGAGGGAGAGAGAATCTCAAGCAGACTCCACTCCATGCACTGAGCCCGATGCAGGGCTCAATCTCAGAACCCTGAGATCATGACCTCAGCTGAAACCAAGAGTCAACTGCACCACCCTGGCACCCCTAAATTTATTTTTAAGTAACCTCTATGTCCAACGTGGGGCTTGGACTCAAGATCCCAAGATCAAGAGTTGCACATTCTACTGAGCCAGTCAGGCACCCCAAGAATATTTTAATCAGTGTTTTTATAATTTTTTTATAAATTATAGTCAGAGTTTTAATTATACAAGATGATAAAGGACTAGGCCCATTACTTAGGTCACAGGGATGGACATCAGTGGTTGCCAGTGATAGCGTAAAAAGCACCAGACCAGGCTGAGAGCTGTAAGGCCTAGCTATGTGACCTTGAGGAAGCACCCTCACCTTCTGAGCCTCAGCTTTCCTCATCTGGGGAATGGGAGTAATATCTTATAGGACTGCTATGGAAGACTACATACGATTATGTCAAAGTGCTTTGTAAGCACTGTGCAAATACAAGGTAGAATTATTGTTATAGATGGTGGCTACTTAGTAATCTTGAATAAGAACCTGAGAGATGTGCACACCTGTCCCAGTAGCTCCTCTCATCCCCATCATCTGGAACAAAGCACTGCCTTCCAAACAAAGAAAAGGGTCTGTGCACATGAGGTTCCAAAGCAGAAGGGGAGAGCCTGGCCTTACCTGATGTGCTGAAGCTATTTATAACCCAATAGTGACAGCCATAGAGATGGGAACCTCAGCACACACTCAGAAAAAAAGGAGAAACAGCATTTAAAAAAAAATTAATTCAAGACAGGTAATTCACAGAAGGCTTATTCCTTTCCAAATCCTTGAGCCACACTGATGGTTCTCAGAAATTCAAAGATCTCAGACTGAAAACATACTTCAATGCAGCTAAAACTTCACAATAGGTAGCACTCCTCCTGTGCCCTGAACCTCCGGTTCTCAAAGGCCAAAAAACAGGGCCAAATCTGCTTTCCACACAGGCTCCAGGGACCTTTGTGGCCTAGGAAGCAAGCAGCAGCCCAACCCTGCCACAGTGGCCCCAAAGTCTAGGGTCAGCCCCAACAAACCAGGTGAAGGGCCACAGTGGCCTCGTTCTAACCCTCATCCCCCTACCTGCCTCGCCCCAACCTCCCCCTGGGAGGGCACCTGGCATCCCTTCTCCTGACATCCCTCCCCCACCTCAGCAGCGGAAAATCTCCCGGGTGTACCTAGTAGCTGGGGATACGCACACGCAGGGATGAAGAAGGGTCCTCCTCCCAGGAGCAGGGAAGTCCATATACAAAGACAATCCACCACCGTATGTCAGCGCTTCTCAAACTTTGGTGGACTTTGGAATCACAGAGGTGGGGTGCTCCTTCAAATGCAGGTTCCTGTCCCAGCAGCCGCAGACTGGGTGGGCGAAGGGTGGGGCCCAGGAACCAGCATTTTAAACTAGCATCCCCAGTGATCCTGCTGCAGGCATCCCCAGGGAAGGCGCCCTGGAGCGTCCGCTAAGAGGCTGCTACGACCCCCATCAGCCTCCTCAGTAACCCCTACACGCCGCGCGCGCCCTGAGGCGGCCCCAACGAACCTCCTCACCGCGACCCCCACCTCACCTCTCCCTCCTGCCCCTTCCCCGCCAACCTCCATCTGACCTAGCCTCTCGCTAGCCACCCCGACCTTCTCTCCCCAACCCCCTCGCCTCGCCCTCCGCGGCCCTCCGCAGGACGGCTACACCCTGACCTCCGACCTCCCCGGCCCCGCCCTCGCAAGGCCCCGCCCCTGCAGAAACCCCGCCCCCGGGCGCGCGCGGACCCCCTCCCCTCACCGAGGCGCGCCTCCCGCGGGGGGTTCTCCATCAGCTTCTTCAGGACCAGCGGGAAGGAGCCCGGCAGGCCCCTCTCCCCAGCTGCGCGCCCCGGCCCGGGGCCCGGCCCCGCCTGCGGCTCCACAGGCGGCTTCTTTCCGCCGCCCGCGTCCGACATCGTGCCCCGCGCTCTGCTCGCGCGCCTCGCCTCCCCCGCCCGCCCCCCGAGATGGGCCAGAGCCGTGCGACCCGCAGCAGCTGCCGACACGGGCAGCTACTGCGCAAGCGCCCAGCAGCACCCCCACCTCCCTCCATCCCTACCCCGCCTGCGGACTGGCGCTGGCATATTAATTATTCATGAGACCATGCCAGCGTCCCCGGATCGCGGCTTCGGATTGGCCCATCCTGCAAGGAGGGCAGGCGCAGCCTTCCGGGCCGTGATTGGCTCGGCCGCCGGGGTTAGCGCGGCACGTGTGGGGCCAGGTGAGGAGCGACGCCGGAGGCCCCGCCCCATCCGCCTCTGTGTCACCTGATTGGCGCCTGCTGGAATCGGTGTCATGGGGCCTCTTCGGCCGCAGCCCCTTATCCTCAACCCGTGGTTGCACCTTCGCTTCCCTCTTCACAACCCCCGCCCTCCTCCCAGACCACCGCAGCCGTTCCCCCTTCCCTCTCATCGCAATCTCGCCACCTCCTGACGCGCCACTGAAGGAAGCTGGGCTGGGCGAGGCCGGGCCGGCCGGGGGAGCCTATCAAGTGGCCGGCTCGGGCCTCGCGTCCGTCCCCCCGTGGGTCACGTGGAGCCGCAGCCGAGTCTAGTAGCGGGGGGAGGGGGAAGAGGCGGAAGGCGCGGTGCAGCCAATGGAGGGCGGGGGCGGGGTCCGGGGCGGTGCACGAGGCGTAGCACGTGCGGGGCTGCGGAGGGGAGCGGAGCGGAGGGGAGGGGAGGGGAGGGGCGGGGCGGGCCTTTCTGTTCCGGGGACTCTGCCCAGGGTCGTGGGACGGGAACGCGAAAACCTGGCGCGCGCCCCTCCTCCCCCACGACCCAGAGGTTGGCTGAGGCCAGGGCCGCAGACGGCGACCTGCCCTGCCCGTAGGGCTGGCTGGCCTGGCCGCGGCTGCGGGGCAGGGGGGCGGGGGGGTGTCAGGTTCCCCACGGATCCGGGTGCTGTGCGGGTGTGGCGGCCAGATAAACACTAGCGTGGAGGGCGCGCTCTTGAGGCCCGCGGGTGGCGAGAGAGGGGCTGCCGTGCGCCGGGGCCGGGGCCACGCTTCCGTCCTCCCCTTCACCAGCTTGTGACCTTGGGAAAGTCCAGTGGCTTCACTAGCGCCTGCTTCCTCATCCATAAAATTAAGGGGTTGGGCTCCTCTGTAAAATCCTAAACAGCTCTGCAAGTCCTGTACCTCACTAGGACTTTCCTTTCCTTTTCCTAGAGAAAAGCGAAACAAAACACAATTTCTTTTCGCAGGGTACCGATTACACCCTTTGCGGGAGAACCTCCTCTTAAAACACGAATAGTCCCTGAGAATTCCTCAGGGGACAGTCGAAGTGTAAAATGTGAGCGGGTACACACACGTGGAGACGGTAGAGCGCCCAGAACTTTGTCCCTCATTAGAGCACAAATTACACTCTACTTTGCACCCAAGCTGTGCTGGACTCTCGCGGCCTCTAAACTCCCCTGGGGGCGGGGGAAGGGGTGGGGGGCTTGGCCTGTTGATCCGGTTTCTCACCAATGAGCCTGGGGCTTCCAGTAGCCAGGCTGGGGAGCGGCAGAGTACAGGCTTTGGTGCACAGAATAGGTTCCGTTCGCCAACACCCGCCTAGCTGAAAGCTGGCCAGCTGATGCAATCAGGATTTTGCTGGAAGTTGAGGAGGAAAAAGAAGTGGGGCCCCTGAGCAAACCTGGGAAGCAAGAGTTTTGAAGGGATTCTGGGGGAATGGTTGGGCCAGGGACATGGCATCTGGCTCCAAATTCAAGTTCTCAATTGCCACACACGTGACGCTTTGGTCACCTTCTGGCTCGTACCTCCAGCCAATGGCTTCACATCTCCAGGCCTCCTTTACTGGTATATCAAATGGAGGTAGGGCGGCAGGGTCTATCTTGTGGGGCTTCCAGAAGCCAATGCACTGGACAATTGTAAATGTGCAACAAATGGTAGTCTTCATAATTTTACTAAACATGGCGACAAACCCACTGCTCGGTGTATGCTGATTCTCTGTTTAGTAGAAACACTAAGCTGCGCACAGATTTGTTGCGTTGTGGACTTGTTGGTGGGAGTTACGTATGTGGTTAAACAAAGATATCTTAGGGGGACTCCTGGATGGCTCACTTGGTAGAGCATGGGACTCTTGATCTCAAGGTTGTGAGTTCCAGCACCACACTGGATGTAGAGATTACTTAAAAATAAAATCTTAGGGGTGCCCAGGTGGCTCAGTAGGTTAAGCATCTGCCTTGGGCTCAGGTCATGATCTCAGGGTCTTGGGATTGAGTCCTAGGATGAAGTCCCCACATCACACTCCCTGCTCAGCAGGGAGTTTTGGGGATGTCTGGGGGCTCAGTGCTTGAGCACCTGCCTTCGGCCCAGGGCATGATCCTGGAGTCCCAGGATCGAGTCCCACATTGGGCTCCCTGCATAGATCCTGCTTCTCTCTCTGCCTTTGTCTCTGCCTCTCTCTCTGTGTGTCTCTCATGAATAAATAAATAAAATCTTAAAAAAAAAAAAAAAAAGGCTGGTTTGGCGGCGGAGAGACTTGTTGCGTTAGTTAAGTGTCTTATTTTCATGGCTACCGTGACATTATTGAAGGGGTAAAAAAAATAAAACAATTTTCAAGGTATTAGAGGAGGATTTGTGATCATTTAACAATGGAAAGTTGTAACATTTGTCTATAACAAGGGTGGATGTAGTAAGGAGTAAAGATTCAGATATCTTTGTAAGCTACAGTTATCCAAAAGGCATAATGCCAGCTCTACTTACCACTCAGCCTGGAGCAACTAACCTAACAGGCAAGCAACACTGGTGAGCAAGACAAGCAGGTTGGAACTTTAAAACTCAGTTTTGATTTCATTCTCTTTTCATGTCCTGACACTCCCCATGTGTGTGTATTGGTTTTTTTTTTTTTTTTTTCTTTTCTCCTGGATAACCACAGGGTAAATGGTGTGTCACAAACACTGTGGGAACATTATAAACATGTTCTCTCGTGCTTGCTTGCAAGCTAGGAGGTTAGCTATGTTGTGCACTGGCAGCGTTCAATAGCACCACCCTGGAGGTGGGGCGAGAGCCATTCCATTCTGGGCTTCCTTCTCTAGCTGACCAGAGAGGAGCCATAGCACCTCTGGCTAGCCTGTCTCCTGTCAATCTGTAAAGTGGGAATAACAGCGTGGCCTCACCTCTTCTGGTGGTGGAGGAATAGATGTTGTGAGAATTAACTGATTTCCATAGGGGTGTGAGCCCTATGAAGAAAAAAGCTCCATAAAAGGACATGTCATTACACAGTTAAGACTTTAAGGTATTGGGACGCCTGGGTGGCTCAGTGGTTGAGCATCTGCCTTTGACTCAAATCATGATCCCGGGATTCTGGGATTAAATCCTGTATCAGGCTCCCCACAGGGAGCCTGCTTCTCCCTCGGCCTATGTCTCTGCCTCTCTTTGTGTCTCTCATGCATAAATAAACACAATCTTAAAAAAAAAAAAAAGACTTTAAAGGTATGAAGTGGGATCTCAGTGTCCTTTAGTGACAGGGTTTCAATGCAGTGACTTTTGAGAGAAGTGTGGTCCAGGGGTGAATTTGTGGGCTTGGGGGCAGGCATGGGTTGGATCTCCTCTCAGCTGCTGACTGGCCACATGGCCTTGGGCCTGTGACTTCTCCTCAGCCTCCTATTTGTCTCTCAGAAACCAGGGTACATATGCATACCTCACAGAGCAGTTGTGAGGATGAGAAGCATGAGAAGCGATCTCAAGCGCCTGCCTGAACAGTATGTGGCATGGAGTGGGTGGGCCTCCACCCTTCCCCTTCATTCAGGTTGTGTCAGGTCAGGAGTAGAATTATTTTGGGAGGCTGGGTTCCA
The DNA here is from genome assembly GCF_048418805.1 of Vulpes vulpes. NCBI lineage: Eukaryota > Metazoa > Chordata > Mammalia > Carnivora > Canidae > Vulpes > Vulpes vulpes. The sequence goes on from NC_132795.1 coordinate 54,165,084, forward strand.
GAGTCAAAGCTACAGCAGAGATATGGATGTGCAGTGTCTGGCTTTAAATTCTCTTTAGTGTTTCAGGAACCTGCTAACCAACCCAAGTTAAAAAGGTAATTAAGGGGGAAAAAAAGGTAATTAAGGGGTGCCTGAGTGGCTCGGTCGGTTAAGGGTCAGATTCTTGATTTCAGCTCAGATCTTCATCTCAGGGTGATGAATTCAAGTCCCTCATTACGCTTCACACTGGGAGTGGAGCCTACTTAGGAAAAAAAAAAAGTACTAAAAAAAACCCAACCCAACTTACTTGAGCATATGCAGAACAAGTGCCTTTTGTTAAACCATTATGCCAATTCAGAGTATTATTATTTAAACTTGAGTTTCAGAGGAGCTAAAACTCCAGCAAGGGAGCCTTTGGCCACAGCGATCCATTTGGCCAATGTTGAGCATCTAGTAGAACAGTACCACTTGCAGTCTTCCGATTTACTGAGCATGGTGTGTGTAAGAGCAGGACAATGAGAAGGCTTCCACGGAGCTCCCACAAAGCCTAGTTGTCTGTGTGCTTTGCCAGTCCCCAATGCAGGAGAGCACAAAACTTGGTTCAGGGTAGTAACTCAGTAAATATTTGTTGGCTCGCTTTGTTGGCAGTGCTGCTAGGAAGGTTGACAAAATCTTTCAGAGCCAAGTCCTATACATTTGGAACATTATTGACATTAAATAACAGTCATTGTGTTGATTCACAGTCGAACGTGGAATAGCAAACATGAGCCATCTTCGATGGCAAGTCCCCCAGCACAAGGCTGGCCAACAACCTACATACCTGTGGCTGCATAGTTCTGGGCTGTGGTTTGTACCTTGGTCTCAGTGTGCTCTAGGGGAGAAGTGGTGGGTGGAGGCTCTTCACTAACTCTTGCCCATCTCTTCAATACGAGTTTCCTGTTTGGCTTGCCTCTTGTCCACCCCGGGGGTTCGGGTTACAGATGGAGCGCTGCCCGAGAGTGCCATTTCCAGAGAAGCCATCACCTCCAGCCTCTGCCACGTCTCAACAGCCACCGACAACCACAGTTTCTCCAGTGAAAGCTGTGCTGATGGTGCAGCCTTAGGGTGTGGGCTCTGGAGTCAGACCATCTGGGTTTAATTCCTACTTTGCTTGCTAACTGTGTGACCTTGGGCAAGTTACTTAACCTCTCTGTGCCTGAATGTCAAAAGCAAACACTTCAGGCACGCCCCTGAGAACAGCACTTGGCACACAGCAAGCGCTTGGTGGAAGTTAACTCAGCCTAATTGCATTTTGGGTTGTCCTGGGAATACCTCATTCCTCCCCACCTGCCACTTCCCCAAGAACAGTGGAGGTGGGCGGGGACTCTCAGGCAGGGTTATGACAGCTCCAGGCTTCTTTATGATCTCCAGGGCCCTGTAAGTTCTCCCCTCTGCAGGTCTCTCCACCTCCCCCCTCTACCTCCTGTCCCCCTTGCTCACTTTCTGCAGCCACAGTGGCCCTTTATTCCTCAAACAGGTGTCTTTTCTGACCCAGAAAAGGGCCTTTGCAGGTGCTGTTCCCTCAGCCTGAAAGTTCTAGGTGTTGCTCACTCTTCCTCCCTCTCTGGACCTCTGCTCCCATGTCACCCCCTCTGAGAGGCTGGCCCTGACCCTCCTCTTTGCTGATTGTCTGTCTCTCCCCACTGGAATGCAAACACCGGTGTGTGTGGGGGGGAGTGTTTGCGTCATTCACCCACCCCCAAACCCATGCCACAAGCATAGCAAACGCTCAATAAGCGATCAGATGACTGAGGAGATCCTGTGGGAATCCTGCGGGAAAGGATGAGCCCGGAGCAGGCCGAGCTGGGTTGGGATCCTTGATAAGTCTGTGGCCTTCCCTTTACCAAGCATCCAACTCCTCATCGTAGAATGGATGATCCTACCTCCCTTGCAAAGCCATTCCACAAATGGTGATGTAAAAGCTCACATTCAGGAAACTGGTTCTTAGGATCAGGATTCATTCCTTGGGCAGCGTCACCTTGGGTCAGGCTCCTAAAGGTGTGAAACCATCTGCGAGGGGCACTCTTAGACACAACTGCCAGTTTCTGGCACTCGGTAAGAATGAATTTATCACATTTCTCTGTGATTGGTGATGGTGGGGAGCAAATAGAAAAGAAAGCTTGAGTCCCTGATGTGGGAGCAAAGAAGAGAGGCTGGTCCACACACTGGCCTGAGGGTAGCTGATTCCTCTAAGTGCATTTCCTCACCATTTAGAGGTGGTAGGATTCAAGGAGCTAACGTGCCCAGTATATAGAAGACCCCCACCCCACCACCGCCTCCTCCTTTTCCCTAAAAGCAAACTCCACAATTTCTCAGTTTCTCTCTGGTTCCGCCAGGCTGGGTGTGGAGGCAACCACATGGATTTTTCCTGAGGCCAAGCTCAGAACAGCCCAGGGTGCATGGAGTCAGGCACGTCCCACTGGGATCCCACCTATTACTCGGCCCTTGCTCTGGCCAGCACAGCTGGTACTGGTGGGTGCAGACAATGGCACCATGCCCCAGGAGCCTCAGCACCCATTTCCAAGGAGACAACCCTGTGTGTGCTCCCACAAACTTGCAAGATCCAGTTCTTTCAAGGAGAATATCCTCGGGAAGGAGAGTCAAAAGAGGGGAATGGAGGGTCAGATTACAAATGTGATGTTGGTGGAAGGAGCATCATGCCAGGCCCAGCTGCTGTCTCTCACGGGAAAACAGTGTAGTGGGGATCCCTGAGTGGCTCAGGGGATCCCTGAGTGGCTCAGTGGTTTGGTGCCTGCCTCTGGCCCAGGGCGTGATGCTGGAGACTCGGGATCGAGTCCCACATCAGGCTCCTGTATGGAGCCTGCTTCTCCCTCTGCCTGTGTCTCTGCCTCTCTCTCTCTCTGTGTCTATCATGAATAAATAAATAAAATCTTAAAAAAAAAAAAAAGAAAGAAAAGAAAACAGTGTAGCACTTCACAGTGTGCAAAGGCTTCTCCATAGGAGAATCCTGGCATGAATACCTGTGAAGCAGGTATTCTTTGTACCTTGTACAGATCGACGGTGGGGGGCCTGTCAAGGATTCCCTGTTGGGTGACCCACAAGGGATTCTAGTCAGAAGCTCCCTGAGGCAGGTACCCTGACTGCCCAGCTCAAAGTAAGGGTCTTGTTAAACCTCTGGGGTGGGGGTGGGGGGGGGTGGGGAGTGTTCATGCCACACAGCTCCCTGGATGCCTGAGAGACCAAAGCTGGCAGGAAAAGGAGGGACTAGCCTCTGAGCACGGCTGAGGCCCCATGGATTGAGGGAAGGATAGGGTATAAAGATCTAACAGTGTGGTTGAGAGAAGCAGGGTCTTTCCAGAGGCTGGAGAAGGAAGTGAGAGAGAGAATGTGCGACTTGGAACAGAATCCCCTCTTGGAAGAGGATCCTCTGGAGAAAGAGCAGGAATGGAAACAAGAAACATCCTGATCCCTCTAGGGATCAGGGACCAGAGACAGAGGGAAACTGAGTCAGGACTCAGGGTACAGACCCACTCTTTTGCTGGATATGAATTTGCCTTCAGGAAAGTCAGTCAAACTGGTGGCCACAGTGAGGGGCCACCAGGCGGCCATGGTGACCTGAAGCTGGGGGTGGGGCTCAAGGCTGGTCAGCTCTGCTAGACAAAGTGCTTGACTAGGGACAGGAAAGAAGTAGAGGTCTGCACAGGCTGGTGGGGGAGGCCCAGGGGCAGCAAGAGGGAGAGAAGCCCCAAGGTTGTATCTGAGGAAGCATCTTCGAACTAGAACATGGAGTGAGAGGCTGCAGGGGAGCAGGGTCTCGTGAGAGCGCACCTGGGATTTCTCACACTCGGCATGGGTTGCGTCTATAATTCCCTCACACTGAACCCAAGATATGCTCTGCACGTGACCCAAAGGTGTGTGGAAGCAGTCACTGGGCTGGAGAAAGTGGAGAGCTTGTAAACAGGCCTCAGGCCCCCATGGAGAAACTACCCCTTTCACACCAAAACAAAGGGTGAGCAGTCCTGGGGGTAGGCCTGCTTTCTGGGGCAGCTGGATGTTTCTCTTGTCTTCCTCCCATTGAAGTCAGATGCCAGGGTCGGGGGAAACAGGGAGAGAGAACTTGTAAAGTACTTGCTACATGACTGCTGGAAATTCTAGTTCTGTATGGGATGTGTGGTCTTTTTACCAAGATATATTGGTTTTCAGGTAGATATGTTTATTTTCATTAAAACTATGGAGAGGATCGCCTGGCTGGCTCAGCAAGTGGAGCATGAGACTTTTGACCTCAGGGTTGTGAGTTTGAGCCCCACGCTGAGTGTTGAGATTACTTAAAAATAAATTCTTAAAAAAAAAAAGATATGGGGAATCTGGGAGCTTTGGAGAATGGTGACGGTGGTTTGGGAGCCATAATGAATGAGGTCTTTGTGGGGTGCACTAACACTGTTAGCTCTTCAACCTTCATCCCCTCATCTGCTCATCGGCATCCATCAGCCCCGTGGGGCCTCATGCTTCTGACCCCCAGTGAGATGCCACATGGGAAATCAATAAGAGGTGGCATGAGACTCTGGTTCATGACCCTTGGACCGACCTAGCCATACCAGACAAACTGATCTTCAGTCTGAACTCGCCAACTCTTGGAAAAGCTCTGCCTGAGAACCTGGGCAAGTCCCCTCAGTGCTGAACCCCGATTTTGCCCACCCATAGGAAGCAAGGGGGACTGCCCAGCAGTTGTGGGGACCAGGGGCCAGCTGGGAGCCAGTGGCCAGCAGTTGCTGCCACATTTCAAAGGCTCTGTGATCCTAGTCCAAGCAGCAGTGCCCTGAGTCGCCCCGATAACCCTTTTCTGTCCAGCTGAGGGCTGTCCCTGCAGAGCTGCTGGCCACCCAGCTGCTCCCTGTGCACACACTGGGCCATCCTGAGACACCCTATCTTCCCCGGGCGCCTCTACCTCTAGCTTTTGGAAAGACTTCTAGCTTCACCCACCCACACAGCCCTTCAGAGATGGCAAGAAAGTCAGCTGTGGCTTCTCTGCCAGGCTTAGTTGAGAGTTTCCTGAAGAGACGGGCTTCTCTGGGTTAGCAGCCGGGGCCTGAGGCTACGCGGGCGTAGGAAATCCTTCTAGGACGCCCGCCTCTGAGAGTGGCCCCGACTGCCCCGGGATTCAAGCCACAGGGTGCGTGGTCTGAGGGGCCTGCGCCCAGAGCTCTGTGGGAGAGCCCACAGGGACCCTGCCCTGAGCTTGGGGAGCCACCTTCCTCCCTCGGGGAAGGGTCTCCTCACTCCCCAGAGGGTGAGGGCAGGGCCTGTGGTGTCTGTCCCCAGGCTTCAGAGTTTGGGAGTGGCTAAGAGTCCTTTGGAAGGAAGTCCTGCGGGGACACCCAGGGCTCTGGTGACAAGACAGATCAGGTGTCAGCACAGCCGGATGAGCAGAGAGGGGTCCCCCAAGGGGGCAGCTGGGAGTCCTAAGTCTGCTCCAGCAGCAGGGGACCAGGGGGCTCCTTTAAAGGCACATGTGGATTCTGAGCAGCGAGGACCTGGGTGTGAGCCCCTGACATCTGAGCACAGAAGAGATTTGGAGAAACGTTTATCAGGAGGGAGTACTCTGAGCAGGCTGGCCCCCAAATCTAGCCACGGGCTTGTTTCTGCAGGCAGGCTCAGGAGGCACCTGGTGCCGGCTGCTGGCCCTGCCCCTCTGTCCACGCCCTCCTCTGCTGGCTCCCGGGCCCCGTGTTTGCCCGTGTATCCTAGGAACCGGGGCTGCGAGCCTGTGGTCCTGTTACATAACAGCTTCCATGCCATGCAGGGGTTCAGCCCTCCAGCGAGCGGGAGCCGAAGCAGGCGAATGGAGGAAAGCCTTTTCTCCAGACACCGGACACTGCCCAGATCTACAGCCTCCACCAGCTGCCGCCACCCCCCACACACAGAGGGAGGGAACTTAACACACAGTCGGCGGCGTTCAGTGCTTCTCCCAGCACAGCGCGCGGGTCCTGCCCATGCCCCACGTGAGCACAGCACCTGTCAGTGGCTGCACGCTGGCCAGGGCTCCCAGAGCCCACAGGCCCAGGAGGCAGCCCCTGAGCTGCAGTGGGGGCTCCCCACTCTCTCCCTCTCTGCACCCAGCCCTCCTCCTGCCCAAGAAGGGGGCCCAGGGCAGACCTCAAGTGGGGAGCTGCCCGTCCCACCACCGTGCCTGTGACTGCCCCCACCCCTCGGGCACAGGGGCGGCCAGTCAACCCAGGCCACCTCCGTTCCTACCTGTCCTCTTCTCTGGCCAAGGCAGAGAGTGCTCCAGCAGGGACTTGAGGACCTCAGGCATGTCCATGGCAGGGGCCACTCCAATCCGGTCACAGCTCGACATGGACGTGGCCCGGCGGGAGGTGCTTGCTCGGGGAGTTCAGAAGCAGCTAGAGAGGCAGGAGCTGGCCCGGGAGCCGCAGGCTCTGGAGGCGGGCGGGGCGGGAGCCCGAGGCAGCCAATGGGCAGTAGGGGCCCCAGCCCACCCGTCCACCCCCGGCTCGGCCGACCGCCAGCTCCGGCTGCAGCCAGGCCTTCCCTTCCCGCTGCCTGGCAGGGCGGGCCTGGCCCTGCGCCAGCCGCAGCACGTGGAGCCACCGCGCCAATCCTCTGACAGAGCCCGGCCTGTTATCTAACTTTGCAAAGGGAAGTTCTCCCCCAGGCTGGGAGCCATAACCAGGCCTGCCAGGTGAGACAGGGAGATGGCTCCCCGCCCACAGCCAGCGTGTGCCGCACACCCAGGCGCGCTCTGCCGACAGGCCCTGGTGGCCAAGTGCCGCAGAGGGCAGGGCCGGCCATGGAAATCAGTGTGGCCCGGGACCGGAGACCCTGGCGCTCCGGACAGCACAGCACGAAGGTCGTACTCTGAGTTGGCACGGACAGGCACAGGAAGGGGGATCACGCCTTCACCTGCAAGCTTGGGAGCCTCGAGAGGTTGTTGGCACAGTCTGACACCTGTGCGTCCTGCAAGGCACACAGGTTTGCATGTGGCGTGGCTAACTGGGGCTTTGTGCCATCTGCAGAGCCCGACGCCTGCTCTCCTAAAAGACATGTGAAAACCTGCAGCCTGGGATTCCTGTGGTCTTCCGGGGAGGGGAAGAGGCAGGTGCCCAGCAGACAAGCCCTGGGTGGGCCCACAGAGCAGCACCACTGAAAGGGAGCGGCTCAGACTTGTCTTGAGTGATGTCCTGCCTCCCAGCCCATCCTGGAGACCTTGGTGGCAACTGGCTGTTTGCTCCCTGGCCCTCTCAGCAGGACTTTGGCCTCTGTGGTCCCCAGGCCACTTGAGCGTGTGGTCAAAGCCAAGGTTCCGTATGTCCCCCTCCACCAAAGACCAACATCAGACTCGGCAGGGGAGGTGGGGGTGTAGGGGGGTCGGGCTTTTGATTCTGCCGCACACTGATGTGGGATCTTGGACAAGCTTGCACGGCTCCTCTGGATCTCAGTTCCCAGACTCTTCAGTGTTGTGACCTCTGAAGTTCCTTTTGACGCCCATTCCATGTCTCTGACACTCCCAATTGGATGCAATAAGCATTTGGTTCCCCTGCACCGTAGATGATTTCTAGGCAGTTCTTTACCACTTTCCCAAACTCTATTTTGGACAGAAGCAGAAATTCTCCAGGAACCCCTCTGGTCTCTCCCCTCCCCAACAGCCCTCAGCCTGTTCTCTAATTGCCCACCCATCCTCCCTAATAACCCTCCCCAAACTCTGCTCTTTTCCCCAATTAATTAAAAATTAGTTTCAGGCTCCAAGTTCAACACTTTGGATTTCTATTCCTGTCCTTCCTCCTCATTCCTCTTCCTTGTAAATGAATTTAGTTTCTTATTTATCCTTCCACTGTCCTTCGCTTCTGAGATGCTGGATGGTGAGAGTGAGGTGGGCCTGGTGGGCTGGCTGCCTCAAGCTGACCTGGGATTTGCAGGCTGGGGCTGACTGAACTGCTCCTTGGCTTGAAAACCCACTCTTGTGCTAGACTGGCTTACCAAAAAGGTGGAGTGGGTAGGTGCAAGGAGCAGGATTCCAGGGGCAACAGGAAATGTCCTACGTGTCTCAACAATACCCACCTGCTGAATGACATTTCATCCTCGGAAATCTGTTCCCATGAACTCTCTGTAGAACCCTTTCCTTGTACAAAGGTACTAAGCATCTAAGACCACGTGTGCTTACTGCATACCTGGCACCAGCCTAGACCTTGTGAGGGATTCAAAGTTAAGTAACAAACCCAGCCAGGCAGGTTCCCCCCCTTTAGGGACTTGCCACTGCAAGTCAGTCCACGTGGCACCCCTACTCTGCCCCCAGCACGTCCAGTTGGCAGCGTCACCTATGGTCACACAGGGGCCACTTCAGTGGGTTGCTGGGTTGAGTGGCTGGAGAGGAGAGAGACAGGGAGAGAGGAGGCCACAGAAGAACCTGGAGACATTTGGAAGGGACCTCAAGGTGGGAATGTTGGGGTTGTCTGCGCTCGTTGGTTTTCCTGACTCAGAGGTCTGACACCTGCTGGGGATGGCCCCCCTGGCAAGGGGGTAATAGTGGGCACAGTTTCTGGTCACCCCCTCAAGGGCTTTCTCTGGAGAGGTGCAGAGTCCCCCTGAAGGTCTCTGGCAGCCACCCTCCCTGCCCAGTTGGCCTTTCCTTAGCAGCAGCTTCCCCAGAGGTAGGGAGGAGGAGCCTGCTGGGGCTCCATGGTGGTGGTGGTGCCTACTGTGGCCCTTTCCCACAGGCATGAAGACCAGAAATGGACCTGTGTTCAGTAACTGGAGGCTGCTCAAGCCAGCTCTGGCTCCTTGATGGATAAACTGTCAGGCACTGATCATAAATACCTAGCTTACATCGGGGCTTGGAGATGCACACACAAAATACAACTGAGAGAAAAAGAAAGGTGCAGGACAGTAAGTACACATAGAGGATAGTGATACAACCATCTTCGTCAGCTCCTGTTCCAGCTCTGCCTCCTCCAGGAAGCCCTCCCTGATCTGGCACCTGGAGCTGTGCCTGTCCTGCCTTCCTACATTCTCCCACATAGGTCTGTATCCCCTGGCAGACTGTGGGCTCAAGGGAAGCCACATTTCTTCAGTAACTGTGTTCCCAGGACCTGAGATGGAATGGATGCTCAGTGACTGTTTACCAACTGATCACCTGAGCTAAAGGAGGAACAGAAGAGAACTCGGGGGAATGTCGAGAATTGAAGAATTTCATCCCCCAGCTGCATCAAGGTTCAGCATATCTTACTTTCTTTGATTTTTCTGAGTTCAGGGGTGGGGGGGTCCAGGTGCAGGTTCATGATCTCTCCAGCCTGAGGACGGGTCTGCTTTTTTCTTTTCGGAGTTGTACCTTGCTTGCCATGCTGGTTTCGCTTTTCACGGTACTGCCAGTGGTGCTGAGAACCCCACAGAACATCAGTGCTGAAGGGACCTCTGCCGATCATCACTCAGTTCCCAGTGGTTCTCATTTTCCTGTTTCCTTCCTGAGGATCCTTGGAACCCTTGCTGAACATCTGTAAGATGTGGACATCAAACGTGCAGGTTGTTGTAGAGAACAGACACGCCACATCCCGGGCCTGGCGCACAGAAGGTGCTCAGTCAAGTTGGTGGTTTACCTTGCTCATCTGGTCATTTATCAAGGACCTGAGCCCCTATGCATATCTGGCCCAAATGATTCACCCTTGGAGAATTCATCGGCCTTGGACCCCTGTTCCTGCAGTTGCAAGTGGTCTGGTGAGAGCATGCTCTTGAGCACATGCAGACCCTCCCATCAGGATTCCCCTCCATCACCTGCAACATGCACAACCCAAGAGATCTGGAAAAGTGTATCAGCCCAGCAGATACGGGCTTCCCCGACTGAGAATTGGCAATCCAATTCGCCCTCTCCTTTTCAAGATGAGAAATCTGGGCCCAGAGGAGTCTGGGTTGCAGTCAGAATCCACGGGACACCTGGCTGGCTCAGCAGTTTAGCGCCTGCCTTCAGCTCAGGGCATGATCCTGGAGACCTGGGATCGAGTCCCGCATCAGGCTCCCTTCAGGGAGCCTGCTTCTCCCTCTGCCTGTGTCTCTGCCTCTCTCTGTGTGTCCCTCATGAATAAATAAATAAAATCTTAAAAAAAAAAAAAAAGAATCCAATTTCGAAGCATGACACAGACCCTCACTTTCCTGGAAAAGCCACACCCAGAAAGGGCACAGAGCCAGCCATCTGGAACTCAGGATGGTGCCCTTGATAAAGGCAGAGAGGCGTGGGTACCTCTGAACAGCCCCATGCGGAGGCAGGCTGCAGGAAGGTGAAGGGTGGCTGCTGGGGCCACTTGTACACAGCACAGCTTGTCCCTGCCAGCCCAGGTGCTGCATGCCTGAGCTGGGGTCAGCTAGGTTGCCCTGTTTACACAGGGACACAGACCTTTTGCCCCTCAGCCCACGGAATGTCCGCCTTGATGCATGCCCCACACCAGGCAGCTCTGCCCCACGTGCACAGAGCCGCCCAGGCCTCCAGACGCAAGTGCCAGGCAGCTCGGAACAGGAGTGACACCTTGGGGAAAGAGGTCAAAGTGCACACGTTTATTTTCTAGAACAAAGGCTAAAAGAATCAAGTTTCTTTCATTTTATTTTAAGAAGGACAAAAATTGTTATTAAAACATCTACATTATTATCAAGATACTAGACCTTATGAATATTTAATATTAAAGTGTGGTATTCTTAAATTTTTAATACACAGACATTTTAAAAGGACCATTAAATTGATTACTGCCCAGCTGAGAAATGCAGCATCCCTCCTTCCCCTTCCCCAAAAGGGACACTCACATCGGGGGCACCTGTCCGAAGTCTTGTCTCTGCCTGCTGGCAGTGGGCACAGGCCCCTGAGTCAACTCTCCAAGCCTCCCAGTCGGGGTCACGACTGAAATAATCACCCTCATCATTTAAAGCATACTCCTGCTCCTCCGCCCCCTGCCTCTTTGCTCTCTTCCCAACCCTGGGAGTGGGGGGTGGAATCCAGCTCTAGCCAGGCTGGGGAGCCCCAGATCCCAAGGGCTCCTGGATGGAGAACAGGTTGAAAAAGAAAAATATAGATAGACTCTGATCCTATTCTCTGGGGCGGGAGACACACACCAATCATTTTCTTGGCTGGAGCACCACTGCTCTCTCCCAGCAAGGCTGGAGTGGTCTGGAAACTGGGCCTGGGCAGGGCCACTCTTGCCCCTGCTGCCAAACCACCTCCAACCCATGGCTCCAAGGCCCCCAAATCTGAAAAATCCCTCTTAATTACACCAGGATGGCTGCATTTTCTGGCCAAATTCTTTATCTTTAGCCCTCATTAGAAGTGATTCCTTGGATACCACACACATATATAATATTATATAGAGCGATATATTTAATACCTGTGTATATATGCATCACGGGGGCGACATATATACACACTAAAAACGAGGCTGGTGACGACAGACTGCAACATCACGGATTAGGGAAAACAAGTGTCATCGACATTCACAGCCATGGCCCCCACCTTGCGTGTGGTCTCTCCTCCCCTCCAGTCATGCCACCAGCGCCGGGAGGGATTCTGTGGTGCTGGCCTGCTGGGGGCAGGGGTGAGGGGGGGGTACAGGGAGAGGGAAGGGTGCATGCCACGGTTACTGGGGAGGGCTGGGCAGTGACAGCAAGAGGAACAACGTTCTCTGCGCCCGGGGTGCCCATAATCACATCATTGCTCGCTATCGATCTTTGCTTGAGGAGAAATGAGGGGGATTCCATTCTCTCTGTCTCACCCCCACCCCTGACTCCAGCTGTGGCCCCGGTTCCTCCCGGGGGGAGGGCCCACAGCGTGGGACATTCTGGAATGTCTCAGGAACTGGGGGAGGCTGGGTCTGCCCATGGGTCGGGGGGTGGGATGGAGAGGAGGGGGTACACGCAGACGGGCAGACAAGAGGGTGCAGACAGGGATGGGACAGGGCTTGGTGGCTGGGGGCAGGGGCTGGGGGTCAGCTGGGGTCCCAGGCAGCCGGCAAGGCCAGGAATCAGGGAGGACTAGGATGCAACTGTATGTCTAGGTCTGAGGAGAAGGGGGAGAGGGCCATGCTGGGTCCCCAGGAAAGAGGGGCTGGGCCTGATCCCCAACTGGCCCCTGCTGCCCAGCATCACCTCCCTTCTCTCCACATTCCTGACCCCACCCCTCCCCTTCCTCCCAGTACATCATGTGGAAGCTGAGCCCATGGGCACCCTGCCCGTTACCACCACCCAAGTGGGCGTCGTGCTGCCACACTCCCCACAACCATCCTCGGGAGGGGACGGTCCCTCTGCAGAGTGCGGACATGACCTCCCTTCCTCGGCCCAGAGGTGGCACTGCCTGGGACCCCCATTGCACACTGATTCAGAGACGGTCCTGTCTCTGCCAAGAGCCTGGAGGCTCCAGCAGACAACTGGCCCTCTCCTGGCTCTACCTCGTTCTGTGGCCTGGAGACCCTGGGCAGGTCACCCATCCCTGCCCAGCCTTCATCTCCCTCTCTGCAATGAGGGGGTCTGGGCCGAATCATCTCCAGGGACTCTGAGGACCTAGTCTACATTCAGTGGCCCACGAGGAGGGTCGGGCCGGTGGCCTGGCTGGAAAGGCTCCAGAGATCATCTAGACCAGCCCCACCCACTCTTCCAACCAGAGGGGAAACTGAGGCCCTGGAGGGCAAGCTACCAATATTGTGTTCCCGGCTCCATCCTGGGGCGGCATTTAAAGCTAATTGGGGTCTCCAGCCCTCTGTGGTGTCCTGATCTGCCCCCAGGGGAGGTGGGGATGGGGTGAGGGTAGGGCAGGGAGGACCCCCCTGCTGCAGATTCAAGTGGGGACCCCAGGCTCCCCAGCCCTGAGCTTTGGGCCCCCTTTAGGAGCAGACAGAAGTTAAAGCTGTAGGCTGAGGCTGGAGGGGTGGGCCAGGCCCCTCCCTCCCCAACCAGGGGAGCCCTGGGGGGTGGGGGCATCTGCCTGGGGTTCTGGCAGGATGAGGACCCTGGGACCGCTTAGGGCTGCAGCATGTGGCCATGGGTCTGCACACAGGTGGTGGGGTCAGAGAGGATGGAGGGGGCCCCAGAGGGGGCTGGGGGCTGCCTGAGGAGGGCAGCCCCCCACCCCTGCCCTGGCCCTCCTATCAGGCCCTCTGTCCCCACCCCCGCCCCTGACCCTAGGACTTCACCCGAGGCCCAGAGCGGGCCCTACTCCCCAGTGACAGCAGCGGCAACAGGGGCTTCTGGAGCGGCACCGGCAGTGTTCCCGTCCTCTTGCAGCAGGAAGTTGTATTTGCCAAAGTCGTCATCCCGGGGGCACAGAAGCATATCCTTGCGGGCCTTGGCCAGCTTCTGCTTCAGCACCTCGCGCCGGTCCAGCCACTCGGTGAGCTCCTCCTGCCCGTGAGCGCAGCGGCACTTGTCCCCATCTGGGCAGGCCTTGCCCTTCTGGAGCCTGTGGGCAGCAGAAGGCTCACTGCCCACGCCCCGTGCCCTTTCCACCACGGGCTGCGGACCCCGGGCTGGCTACTTGGATTCCCCCAAGACAAGCCTCTCCCTGGACAGCCTTGGGCCCAGCCTCCTCTAGGACCTGACCCAGGGCTGCAGGTGGGGGCCTGGCGGTTCTGAGCCCCGGGCAGCATCCCGCCCCACCCCGGCCCCACGCTCCTCACATCCACAAGCAGCTGCTCTGGGACACCACCCTCTGCACGCCATCTCTAGGACAAGGGGCGTGGGGGTTGGCCACGGGCTCTCTCAGGCCCACCCTGCAGCCCACCAGGTCCCACCATGCCCACCCACGGCCCTGCCCTCCCCGGGAGCACCTGTCGCAGAGCCGGAACTCGCCCATGGGGAAGCGGTAGGCCCAGCCACTGGCGTCGCTGTCGGAAGTGAAGACCTTCTCTTTGTGCTTCTCGGACTGGATGTGCTGCTGCCACTGCTTCTTGCTGTTGCTGTTTTTGCCGCAGAGCCAGCAGTGGTAGCCCATCTGGTGGGGGGCACAGCCGCCGTGGGTGCCCATTCCTCACACTTCTGCCCAGACCGATCCCCCCAGGGAGGCTGAGCCCGCCCCAATGCCCAACCAGATCAGGCTCGGGGACTGGCCCGAACATGGGTGAGGCCGTTACCATGATGTCGGCGTAGTCCGTGGGCATCTGGATCTGCTTCTCCCCTTCCCGAGAACTGATCGGGGTCCCTTCCCCTGGCTTCCCTGGGTTGTGTTTCTTCAGCCACATGTCATAGGTCTGCTGCATGTCCAGGACTGGTGGGAAGGAGAGGACAGGGTGCTTGGTGGGACAGGATTCTCCATCCGTTCTGCCCCATGATCCGCGCCCCCCCACCCCCGGATGTGGGAGCTGGGGGCACCGCAGGCCTTGCTGTCGGGCTGCCTGGTCAACAATGGAAAATGCAGAGAGGGTACGGCCGGGGGTGGCAGAAGGAGGGCCTGGGTGGCAAAGGGAGAGAGCAGGTATTCTTGAACCTGCTGATGAGTTGGGGTATCTGGCAATGAGGGGACCCTGGGCCAGGCCCCCATCCTGCCTGGTCTTCCCACTCACTCTTATTTTCCTTCATGAACGTCCACATGTCCCTCTCCTCTGGGCTGTGTGCAAAGGAGCAGTTCCCCACGTACTGGCACTTGCGGCCATTCTGCGCATGGATGCAGAGCTGCAGGGTGGGTGTGGGGTGAGCCTGCTGAGTCCGTTGGATTATGCGACAGCTCCAACCAGCAGGCAAGCCCTCCCAAGGCCCCTCTGCCCCCACACCTGAGTTCCTACCACCACCCTGCACCCCATTCCTGGCGCTCACATCGTATTGCTGTGGGAAGTTGCGAATGGATGGCAGTGGCCTCACCGACACCCATTTCCTCTTGGCCTTTGACATCACCAGAAGGACCCGCCGCTCCTTGGTCCAACTGTAGGACAGACGGGTGCTTTTTGGGGAGAGCCCAGTGCAGAGCCCCGGCCTCCTTACCCGTGGTGCTCGGGTGGGCCCCACCCTGCCCAAGCCCCTGCTGGGCGCCTGGCTCACCAGTGCCGGGCCTTGGCGCTACAGTACTTGAGATCTTTGTCAGGCTCTACCACCTGCCCATTCCTCCAGCACTGGCCACACACAAACTTCATCTGCAGGTCGAAGGTGCTGGGCCCATGTGTCCGAGGGGCGCCCTGTTGGGGGAAGGGGGTCGGTGAATCCAAAGGCATCAGGGCGGAGGCCTGGAATCTGTCACACAGGCGGCTTCCAGGAGTGTTAGGGCCCCTCAGGGCCTTAGAATGAGCCGGCCCATCACCACTTCCCAGAGGGAAGTAACCTCCCCACTCTAGGTCCCCTGGCCTCTCAGTGTGGGAACCAGGCCTGGGATGGGGCTTCTGATTCCCGATCGAATATTCTCTGCCTTCTCTGGCTGGTCCCCATGGGTCTGTTCTTTGGAGCCGCTGGCATTTCCCTGAGCATGGCCTGCTTTTGCACATGCTGTTCCCTCTGCCTGGAATGCCCTTCCTCTGGACTTGGTCAGGCTGGTTCTGGAAACTTTCAAAACTCAGCTCGAGTACCACCTCCTTTAGGAAGCATTCCCTGGAGTTCTTCTAAGTGGCAGCCACCCATCCTAGGAGCTCCCACAGTACCTGACTCATGTTGATCAACTCCTCCAGCTAGGAGGGCTGGGCCTGGCAGGCAGCAGGGCCCAGGTGGGAAGCTACTTGCACCGGAGCCTGCCTGGGTGGCCCTGGACTTCATCCTCATGCTCTGCTCTAGCCTTTCCTTTGAAGGCAGGGGGGCCTGTTCTTTGGCACCCTTGGGATGGGAGGGGGCGATGAAAGTGGGGGAGATGCCCACGCAGCCTTGTCTTCTGCCGCTTTCAACCTCCTCCTCCAACTACGTTGGCTAAATTACTGACTGTCCCATTACCTAGAGCCTCTCTGTCCTCTCTGGAGCTTCAGATGTGGGGTCCCTCCTCCAGGCTGCTCTCTCTCCCCCAGGCTAGAAGAGGGTACATGTCCTCTACTGTGGGAGTATCCTGTGTGCCTGGCACTACCTCGCTCAGGGTCTGTCCTTGAGCAGGAAGGGGTTCTGTCCACGTGTATTGACTGACCCTTGGCCGGGTGCTGGACGACTCGCAGCCTGGCTTAGCCCCAGGATAACCCCCATGTCACCTCGGTAACAAGGTAAAAGCAGAGCTTTGTAATTAGGGCATGGCCTGTGCTGGAGCGGGCAGGAGGTTCTCCATATCACTACTGATCTCTAGGTGTCCCACTGGATTCTCACAGAAGCCCGAGGGGACCATTTCACAGGTGAGGGAATTGCGGGGGCAGGGGGGGCTACTCTAACGAACAGCCATGCCAGGTCACTGAGCTTCGCTTTCTACAACTGTACAGCCTCACCAACTCCTCACTGTAGCCCTGGGGTCGGGTAGGACTGAACAGAAGCAGAGGCTCACAGAGGTTACTAATCCACCCACGGGTAAGTGGTCTGAGGACAGGATCCTGGTGAGAGGCAGGAGCTTTGTTGTGGGATGGCACAGCTGCGGTGCCGTGGGCACTGGGCCCGAGCAGCTTCTCCCCTGGCATCTCATCCTTGGCCCCAAGTGCTGCTGGCTCCGCCCTCTGGTGGCAAGCAAGCAAGACGCCTCATGCCCTGGTTGTGGCCAGGCCTGGCACAGAAGCCCTGTTCCCCAGCCAGGCCCTAGAGTGGCAACTTGGGTGGGCTGGGTGGGGCCCCTGGCAGCAAAAGGGGGTTGAAGCCTCTCATGGCACCCTTGGGCAGCTAGGCCTGCCCCCGTTCCTGGGGACCCTGGCAGCAGCCCTGAGGAGGAAGAAGGGGTAGGAGGTGGTGAAGACTCAGAGTTCTCTTAGAAGATAACACTGCAGGTCCAACCCAAGCCCCTCACTGCTTTCCAGCCAGGATCCTAGCCAGGAACAAAAAACAAACCACATGGCAGAGAGCGGGTAGGGAAAAGAGGACAGTACAGGGAGGGACAGAGGAGGAGGACAACCCAGGAAGCAGGGAGAGAAAGAAAAAGGACCAGAATGATGGGCTAGAGAGAAGGGCAAGTCCCAAAGGAACCAGGCAGCCCTGTGGGGCAGCCTGCCCTGCCCCCTGGCTCACTGCCACACCCACTCAGGAGGGGCCAGGGGCCCAGCCTTCTCCCAAAGTGACTGGTGGATGGGTTTGGCCTGGGGAGGGGGGGGTCATCCCTTATGTGTGGATGGCATAGGGGGCTCACCTCACACTATCTTTTGGGCCTGAGACCACCCTTTCTTTTCCTGTTGTCATCCACGGCTAAAACAGTCCCTACCTCTTGGGGAGGATATGAGGATTGAGGATGGCATGGGGCCCAGTGTGGAGCAGGGACTCTGCAAGCTGCAGCTTTGGTTGGGTTCTATGACCCTCATAGCCACCCTAGAGATGGCAGGCAAGATTATGATCCCCATTTTATGGGTGGGGAATCCTCTGGTGGTGGGAATGGTGCTGGTTGGGGGTGGGGAGCAGAGCAAGCTCTGGATAAGATGTCAGAGAACCAGGCATTTATTCCACTAAGAGTGCCCCTGGGTTAGTCTCTAGCATGCTCTGAGACTCAGTTTCCCCATCTGCAAATGCCACAGTGCCACAGCTTACTTCTTCAGGAACAGGATGAGGATTGGGATGGATGGGAATGGTACGATCAGTGGGAAGGAATATTTACACAGTCTCAAGGATCCTCCCCAGAAGATACTTTTCATTACAAAGGGGGAAAAACATAACTTCACGGTAGAGAAACCTTTACCTTGGAGGCACCTTTAATCAAGTGATCACCAGTAAAGTGACACACAGAGATGATGTGCTCCTGATGAGTGAACTGAGGCGAGCATAATAACATCACCTCTGGGGTTTGAGGAACCAGACAATCCCAAATGGATGAGCCTTTTACAAGATAGCGGCTCTTCAAAACCATCAGTATCATGTAAGACAAAAAAGACCAGGGGACTGCTCTAGATCCAAAGAGACTAGACAGGGGCCCCCGGGTGGCTCAGTTGGTGAAGTGTCTCCCTTCGGCTCAAGTCATGATCCTGGGGTCCTGGAGTTGAGCCCTGTGTCGGGCTCCTGCTTAGCAGGGAGCCTGCTTCTCCCTCTCCCTCTGCCCTTCCCTCCACTCATGCTTTCCCTCTCTCTTTCTCAAATAAATAAATAAAATCCCTAAAAAGAGAGAGAGAGAAAGAGAGACTATAGAGACACAACAAATAAATACAGTGTCACTTGGGATTTGGGGAGATTCACAAAATCTGAATAATAGGACGTCATCTGAAAAATTATAGCAATGTTAGTTCTGTGATGCTGACAACTGTCCTGTGGTTATTATGTAAGACAGTGTCCTTATTTTTAGGAAATAGACACCAAAGGATTTAGGGGTGATGAGGCATCATGTCTACCACTTATTCTCAAATGGTTCAGGAGAAAGTATGTATATAATTGTATATATATGTCTATGTGTGGACACACACACACACACAGGACAAATGAGTGTGGAATGTGGTAAAATGGTTACTATCTGGGAAATCCAGAAATGAGAATACACAAATTCTTTGTAGTATTCTGATAATTTTCTGCTAAGTCTGAAATTACGTTCAATTAAAGGGATGGGGAATGGCCCTCGGGGTCCTGGGTCCTACCCCCAACGCCAATCCAGGGCCTCACCAAGCTGCTGCTGGCCTTCCCTGCATGGGCCTCCATCTGCTGCCAGTACTTCTTGGATTCCTGGACGATGTCTTCGTGGGTCATGCCTGTGGAGGGCGGGACCAGACACGGCGTATGTGAAGGAGAGTAGCAAAGAGAAAGGCAGGGGATCTGCAAGGGCCACCCAGGCCCACGCGAAGGAGCCCCAGCCCCCAGCTAGGCCCTGCCACACAAACAGATGGGCAGCAGAGAAAGCACTCATCCTCTCTGGGCCTCTTAATCTGCATTAAGAATGAAGGACCTCGGGCAGCCCGGGTGGCTCAGTGATTTAGCGCCTGCCTTCAGCCCAGGGCATGATCCTGGAGACTCGGGATCAAGTCCCATGTCGGGCTCCTTGCATGGAGCCTGCTTCTCCCTCTGCCTGTGTCTATGCCTCTCTTTCAGTGTGTGTCTCATGAATTGACAAAATCTTTAAAAACAAAAACAAAAGCAGAATGAAGGACCTCGGGGCACCTGGATGGCTTAGTCGGTTAAGCTGCTGCCTTCAGCTCAGGTCATGATCCTGGGGTCCTGGGATTGAACCCCACATCAGGCTCTCTGCTCAGTGGGGAGCTCTGCTCCCCCACTTATGCTCTCTGTTGCTCTCTCTGTCTCTTTCTCTCTCAAATAAATAAATAAAATCTTAATAAAACAAATAAAAGAAGAACCTGCTCCAAGCCCTCACAGGGAGCAGGAGAATCAAATGCAGCTAAGAGTAGGAAAATGCAGGAGATGGGGAACCCTGGGTGGCGCAGCGGTTTGGCGCCTGCCTTTGGCCCAGAGCGCGATCCTGGAGACCTGGAATCGAATCCCACGTCGGGCTCCCGGTGCATGGAGCCTGCTTCTCCCTCTGCCTGTGTCTCTGCCTCTCTCTCTCTCTCTCTCTGTGTGACTATCATAAATAAATAAAAATTAAAAAAAAAAAAAAAAGGAAAATGCAGGAGAAAGATGTTGGCTCTGCAGCATGGCACGGTGACTGCCTTCATGCCAGTCTCTTGGGCCTGCTGCTTACATGACACCCACCCCCCTCAGTGGGGGTCTCAGGCCTGACTTCTGCTTGGTGGCCTCTAGTCCACTGGTTGTTAGGGCTTCATGTTTGGCCCAGGCCGGCTCACTAGCTCACTAAGGGGCTGCTGCTCTTCACTGTGAGTGAGCAAAGGGACAGCCACCCAAACGCTGTGGCCCAGACCTTCCCAATTTGACTGCTGACTACTGAACCCACCCTCTGAGGTAAAGCTTGGAGCACTTTTTATGAAGTGTGCCCTCCTTCCATCTCCTCCAGTCCCTTTCTAGACTGATTTCCTTTTGATACTGCCTATGGATGCTGCTCCATGGTGACCGTGTGTCACTGGGGAGTTCCTCTAGGCCAGGCACTGTGCTTGACACCCATCTTCTTGCTAGTGATTCCTAAATAGATCTCTCCAGCTCAGACGTCTCCTGTGAACTTCCAGACTTCCACATCCACCTGCCTGCTCACTATCTCTACTTGAAGTCCAAGAGGAAGCTCAAACCCCTCACATCCCACAGTGAACTCTGACAGGACTCCCCAAACCTGCTCCTCCTACAGCCTCCCCTGCTGAGAACATAGCAACCCCACCCTTCCGGTTACTCTGCTCAAAACCCTTGCAGTTGACCTTATGCCATCCTTTGTCTCATACTTCATACCTGGTCCATCAACAACTCCTGTTGGCTCCACCATCAAGATATCCCCAGAATCTGATCACTCCTTCCACCCCTGCCATTGTTACCCTGGCCTAAGCCATACCTTCCCTGGTCCCCCCACTGTCCGCCCTTACCCCTCTATCCTCCACCCAGTGGCCAGGGCGACTTTTAAAAAAATATTGATCAGGGCACCTGGGTGGCTCAGTTGATTAGGCGTCTGTGTTTGGCCTGTCATGATCCTGGGGTCCTGGGATTGAGCCCTGTATTGGGATGCCTGCGCAATGGGGAACCTGCTTCTCCCTCTGCTTCTGCCCTTTCCCCTACTGTGTTCTCTCAAATAAATAAATTAAAATTAAATAAATAAAAAATATTGATCATATCACATATACCTCTACCCACTTAAACCCTCCACACCCTGCACATCATATTGAGAACAATCCCGACTCTATGTACAACCTAGAGACTTCCACATACTCAGGTCCCTACCAACCTCAGGCCCCCCTCCCCCCATGCATTAAGGTGCTCCACTCTCACAAACAGCATTTCTGTACCAAGCTTGCTCCCGCCTCAGGGCCTCCAGCCTTGCTCTTCCCTCTCCTGGCATTCTCTCCCTACCCTTTCTTTCTTTTTTTTTTTAAAGAGGGAGAAGCAGGCTCCACGCAGAGAGCCTGACGTGGGACTCGATCCAGCGTCTCCAGGATCACGCCCTGGGCTGCAGGCAGCACTAAACCTCTGCGCCACCAGGGCTGCCCTCTCCCTACCCTTTCTTGCTCAAATACCACCTCCTCACAGAGACCTTCCCCAACCATCTTATCCCAGATGCCCCAGCCTGAGCCCCTCTCCCTCTGCGTTACTTTCCTCTCAGCACTGAGCATGTCTGAAATCACACAACCCTATTTCATCAACCGTAAGAAGAAGACGTCAATTGTTAGATGCACTGTTATTTTATGTTACACCCAAAACAATGCTGCTAAATTACATTACAATACACAGTGGGGGGAACGTGCGTCCTAGACCAGATGGAACGCAGGATTTACTACGTACTTATTACCTGTCTTGCCTTTGCTTACAGATATCAGATGTTCTCGGAGAACCAGGACCTCAAGGGGTCCTTGCTCAGGCCCAACACACAGCAGGTGCACTCATCACACTATCAGATGAATGAGTAAGCAAATAGCTTTTAATCTCCTCAGCTGAGATGGAGATTATGGTCACCAGTTCACAGATGGGCAAGGGGAGGCTCAGCGAGGGGAAGTGACCTGCTGATGACCAACCAGGCAGCCTGGCTCTGCCCCTTCTTCCTCTTCCACCTGTGTTCCGCTGGCAGTGCCCAGATAGGGATAAACCCAGGATCTTTCAAACCTGGAAGCTCCCGGAGAGCAGGGCCTGGAAGCTTCTAGAGAGCAGAGCCTTTGTGTCCTCTGTGATGTCTAAGGGGCACCGGCTCCTGCAGAGGCACGTCTCCCATCAAGCCACCGCCCCTCTGAACTCCTTCAGGCCCCCTCTGCCACCTGCTGCGGGCTGGCCCATCCACCCTCAGCAGGTCCTGCGCCTCACCTCCGCCTGCCCTTGCCCAGCCCCCTCACCTGAGTACTGCTGCAGCAGCCACACTTTGAGCTCGATGAAGCTGTGGGCAAAGTGGCAGCTGTCTTCCCGCAGGCAGCCATAGCGCACCTCGTGGCGGCACACGTCGAACTGGAAATGCTCCTGGAACTGGCGGATCTTGGAGTACTTGAGGGAGGTGGAGCGGACGATGTGCACCAGGCACCTGGTGGGCAGAGGGCGGGGGCACGATGCAGTCTGCAGCACCCCCCCTGCCCTCCCCCACCATTCCCAGGTAAATTTGGGGGATAGTAAGGAAAATATGGGAGCCCATAGTAAGGAAAATATGGCAGTGAGAGCACAAAGATTACAATATATTTTGAGCCGCTGGGGTGAAAGAGTGCTCTCCTGAGCTACAGAAGGAATGGCCTGGTAGTTAAGATAAAAATGCAAATCATGGGATGCCTGGGTGGCTCAGCGATTGAGTGTCTGCCTTCAGCTCAGGTCATGATCCCAGAGTCCTGAGATCAAGTCCCATATCAGGCTCCTTGTGGGAAGCCCTCTTCTCCCTCTGCCTATGTCTCTGCCTCTCTCTCTCTCTGTGCATCTCTCATGAATAAATATATAAAATCTTTTTTAAAAATGCAAATCAAATTTATTAGATTTATGGGCCAGAAATTTTATTTTATTTTATTTTATTTTATTTTATTTTATTTTATTTTATTTTATTTTATTTTATTTTATTATTTTTAAGATTTTATGTATTTATTACAGACAGAGAGAGAGAGAGAGAGGCAGAGACACAGGCAGAGAGAGAAGCAGGCTCCATGCAGGGAGCCGGATGTGGGACTAGATCTTGGGTCTCTAGGATCAGGCCCTGGGCTGAAGGTGGAGCTAAACTGCTGAGCCACCGGGGCTGCCCCTGTTATTATTATTTTTAAAGATTTTATTTATTCATTCATGAGAGACAAAGAGAGAGAGAGAGAGAGAGAGAGAGAGGCAGAGACACAAGCAAAGGAAGAAGCAGGCTCCATGCTGGGAGCCCAACGTGGGTCTCCAGGATCAGGCCCTGGGCTTAAGGCGGCGCTAAACCATTGAGCCACCTGGGCTGCCCAGGGACCAGAAATTTTAATTATGCTCACGGCAACCCTAGGAGATTGGGATCACCATCAACTTTACAGACAGGGAAACGAAAGGCTATAGCATTGATCAGGCTGGGATTTGGACACAGGACGCCGGGGCTCTATCATCCATGCTGGGGCAGAGCCAAGGGGAGTCACAGGGAGCGAAGGTGGTGCCAGGCCTGACCCAGATCCTCCCACTTGTCTGACGCCAACGTACTGACAGTGGAGGGCACCAGATGGGAGTCAGAGATGTGGCCTCCCACGTTGAGTGAGCTACTTCCAAGCCTCATCAGTACAAAAGAGACTAACTCCTCCCTTCCAGGAGCAAGATCATTAAAATACCAAGAGAACGCCTGGAATACAGATCTCATCTGTTGGTTCCATCTGTTCCAGGTGGATGCTGGATCTGAGCCCTAAATTTTGCCCCTCAGCTTGACACCCCAGGTACACCCTCTGGCTTCATTTGCTCCCCAGGCATCTGAACCACCCCAGCTCTCTGCGTGCCCCTGCTCCCCGGCCCAGGCTGTGGGTCCCACTCACTTGTTGTTATAGAAGCTGTGCTTGGCAGCCAGGTTGGAGCAGACAGACGGAGAGTCCTTGGTGCCTTTGCTGATGATCCGGGGTTTACTGTCAAAGCAGATCTGCCGAGGGAGGGAGTGGGCTGGGACCCGGAATGGCTACCTGGCACAGACTGGGTCCCTGCCAGCCCTGCTGAGTCAGGGGAATGAGAAAGGGCACCCCAGGTCCTGTAGCCCCCACCTCTTTGGCTCTAGCTCCCAGATAACCTGGGCTGTGGCTCTCTCTGGTCCCACCGCTCCAAATGCCTGGGGTAGGGGGTAGCTCCAAGTCTCTGAGCCTGAGTTTTGCCAACTTGAAACTGGGGTGACCATGCCTGCTGTCCCACAGGCTCACTGTGAAGCTCAGGAAGGACATAACAGAACTGCAAGTGCTTTGTAAAGTACATGCAGCTGCTGGCCGGGAGCTGTGATGCCAGGCCAACTGCGCTGAAGGGAGCGGCCAGTCCACCTGCAAGGGTTGGAGGGGGAAGGGCTGGCTATGCAATGGGTCAAGGTTGGGCTGAGCTGCACCAACCCTGCCAGCAACCTGGATCCAGAGCTCTCACTCCACGGAGATGGACCTGACACTATCACTGGCCTTATCATGCTCCAATCGGGCAGGGAAGCAAGGGGCCAGCGGGGTCTTCTGTGGCAGCTCTGGGGACAGAATTAACGACAACTTGGTGGAGCTGCTGGGATCAGAGCTGAGTCTTAGAGGGTCCAAGATGCAGGAACACAGCGAGGGCGCTCCAGGGAGAAGGGATGGCCTGGATACAGGCAGGGGGGTGGGCAGGAAGGTATAACGGGCATTGGAGCCAACACAGCTAGACAAGGAGGTGTGGGGAGGATGAGCACCTACAGTGCCTGGCGCCCAGCCTGGCCTTTGATGGCCATCAGGAAAGAGTGGATATGATCATCTCTCTTTCCTTAGCAAGCTAGGGTCCCACAGGCCTTTCTGACAGTGCAAGGACCTACGGGTTCTAAAGTCAGGTCCCCCAAACTCCCAGGTTCCGCGACTGACATTCTTCAGAGGCTCTCGCGCCCGGGAGGCCCACCCCAGCCCCAGCTGTGCCAGAGCCTGCAGAGGAGGCAGGCGGGCAGGTACCTCACAGAGGAAGGTGAAGATGCCCTGGTGCTCCTTAAGGAGCTTGGCGATGGTGAGGCTGCCGCGCTTGACGCCCCCCAGCGGGTCAAAGAGCAGGTCGCGGTTGAGGGTGCCTTTCCGCTCCTCTGTCCACACGTCGATCTCCTCCTGATGGTAGGCGAAGGTGCAGTTATCCCCGTACTTACAGTCCTGCTTGTTAATCATGTCTGCAAAGAGGCAACAGGACACACACGTTCTGCCAGGCGGGACGGCAGCCCATGGAGCCCCCGGGACACCACGGTCGCAGGAGGTGCTCAGGCCCAGCTCCTCTGCTGTGGGCTGGGGCGCTCAGGGGGGCAGGGGTGCTCATCTGGGACCTGGGAGGGCGGGGGGCAGAGCTGGGGAAGGCCCTTCCCAGGCCAGGTCCCTTCTCTGCCCTGCACCTTGTGGGGGTGGGGGGACCTGCGTGTTCCAGCTACAGGGCAGGTTGGTCACACCCCTCTACCCCCACCACAAAGCTGCTTTATGTGCTTGGGGTAGGATAAGAGGTGGGATGAGGGGGTTGGTAGATGAATACAAGCCTCTAAATAAACACAAGTGGTTTCATTCTGATTATTCACCAGGAAAATGCCCTTGGTTAAGGGCCTGGGCCTTCGAATCTGGCAGACTTGGGCTGGGATTCCCTGTTATTCCTCAGTTGTCTGTCCCATAAACAGAGAACACTGGGTTGTTGTGGGAAGTAAGTGGAATAATAAACAAAACCCCTGGGGACCAGGGGCGCCTGGCCGGCTCAGGGGATAGAGCATGCAACTCTTGATCTCAGGGCCCTATGTTGGGTGTGGAGCCTACTTTAAAAAACAAAACAAAACAACACCCCCTCAAAACAAAACAAATCAACCCTGGGGACCAGGAAGTTGTGAGGGCAGCAGGCTCACAACCTGGAGCCCTGGCGGTCGAAACCTTTTCTTTCCCTCCCCTTGCTCACACTCTCTCTAAGATGCCCTGCTCCATCCTTCTGCCAGGATGAGGGAGCTGATACACAGATGATCACCACCGACTGCTCTGTGCTGGAATCAGCTCTGCACCCAGGGAGCGGGGAGCCCTGTAGGGAATGGCTTCCCAAGATCCCAGGCGCTGCTTAATCAAGTTCAAGGGAATGTGCAAAAGAGTCTGGGTTCTGGGCAGCCCAGGTGGCTCAGCAGTTTAGCGCCACCTTCAGCCGAGGGGGCGTGACCCTGGAGACCCAGGATCAAGTCCCATGTTGGGCTACCTGCATGGAGCCTGCTTCTCTCTCTGCCTCTCTCTCTCTCTCTCTCTCTCTCTCTCTCTCTCTCTCATCTCTCATGAATAAATAAATAAAATCTTTAAAAAAAAGAGTCAGGGTTCTGTGTGTTTGGGGAGTGGTTAGGATAGATGGGAGACTTGTAAGCCTCAGAGAACTTGGACTTCCTCCACACTGGGCAGGGGAGAGCTGATCGAGGTCTTGTAGCCCAGAAGTGACATATCCTTAAGATTCTGTGGGAAGGACAGAGAGCTGACCCAGGGAACCCAGGGCTACTGTCCCCTGGGGAGATAAAGGCCTCAGTTTCCTAGCCCAGAGTTACGAGTTTGTGATGGTAGGGATAGAAAGGTGACACTTGGGATGCCTGAGTGGCTCAGTGGTTGAGCATCTGCCTGTGGCTCAGGCTGCCTATGGCTCAGGATGTGATCCCGGGGCCAGGGATCAAGTCCCACATCAGGCTTCCTGCACGGAGCCTGCTTCTCCCTCTGCCTGTGTCTCTGCCTCTCTCTGTGTGTCTCTCATAAATAAGTAAATGAAAAATCTTTAAAAAAAAAAAAAAAGGGTGACACTCTAAAGCACTCAACAATGTTGTGACTGTTCACGCAGCACCATGTAGACTGGGAAATCAAAGACAGCAAATAAGATACGTGACAAACGTCCACTAAATACTGGCCACGTTGACATGAGCTGGAAGTGGGGATGATGACAACATGATAGTTTTTAAAAGCTAATATTGATCAGGGTGCCTGGGTGGCTCAGTGGTGGAGCGTCTGCCTTTAGCTCAGGGCATGATCCCAGAGTCCTGGGATTGAGCCCTACATCGGGCTCCCTACTTTCCGGGACCTGGCTGACCCTCACACTCAGTAGGGGCTTCAGCTGGGATGGAACATCCTGAATTATCCCCACGCCACCCCACCCCTGCCCCCAGTCTATGGAGCTGTCAAGGTAGGAGCTTGATGCTCATTCTGATGTGGGATTCAGCCTCGATGAATGCCACCTTTGTTTACCTGCCATAGCCCACCCACCTTTGCACAGGTAGTAAGAGCCCACAAAGCTGGTCTTGGTGGGCCGGGGCCGGATCCGCTTCCAGGTCTGGTCTTCAGAGCTCCGGAGCCGGCCCAGCAGGATGTCCCGCTTGCATTTGTGTTCAAGGCCCTCGCGGTAGGTATAGTCTCCTGCCTTGGGCCCTGTGGGGACACATGGATAGAGATCGATTTCAGGTGTGGAATTGAAGGATGACGGCTGATGGGCCTGAGTAGCGGGACTCAGAGCCTTGCCTCAAAACCCACCTCCAAGGGGCGCCCGGGTGGCTCAGCGGTTTAGCACTACCTTCAGCCCAGGGCCTGATCCTGGAGACCCGGGATCTGAGTCCCATGTCAGGCTCCCTGCATGGAGCCTGCTTCTCCCTCTGCCTGTGTCTTTGCCTCTCTCTCTCTCTCTGTGTCTCTCATGAATAAATAAATAAAATCTTTAAAAAAAGAAAAATTACCCCACCTCCTTCAGCTGGGCCTCCCGCCCATTCTTGCCACCCCCTTCCTAGCCATATGCTCCCTAGGGACAGGGGGCCCGGGTCGAGGAGAGACCCTCTCCAAGGATTCCCTTCTAGGTACCTGCCCTCCCCTTCCATCACCACTCTGACTCTCCAGCAAGCCAGACGTTTCAGTGTTTCCCTAGAAGGAGTCATGAAGATAGCGCCCAGCAGAGAACAGACCTGCCCCTTTCTTGTCCTGCCTGGAAGGGCACTGTTTGGATTTATCCTCCCTTCCCCGCTCCTGCCAAGTCTTCTGACCCAGAACCTCCTCTCCTCTGACGATGGGGAAATAGTCCTTGTGGGGACCCCCACCTGTGATCTGGCTGTGCCAGCACCAGGTGTGTAGCACTTCATGTGGCATTAGTCAGCCTTCCCAGCACAGAGGCAGCGGGTATGCGGACTGGGGAGGCAGTCTGACGTCCATGTGAGGAAGAACTTCATCACGGGCAAACCCATCCAACAAGATGGTGCCCTGCTCCCCGCCCCTGCAAGTCCATGGGACCTTTCGTGGGATGGCTCTCAGGGGTGACACGTATGTGGCAGGGGGATGAAGGAGAAGGTCCTGCAGTGGGTGGATGACAACAACTAGACAACCTCTAAGGTCCTGTCAACTCTAGTACACTTGAGATGGAGAATTCTAGACTGCTAAAATTTTTAACCCTGGCATCCCAAAACAATATTGCACTAAAACCTCAGGGATTCTGGCAAATGAGTCTTAGATTAGAATTCTGAGATTCCAGGTGTACTGAAAAGTGCTGCCCGGCAGGGGCCATCTATTCTGAACTTCTTCTGTAGCCTTCCTTGGATTTGGGGGCTGGCACTCTAGGAAATACACTGCCCAGACTCCTTTGCCACCCAGGTTCCAGGCAAGGTTTGCATTCATCCAGGAAGACGCACTCAGGGGAGAGATACACTGATAGGTAGAGGTGGCATGAGGTGTGGGCTGCATTTCCTCTGGCTAATGTGTTTCTGCAGCAGCCAGCTGGACTCCACTCTATGGCCAGGCACCAGCCTCTGGGCTGTGGGTGGCTATGACATGGGCCAGAAGGTCCAGCAGCCCCTGACCCCTGTGTGAGAGCAGCACAACCCGCCTCTGGTCCTTGGTTTGTGGAGGAGCAGCCTAGAGGCCAGTGGAGGCTCCCAGCTTCCGCTCCACCAGCCTTTCTAGCAGCCTCAAACTCCCCTGTTCTATACTCTCACCCCTACCTGTTCAAAATACCTAGAGGGGCTCCTGCACTTATCTCTGACTGGTACACTAAGGGTCTGTCATTCTGGGATACTACACTCTTGAGATTCCCAGTATCTCTGGGCAGAGGGGTGGAGGAATGAAGGTGTGACATTACCTGTTTTGGGGTAGCAGAGCTGGCAGGCTTGCTTGAACTCATGGGTGGCAGCCAAGGGATTCTTGATGAGCAAGGCGGTGTTGGGCATGGAGGGCTCTGGCTGTGATGGGAGGAGGTTGGCCATCTTGGGCATTGGACTCCCTCCAGAGGTTGGGGGGTTCTATGACCTCCCCTGCCAATCCTACCCAAGAGCAGAACTATAGCCCAGCACCCTCCCCTTTCTCCTACCCTCCCAGCCAGGGAATTCCATATACTACGATCCAGAATCTATAATATCGGGATTGGATCAGCCTAGTGGGGGTGCATGGGTGACAGTGATCTTGTCCTACAACCTTTCCTTTGAGCAAAAGCCCAACATAAAAGCATAGAAACAGGAATGGCCTCAACTGGGTCCTGTGCGCATGCCCTCCCCACTCCCAGCCTCTATCTCCCAAGCCCCCAAGGCATTAGCAGATGAGGAAGAAGGCAAAGCTCAGAGAGGTTAGGTTACTTCCCGGGGCCACACAGCTAGTGTCTAGGCTAGGGGTAGAGTGCAGAGCACAGGCTGCCTGTCACCTACTCAAGCACTCTCCTAAACTCAGAACTGGCTGAGTCTAGAGAACAGTGATGTTCTTAGCCCTGGAAAATTTTCTTAACCCCTCTGAGCCTCATTGTCCTCTTCTGTCAGACAAGGATTGGGCTGTGCCCTCAGCTCACCCTCCCAGCATGTGGCTCAGTTTGGAAGAACCAGGGAGAGGCAACCTCTGGCCCACCCATTCTGAGGGTGTGTCTGGGGGATGCAGCACATCATCCCATACAGAAGGCTCACCTCTGTTCTAGAACCCACACCACTTCCCTTTCACCCCTGGGGGGGCACAAGGTGCCTGGTCATGGATCTGCACCAAGTACTCACCGAGGGGGCTGGTTTCTGAGTACCACTTGGGGGACGATGGTCCTGTGAGTTGGTTTCCTCTGCAAGAAGACACAGGGGTCACCTGCCCTGCTCTAAAGGGGTGAGAAGTCCTCTGGGGACTTTCTCGTATGCATTTCTAACTTTAGAAACCACGCAGGCCACAGATCCTCTACTAAGTGTGCTAACCCCCTGACTCTACCCTCAAGGCCACAGCCCAGGGACAGAGCGATGTCCCAGCCCGAGCATGTGCACCCTGTCCTTATACCTGCCACGGCCGCCACTGCCCCTGGAAGAAAGCCCAAGCTCTCAGCATAGCTCAAAGGTCCTCTGACACCAGCTTTAGGGCTTCAAGGCACCCAAGCCACCCTCCCCTCTGGCTGACTACTCTGCTCAGCGGCCAGCCTTCACCACACAAGCCTGTGTCATACTGCTCCCTCCGTCAGCAGAGGGTTGTCTCCTTTAAGGCTTTGCTCAGGGCAGCCCGGGTGGCTCAAGCGGTTTAGCGCCGCCTTTGGCCCAGGGCCTGATCCTAGAGACCCGGGATCAAGTCCCCGTCAGGCTCCTTACATGGCGCCTGCTTCCCCCTCTGCCTGTGTCTCTGCTTCTCTCTCTCCTCTCTGTGTATTCTCAGAAATAAATATATAAAATCTTAAAAAAAAAAAAAAAAAAAGACTTTGCTCAGCCTTCCAGGAAGTCTCCCACAGCCCCAGGGCTGAGTCAAGCATATCTGTGCTCCTGCAGCCTCGTGAATCCCCGAGTCATGAGCACCCTGGCCTAGGTCCAACTGTCTGAAAGCTGGTCCTGCAAAGGCCCAGACAGGTCTGCTTCCTCTCTGGGTCCCTGGCACCCTGATCAGAGTGAGGCAGAGTGAGCCTGTGGCCTTGCAGTCCTTCCCCCAGCCTTATTATCATTCCCATGGGATCCTACCAGCCTGGCGACCCCAGGGCCCCAGAAGGCTGGGCGGAGAGCACCATACTGTGAGTTCCAGCTCTGCTGTTTGATCTTGAACAAGACACCCAGCCCCTCTGGCCTCAGCCCCACCCTGGGCCGAGCACTGAGGGAGACCCGGTAACTCAGAGGCAGTGGCCCTGGACCACGATGGGGAGAGAGGGCCTGGGCTTTGGCTGAATTGAACTGTAATCCCAACTCCACTCCCCAGAGACTGGAGATGTGATGGCATTCTGAAAACTGTCAAGGGGGTGGGGGTGAAGGTGTCCACCCAGGCCTCACCCACAAAAGAGTTGGGTTTGTCCAGGGAGCCGCGGGTCGACCCAAAGCTGTCGAGGGCATCCAACCGGGTATCCGAGTACGGCAGCAGGTCGAGGGAGTCCAGCGTGGAGCCTGGGGGGTCGAGGGCATCCAGCACGGAGGCGGCCAGCTTCTTGGAGGGGTCCATGACGAGACCAAAGGAGGCAGGGGGCAGTGGGCTGGAGACGGGGATGGTGCCGCCCACTACAGGTGGCAGCAGTGGGGTCCCACCGGGGAACACGGGTATCAGCTGGGGCAACTCGCTGGGCACACCGCTGCCAGGCAGGCCACCCTGGACCAGGGACTGTGAGGTGGGGAACAGAAGGAGAGGTTGGAGGAGAACCTGACCACCCAGGCCTGGGCAGAATCAGGCACTGCAGGTCCCAGGCAAGGTGACACCTCTGCACCTCAGTCCCCAACCCATCCCAGGAGAGGAGCCAGGGATCTTCATGGTCCCTCTGGTTGTGGGTTCTCAAGCTTCACGTCTGTACCCCAAGCAGGTCCCTTTCCCTCCTCAGGCCTCAGTTTCTCCAACTGTGACATGGGGATGGGACCTTCCCTCCACCCCTGGTGGGGCGGGAGGATGAATGTGCGGGGGTCCTGGGTGGGGCTGAGGCTCGGGGGAGCAGAAGAAGGGCAGCAACCCAGCTCACCAGTGAGTCCAGCAGGGTGTCCAGCTCCGGCCCGAAGACATCCCCGTCAGAGAAGTCGTCCAGGCTCTCAGTGCCAGGCAGGGCCCTGCTGCTGTCCAGGGGGGCCAGCAGGTCCAGAACGTGAGGGAACAGGGGCATCGTGGGGGCGGAGGGGAGTGGGGCAGGGGAGCCTCGCAGGTCCACGTAGCAATCTGTGGATGGGAAGGTGGGATCAGCAGCCCCCAGAGGTGGGGGTCGGGGGGACGGACAGGAGGTGTTCCAGGGCCCTCGGGTCCTCACGCAACACCTTCTCTCCATTCCCCAGCTCCTGTCAGGAACCCTGCCTGCCCTGCTGGCCTGACTCCAGGGCTGGAGGCTCAGTCAGAGTGAAGGCCGGCCGCTGCCGAGCAGGAGCGGGTCCTTCAGTCCCACAGTATTTCTCGAAGGGGCTTGGCTCAGTGCCTGAATATCCTACCTGGGGGAAGCAACGGTCTCCCTAAGGGATGCTTGGTAAGCGTGACCCTCCCTGGAAGCCAGTGAGGGAGAGAAGGGGACTCCCAGTAGGGGGAGGCGCTGACCTGGAGTGGAGGAGACGAGAGCAGCACTACCCTGCTATGTGGCAGGCCCTCACCCTCTCCTGCCTGAGAGGGAGCGTGTTCTCCCAAACCCACTATCTTCTTTCATGCTGCAGGGAGTCGCTAGGGCAGGGAGCCCTCAGGTTCCAGCTGTGAGGGGTGACCACCCCGCCTCCTCTTCCCCGGGGACCCATCTCTACCCCGGGCCCTCAAATCAGGGACACTACCTGTTTCGATGTCATCTATGGACCCCAATCCATTGGAAGTTCCCTGTGGAGAGGAAGGACACAGGGGGTTGGGCAGATGTGGGCTAGGAAGGCCGTGGTGCCCGCCCCACCCCCATCCCAGGGACCATTGCTGGGAATTAAGCACAGGGCTGGACAGGCAGGGGCCAGGGGGCAGGGGAGAGGAGCCGGACAAGCCTCACATCTGCCCCTTTCTAGAGGGCATCACTGGGGGTAAGAGATCTAACCTCTGAGCCTTAGTTTCCTTTTTTTTTTTTTTTTTAAATTTTTTTTTTAATTTTTATTTATTTATGATAGTCATACAGAGAGAAAGAGAGAGGCAGAGACACAGGCGGAGGGAGAAGCAGGCTCCATGCACCGGGAGCCCGACGTGGGATTCGATCCCGGGTCTCCAGGATCGCGCCCTGGGCCAAAGGCAGGCGCCAAACCGCTGCGCCACCCAGGGATCCCTGAGCCTTAGTTTCCTTACCCATCACAGGATAGGGTCCACACCCTGGGGAGGGTGGCGGGGGTTTTACCTGGCCCTCCTACTCTGTGCCCTGCATGGATAGTTTACAGCTCAAAGACAAAAGCGCCATGCCTCAAAACCACCAGTGTCCCCTCCCCTGTCACAGCCCCAGGCTGAATGAGCCCAGGTGGAGTCCCACCGCCACCCGTGGACCTGCTGTTGGAGGGGCAGCTGGGCCTGGGCTTGCTCCATGGCCTTCTAGGACAGTTTTAAATCATTTTGATGTTTGCATAGACCTTAGGAAGGGCTTTCTGTGCCTGTCAGGAGTTGGCCTGGATGGACTGGGTGTTTGTCCACTAGCCTCCACATTCTGGCCTCCCCCATGTCCCATGTGCCCCGCTGGCTGCGGCCTGAGTAATTCCTCAATCCTGGCACATCCTCCCCTTCTTGGAGTCCTACATGGTCCAGCTGAAGTCCTCCTTCCCTGTCAGGGCCCTGAGTGACCCCATTTCCCTTGCACACCCGCCGACAGCTGCAGGAGGACCAGGGCCTCACTCCTTAGCCATCCTATCCCGTGGATCCACGATGGCACTAACAGCAACCAGACGTACCCAGCGCCCTGCCTCATGCCAGCCGGGCCAGCACTTCATGGCCAATTAAGTTCAGCCCTTGATCCAGATGCCCTACCAGGTGCTGTCCCTTCACCCACAGGGATGTTGGTCCAGGGAACAATTCTCCTGGGCCAGAGAGTGGCTGTCTGATTGAGGACTTGGGAGTCTGCCCCGACCCCAGCCCCAGGCCTCTGTGCTGCCTCCCCTCCCCTGCACAGAACACCCTCTCATGCCCTGGCGCCTGGCCCCTGCATGGCAAAGATGGGCAGGTCAGTGTCCTAGGGGGTGTCTGCACAAACCAGGGCTGCCATGCTGGGTCAGGGCTGCTGCTCTCACAGGTAAGCATATGAAACATGAAAGGTGGGAAAAGAGGTGCCAGATGAGCATCTCTAGGGATGGCTGTGCA
Source organism: Vulpes vulpes (assembly GCF_048418805.1). Classification (NCBI taxonomy): domain Eukaryota; kingdom Metazoa; phylum Chordata; class Mammalia; order Carnivora; family Canidae; genus Vulpes; species Vulpes vulpes. Next base: position 54,198,908 of record NC_132795.1, read on the forward strand.
TCTCCCTGCCCAGTGCTGTCCACGGCCCCCAGGCACCCTGCCCATCACCCAGCTCCAGCCCATCTTGCTTGGCTCCTCTCTCCCTGCCGTTTCCTGCTTCATGACACTCACACAGCAAGGAGGTTTCCGGAGCACCTCCTCTCTGAGGCCTTGTGCCAGTGGCTTTCATATGCGACTCACTGTCACCCTACAGCCACCACAAAGTGGCAGGCACTAGCAGCTCCCTGAGAGGTGGAGTGGTGCTTCAGATAAGGGTGACTCAAGACCTGAACCTAAACGCATGCCTGGCTACAAAGCCCAGCTTCTTCCAAACCCCCATGGGGAGAATTAGTGTTGTGGTCTCGGAGGATACGAGTCTCCCTCTCCTGCCCCGAGGCCCATGCTCAAGCAGGTCCTCTGGCTCTGAGCTCTGCTCCCTCTTCTCCACCTACCTGAATCCTGCCACCCAGGCTCTGGGAAGTCCTCTCCACCCAAGGCCGCCTCAGGTTCTATGTGTTCCTAGAAGTCACAGCTTTCCTTGTGTTGTGCCCCTCCCACTGGCGAGACACAGCCCCAGCACAGGCACCCTGCATGCCTGACTCATCCCCAGGTCCCATGAAGCTCCCTGTGGGTGCTGCTCATGAGTCTCCACTACGAGGCACACATGTGGGGTGCCTGACTGGCTGAAGGACCAGGACTTCCCTGCTCGAGAGCCCTGTAGGGATGCCTATGGCCAGGCTCACACACAATGTCTGTGTAAAAGCTCCAGGGCAGGGGATCTGGCTGGCACACGCCCCATACTCCATTCCGTGATCCTTAGACTTACACTGTGGATGTGTAAGTGTGGGCTATGGATGTGTGTGTGCGTGGTATGTGGATACGGAAGTGTGTGGATGCGTGTGTGCACATGTACAGCACCATGCTGGCCAGTGAAGCAGGATCTGACCTGGTCTTCACTGTAGAGTCCCCTCTGCTTGGACTTCTCCCAGATCACCATCCCCATGACAAGCCCTGGCCCCTATGGATGCGGTGGGGGTCCCAGCATGGCTGTAGGGATGGGTGAACAGTTTGGCAGTGGCTTGGGTGCCCACTGCCATGGGTGCCACCATCTGTGGCCCCCAGGCTGCAGACTCCATGGACACTGAGGGTTGGTCCTTGTGGAGCTGGGCACCCAGCCACATTTGCCATGGCTCGGCCTGCTGTGATGAGCAGCAGATTCGCTGTGCCCTCACTCACCGGCCTGAGAGGAGCCTGGAGACTCCCCCAGCCCTGACACCAAGGAAAGATGTGTGCATTGGGCTGGAATGGGATGGGGAGGGGCCCCTAACCTGCCTCGGGTGCCAGGCTGCTGGCTTCCCATGCCTGCCTTCATGTCATCCACACAAGCACCCCGGGAACTGAGCACCATCATCTGTGTCTTACAGAGGGGAACCCAAAGCTGGGAGACATGCCATCAGTGAGCGGAGACCTGACCCATCTGACTCCAAAGTGGTGCCATGTGGACGTATGGAACAGAGGAACCCACAGTCCTACTCTCACATGAGCTTGTTGTGGAGCCCGGGAAATATGCATACATGCACGTTGTCTGGTGCGTGAAGATGGACAGGGACATGGGAACTAGACTGCTAATGCCAGGCAAGAGTAACTGGAGTTGATTACTTTCAAATAGTCACTTAAATTAACAATCACTGAGGGTCTCTATGCGAAGAGAGACCAGAGGCCTGGCTATCAGAGTTCACCTTGGGAGACAGGAAGGGGAGGCCAGCCTGACCTGGAAGAGTGGGATGTGGCTTTAATCAGGGCAGTCACTGTGGGAGGGGAAGGAAGGAGCAGGGACACCCCATCAAGTATCCAGCCAGGGTCACCCCACCCTAGCTCTATAAGGTGCAATCAAGCCACTATCAGCAGAAAATGGAAGGGAGTCCCAGTTTCTTCAGCTCCAGGAATGATATCCAAGAACTCTGAATAAGATGTGCCTGAATAACTCCCTGCCTCCCTATCACCTCCAGCAAGAGGAAAGAGGAGCCCTACACCCTGGCCTCTAGCTGTCCCCTCTAGCTACCCTGGCGTCCTGGCTGTTCTCTCCACACCCTGGACACTCTTTTGCCTCAGGGCCTTTGCAATGGCCATTCTCTCTGCCAGCTCCCCGCAGACCTCCTCAAGGCACATCCCTCATCTTCAGGTCTTTGCTCCAGTGTCTCTTTCTCATTGAGGCCTTCCCTGTTCACTGTTTAAAACTGCAACCAATTGCCCCAGCATTCCCCAGCCCTCATTTCCACATCACTGATGACTTTTTCTTTGTCTCCTCCAGTTACAATGTAAGCTCTATAAGGGTGGGGCTCCTTGGCTATTTTCCCGTCCGCTGTATATCCAGTACCTCAATCAACTCCATCCTGAGCACATAGAAGCCCTCAATAAGCCCCTTCTGAATTAATGAACAGAATCAATACTCTTCCCTTTCAATGCCTTCTCAATACTCCTTTGATGAAGACTCAGCTCCTCACCAGGTGCAAGATGCTCTGGCTTCTATCTATTATTCCAGCCCCACTGCAGCCCTGCCTCCTCTCCCACCCATACTGAGTTCCTCCTAGCCTCAGGGCCTTTGCACATACCATCCCCTCTCTGAAATGCAGTTTTACTAGCACACCATGCCCCTGCTTACTCCTCAACCTTCAGGTCTCATTTGAAAGGTCACTGATGCCCAATCTAAATCAAACCTCCCTGTTCCAACAGGCCTGTGGCTCCCCACACTTTGCCTTTACAGCTCTCATGATGGTTTGTAACCAAAAATTATCAGGCTAGTATCCATTCACCCTGGACTGTGAGCTCTTGGAGGAACTATGGGCAGGAACTATGAATGTTTTTTTTTAATTTTTTAAAAATTTTTATTTATTTATGATAGTCACAGAGAGAGAGAGAGAGAGAGGCAGAGACACAGGCAGAGGGAGAAGCAGGCTCCATGCACCGGGAGCCCGATGTGGGATTCGATCCCGGGTCTCTAGGATCACGCCCTAGGCCAAAGGCAGGCGCCAAACCCCTGCGCCACCCAGGGATCCCATGAATGTTTTGTTTACCACGTACCTAGCCCCAGGCTCAGTGAATTCAGACAAGTCATCTAACTTCTTGGGCCTTGGTTTCTCCTTTGTAATAGGAGTAAGGAGTCCCTCCCTTAAGGCATTGTGAAATTATTTACAATTCTCCGGTCTTTAGTCCACTGCTATGGTCTAAATATCTGTCAAATGTTCAATGTATGTCAAATTCATATGTTGAAATCCTACCCCCTAAGGTGACAGTATTAGGAGGTGTGGCCTTAGGGAGGTAATGAGGTTGTGAGAATGAAACCCTCATGAATGGGATTCACAGACACCAGAGAGCTCCCTTGACCCTTTTGCCTTGTGAGGTCATAGCTAAAAGATGTCATCTGTGAACCAGGAAGCAGGTCCTCACCAGATACCAAATTTGCCGACACCCTGACCTTGGACTTCCTATCTCCAGAACTGTGAGAAATGAATTTCTGTCATTTATAGGCATTTATAAGTCATTTATATACTCAGTCCATGGCATTTTGTTATAGAAAAATGTTATACAGGCTTCCTGTATGGAGCCTGCTTCTCCCTCTGCCTGTGTCTCTGCCTCTCTCTCTCTGTTTCTCTCATGAATAAATAAATAAAACCTTAAAAAAAAAAAAAAAACTGGGCAGCCTGGGTGGCGCAGCGGTTTAACGCTGCCTTCAGCCCAGGGCGTGATCCCAAGTCCCAAGTCAGGCTTCCTGCATGGAGCCTGCTTCTCCCTCTGCCTGTGTCTCTGTCTCTCTCTCTCTCTCTCTCTCTCTCTCTGTTTCTCTCATGAATAAATAAATAAAATCTTAAAGAAAAGAAAAGAAAAATGTTATATACATATGTATGTGTGTGTGTGTATGTTGGTTTTTTTTTTTTTTTATGAGCATCCAGTATGTGCCAGGCCCCAAAATTTCTGGTTACAATCCATGAGGAATGTTCTACAGGCAGATCCACATCTGCTTCCCTTGGCACCCGGGAGTCCCCAAGGGCAAGGATGTGCCTGCCTAGCTCAGCTATGCCCTAGTGCCCAGTCCAGGGGTTCCCTGGGAGTTTGCTGAGTGAACGGATGAAAGCCTTATAACACTCAGAAGGCAATCAGGCCTGCTGCCGTCTCTGTGTGATGCTGGCACAGTCCGCTCCTCACTCTGTGCCTCTGTCTCCCCTTATGTTCAACAAGGAGGCAGGACTCCAGCCTCCACCAGCCTGTCCTTTGTCTTCCCAAAAGCCTCAAAGTCCAGCTGAGCATGTGTGATGAGCAATAGGAGAGTCCAATGTGTGTACTGGGCCCCTCTCAGCACCCCTGGGATGAGCCAGGGTTGTACAAGGGTCGTGGCCCTGGGAGTGAGGACATCTAAAACCTAGGATGATGCTGTGATATCAGCAGCCACCTCTCATAGCTCCCTCGGGTGCCACACTTCTCAGGGCATGCTCCCTTGTTCTGGCCTAGGGACAGAACACCCTCATTTCACAGATTCAAAATCTGAGGCTCAGAGATGAAGGTTCTGCCAAGAACAGCCCGCACGCAGCAGGTTGGGCTCTTCTCTGTGGGAGTCCCAGGTGTGAGCTCTGCGCCCCCCACTTTCACGCGTCTCCCCAGCCGTCACTCGGGCAGGGGTACCCAGGAGGCCTCAGTGGGGGTGGAGGGTGTGCTTTAGCTGGGACTTGAAAATAAAAAGGCAGAGAAAGTAGGGTAAGCAGGAGGGAAGAAGTCAGAGACCTGGAAGCCTAGATGCGAAAGACCGTTGGGGAGCAAAGCAACAGCAGCAGGAAGGGTTGGGGAGGGGAGCAGAAAGGTAATTGGGACCAGGCCACCCAGGCTTCCCGCCAACAGCAGCCACAGCCCATCCCCACACTTTGCCCTGTGGTCACAGGAGGCTTCTCCTACGAGGTGGAGGAGCTGTGCATCCCAGAGCTGTCCCTGAGTCTGGCCCGGACCCAGGTTGTCAATCATGCCCTCTTCCTAGGGCAGGTGCCTGGCTCCCAGCAGTGGGGACTGGGACAGATGGAGCCCAACCCTTTGGTCTGATGGCCCCGGACCTACCGCTCGGGTCTGTATACCCCACAGAGGGAGTCCAAAGCTCTCGTGATAGGCTGGTACTGGAGGCAGGGAGGGAGGCTTGGGGTCCGGGCCCCCACCTACCTGGTCTGCCATGCCAGCCACAGTGCCATTACTGAGCAGAGAAAATGTTTCCAATTCCTGCAGAGATCAGAGAAGTGGGAAGAAATGAACATTCCGGGAACTGCCCTAGCCAGGGCAGCAGAGGGGGCCCCAACACAGGCAGCTGGGGTCTGTAGTACCCTAAGGTCCTCTGCCCCTAGGCCTGCCGGAAGTTACCTGCCCTGTCTCTGGGTCAGATTCGGGCATTTTCTGGGACCCAGGCAGAGGACTTTCACACACATGTTCCTACTGTGTGCCAGGTGCCACATCAAACATTCTTTCATTGCGATCCTCCCAGGAACCCCCCTGAAGTGGACATACTTATCCCAATGTTCCAGATGTAGAAACCACAGAGGAGAGAGAGCTAAGCTGCTCAAGGTCACAGCCGACTCTAGAGCCATACCCTCTCCTATGTGCAGCTTCCTGGCATATGGTAGGTGTCAAATGAATAAATGTGGATCTGAAAGAGCCACCCAGATACCAAGGTCTCAAATATGCCCCATACAGAGGTTATTTGAGAACATAAGGCCAAAGGACACCAGTGTCAACTCAGGCCACTTCTGGGGGCATTTAAGTTGGCCAGGGCGTGGGGAACAGGTTTTTAGCAGCTGGCATCTAAGGTAAACTGGAAGCTTTGGCCAATCTTTGCTCTCCCAAAAGGTTCTCAGAGTCAGTCCAGGACATTCAGGCAACAGGGGGGTGGGAAGATCATTTCCCTCTGTCCCGACCTGGCCCCAGCCACCCTCACCCGCTTCTGTCCGAAGGTGCCTGGTCCCCCCTCAAACCTCCCCATCTGCACCCCCGCCCACCCTCAGTGCCCAGAGCCCACCTACCTGGGGCCTCTTATATGCTTTCCGAACTCGAAGCCCAAGCTTCTGAGCCAGCTCCTGACCAAGCTGAGTTACGCTTTCATCCTGCAACAGCAAGACGCAGGGTAGAGTGGGTCAGTCTGCCCTAGCTCACAGAGCTATGCTCCGGAGACCTTGAGCAGCACTTCAAAGGAGTGGGGGGGGGGCGTGGATATCCGCGGTTACCCCCACATTATCGACAAGGGAGTGAGGCCCCAGGAGGGGTCACTGGCTGCCCAGGTCACACAGCTCATTTGTGGTCAGGCTGAACCAGAACTCATGCTTCCCTCTTTCCTTTTACTGTGGGAAGGGGAAAGGAATAATTTTTATTTTGGATTCTTAGATTATCTTTTTTATTTCTAAAATTCAGCAAGTAGTAGTGTCACTGTAGAGGGCTGAAATGTTGCAGAGAGACCAACTGCTCCCCTGCATTACCACCATCCTCACCCTAGGCGCCTCCCAGAGGGAGCATGCCTTGTGGTCTGAACTATTTCCCTATGGACCTTTTCTAGGAATTTACATATGTGCCTATGGACCTCTAAAGGATGCTTGGTTTTGCTTTGTGAGGATTTTCTCCTTTTTTTTTCTTTTTTTTTTTTTTTTACGTAAGTGAGATCATATTATAACTATTGTTCTACAACTTGCTTCTTTCACCACACAATGTCTTGGAACTCTTTGCAAGGGAGGACATGTGGGTGGTGCCCAGGCTCATAGGAGCGAGAATGTGGGAGGTTTGCAACATGGCTGGCCCACAGTTAGTGCTCAGTAAGAGCACCCAGCATTCCTTCCTCCCTCCAAAGGTGTATTACTGTATGCGCATTATGTGCCAGGCAAGGGCTAGGAGCCAGGGACACCACTGTCACAGGAAGACAGGGTCTGGGCCTCATGGAGGCTCCTATCTAGCTGTGAACACCAACCAGTAAACAAAGAAGTAGGACCATGGTCCAGGTAGCAAAGGGGCCACAGGGATGTTATAACATTCCACGTATTTGTCTACCTCCCTACCTGATGAGCTCCTAGAGCCCAGGGCTAGAGTCTTAGTCATCACTGGTCCCCAGTACCCAGCACAGAGCAGGGCTCAACCAGTATCTGCCAACAAAGACCGGAAAGCTGGGAAATCCCCCACCTCGTAGTCAGAAGTTCTCATCTGGGCACTTTCCTTAGTCAAGTTACCAGTCTCGCTGGGCCTCAGCGTCCTCACCCGTACAGTAGGGTAAATGCCACCATGCCTGCCCACGAATGGTAAACATGAGACTTGGATGTGGACCTGTATATCTAGAAAATACTAGACACTAGAAAATTCTGTATATCTCAGGGACTACTGTCATAAGAAAGAGATATACTGGGGATCCCTGGGTGGCTCAGCAGTTTAGTGCCTGCCTTCAGCCCAGGCTGTGATCCTGGAGATCCGGGATCGAGTCCCATATCAGGCTCCCTGCATGGAGCCTGCTTTTCCCTCTACCTGTGTCTCTGTCTCTCTCTCTCTCTCTCTCTTTCTATGTCTCTCATGAATAAATAAATAAAATCTTAAAAAAAAAAGAACGAAAGAAAGATATACTGTCTGTATATCTCAATTATGAACTAAATTGAATTGGAGAAGCACAAATAATAAACAAAAAGTATAGTAACAGTGAATGTTTTCTGAACTTACTATGCCTGGCTATGGTGCCAACTGCCTTGAGGTATGATTTTTTGGATTCCATCCTCATAGCCCAGTGATGCATGGCATATTATCACCCCCATTTGACAGGGGTGCAAATGAAGGCTCACAGAGACTAACCTGTGTGTGTTCAAGGTCACACAGCTAGTAAATGGCTGACCCAAGATTGGAATCCAAACCCAGCTCTCTGATACCCATGTCCTTGACCACTGTGCATCCGGCCTCTCCTCTCTTCTGACCACCCAGATCCTTCCTGCTTCTTCTGGCCCCACTCAAGTCCACTTTCCTCCTGTGAGGGAGCCCTCCAAGATCCTGATCACTTTGGGGCAGAATTGAGCCTTTTCTGAGCCCTTTCATACTCATTATTTCAGAGATAAAGTAGGAGGAGCATTTTATAGACATGGAGTTGATATGCAGACAGGGGAAGTGTTTTGTCCAAAGTCATATTGGGAGTCACAGTAGAGCCAGGCCTAGACTGGGGGGACTGTTTTCACATCTCCTAGCAGACTGTGGGTCCCTGAAGGGCACAGATCTGGGCAATTTGTGGGTGCTTAGTATATACTTGTTATATGGATGAATAAACGGGGAGGGGGCAGGTGTCCCACTGTGTGTGCGTCAGGGCAAGCAAGGCTCACTACAGGTCAATTCTCCATCTCTCCCCCACCTAGTAAATGCCTGGACATCAGGATCCCAGCACATGTGGCATCCCTACTGGTCCTCACTGCCACCCTGTACCCGTACAGTACAGAGGCTAAGAGTGCCAACCCTAGAATCGGACTGCCTGGGTTCAAGGGTAAGCTCCAGCTGTGATTTCGGGTAAGTTCCTATCTCTTGTCGGTGCCTGTCTCCTCATCTTTATTTTTTTTTTTCTCCTCATCTTTAAAATGGGGATAATAAGAGTATCTATCTCAAAGGGGTGATGCAAGGATTAGGTGAGTTAACACACGGTGTATTTTTAGCAGTGCCTGAAACACAACCAGAGCTCAGGGTCCCTATCATACGTGCGAGTGAGAGCCCCAGAGGAGGAAGCAGGCTCAGAAGAGCCGAGGGGTGGCTCCATGGTTGAGAGTCCACCTTCGGCTCAGGGTGTGATCCTGGGGTCCCGGGATCGAGTCCCACATTGGGCTCCCTGCATGGAGCCTGCTTCTCCCTCTGCCTGTGTCTCTACCTCTCTCTGTGTGTCTCTCATGAAAAAAAAATCTAGAAAAAAAAGGAAGAGCCAAGAGCCCAGACCCTTGCCGCGGGGCACTCACGTGGGGCCGGGCGAGGGAGCACCGGCTGCTGCACTCGTAGGCCTCCTTGTGCCGCCCCAGCTCACTGAGGGCACGCGCCTTGCGGAACAGCGCCCGAATGTTCTCGCCGTCCAGGCCTAGTGCTTTCTCGCTGTCCTCCAGCGCCTTCTCATACAGGCCCTGCAGAGAGGGGTGGATGGCTCAGCGGTGGGCGCCTATTCCCTCCCTCCAGCCGGGGTCTCCTGCCCCCTTCCCTGTAGAGACGGAGGATGCTGGAGGACAGGGTTGGGGTGGAGGGCCCCAGAGCCCCAGAAACAGCTCTGGCATTCACTCTTTGGTCGAGGGCAACCAACACACCCTGGCAGTCTCCTGGAGTAGAGGGGCCTTCCAATTCTAACAGTGATGAGTGTGGTGTTTCAGACTCATCTACCTGTACATCTGCCTTGGGCTCAGAGCACCGTGGACCAAGAATAATAAAAGCACCTCTGAGAAGAAGGGGAATCGTGAAGGCAGCTCAGGGGACGGAAGACGGTATGAACAGGCATCTGGTAGACACATGCTTTTCCAGAACAGTCCACTCTGGATTGCAGAGGGGTTACTAGGTCCTCTGCAGAGCTCACAGCAGAGTTTCCCGGAGGATGTGGTCAGTGACGGAGTCAGCAAACAAGCAGGACAGGGACGAGGTGGAGGCCCAAGCTTTAAGGGGGCAGGGGGAGGGACACCTGGGTGGCTCAGCGGTTTGGCACCTGCCTTTGGGTGTGATCCTGGAGACCTGGGATTGAGTCCTACCTCAGGCTCCCTGCTTCTCCCTCTGCCTGTGTCTTTGCCTCTCTCTCTGTATCTCTCATGAGTAAATAAATAAAATCTTAAAAAAGCGGGGGGGGGGGGGAGGCTGGGGGAGACAGGAAGGGAGGGAGCCCAGGAGAGAGGAGAGGGAAGGCCAGAAAGAGGCAGCAGTGATGAGGGGAGTGGTTCTCAGCCCTGACTGTCCAGATTCCTGCCACTGCCCTAGCCACCCTGACAGTCTAACTTAATTCACCTGGGGTGAGGCTGAGGCTCATGACAAACCATTTTCGGTTTGTCACAGATCAGTACTTTAAAGGCTCTCCAGGGGAGTCTGTGGTGAAGCTGGGGTTGAGAGCCGTGGGAGTGGATGGTGAGACTTGCACAGGAGGAGGAGGAGGAGGTGGTGGTGGTGGTGGTGGTGGTGGAGGAGGAGGAGGAGGAGGAGGAGGAGGAGAAGGAGGAGGAGGAGGAGGAGGAAAAGGAGGAGGAGCCGGCCCTGCAGAGCCTCAAGGAGTGCCCGCCTGGCTGAGCCTGCTCAGCAGGGCATCTGGGGGATGTGCTGGTCAGAGTGAGGAGAGTTGGAGGGGAAGGGCACGCGACAGGCTCACCATGGTGAAGTAGCAGGCAGCCCGGTTGACATGCAGCTTGCACAGCAGCTCCTGGGGTAGAGCCACCTGGTCGGAGGCGGCGTAGTCGGCCACGTTCAGCCCCTCCATGTACTGCACCAGGGCCTGCTTATAGTCCTTCTCCCGAAACAGGTCATTGCCCTCAGCAAACAGGTTCTGTACCAGCTTGAGCAGAAAGGCCTGCCAGGGGGCAGGGGGCAGAGGGGGCTCAGGGGTCTCCATGTAGCCCAAGGCTTAGACACCTCGCCCCTCTCCTGGACATCCCTGCCCTTCACCTTCCCCCAGCCCAGCAGCTGACACTCACCTCATATTCTTCTTGCTTTAGGGGTAGTGTCGACCTAGCAGGAAAAGGAGAGGGATACAAAGTCTGGGTGAGCCCTTGCATCTCAGACTCATGGAAGCCCCAGTAGCCTGAGCCAAAGGCCACAGATTATGCCAGGAGTGGACTCCTATAGCTTGGATCTCAGATGTCACCTCACAGATTAGAAAGGGGACGGCAGTTTTTTCTCCCTAAACCAACACCATGTTCGTCTTCCATTTCTGATGGAACGGGGTTGGAGGAAGGCCTTGTGTTTGCCCCAGAGCCATGGCCAGGCTTTTCCAGGTTCGGATGCTGAGACAGAACAGGCCAGCTCCAGCTCCATCCAGCTGTCCTCATCCTAAGAAATCAGTTCTCTGAGAATGACCACACCTCGATGGACCAAAACCTGCAAATGCAGGCTCCAGGTAGCACAAGAGTCAATCTCAGATCCCCCATCCCTTCCTGCAGAATATGCATGCCCCCAGCCAATGCCAGGTAACTCTCAGAGCCTGACCCTTCATGCCAGCCCCAACAAAGCAGATGGGGCTGTGGGCATCCTCTCCTCCACTTGGGGCCAACGAAATCCAGCTCAGTGCAGAAGAAAATGACAGCCCAGGAGAATGGAGGCACATCTGTCACGCTAAATGGCTAAGCCAGAAGGGTAGTCTCCCAGTCCTTCATGGCACAGAAGGGAAAACACACGCTCCGACGGGGCAGTGGCTTGCTCAAGGTCACACAGCAGGTCAGTGTTAGAGCCAGGGCCAGAGTGCAGGGCTGGGACTCCTTCTGTTGCCCGGAGCTGCTGTCAACACCTGGGCAAGAAAGACCAGCCTGAACCAGTGAGTGAGAAGTGATGAGAGGAGATGCCGAGGTCCCCTGTGTGTGTGTGTGGGAGGAGGTGTCCCTGATTGTGACAGTGGGGCTCCCATCTTGATCTCTCACTTGACTCTCCACTGTCGGGACCGGGGCCCATCACTGCTCCCTCTACCACCTAGTCAGGCCCCATTGCTACCTTCCTACCTGGCCTTCCACCTCCAGCACCAGCTCCCTATTTACCTCAAGGTCACTTCATCCTGATGTTTAAGGCTCCACACAAGCCAGCACCGCCCCACCTGTGCAAACCGCTTTATGGCCCTGTTACAGTGCTTGGTGCCCAGAGGTGCCTAATAAATGCTTAGCACACAAAGTCTATATATGTGAAAGGACAGTTAATCATAAAAGAAGCACGTCCTACTGTGTTATCTTGTAAAGCCATCCCTTAGGAGACAAACATATGGGTTCCCAGGAGGCTGTCCTATTGCTAAACCTTCTGGGAACTCCCCTCTGGAGATGGGAAGGAGAACACTGAGCTACCATTTACTCCAAGCACAATGACTCCATGAGGGAAGGGGCCTATCTCATCTCGCAGGTGTGGAGAGCACCCAGGAAGTGGGGTAACCAGGATGCAGGACTCAAAGGTCCAGCTCCACAGAAATCAGTGACTTGAAGACACAATTCTGTTGAAAGACAGTATTTGGGGCACCTGAATGGTTCAGTGCTTGAACATCTGCCTTTAGCTCAGGTCATGATCCTGGGGTCCTGGGATCGAGTCCTACATCTGGCTCCCTTCCTCTAGGGAGCCTGCTTCTCCCTCTGCCTATGTCTCTGCCTCTCTGTATCTCTCATGAATAAGCAAATAAAATCTTAAAAAAAAAAAAAAAAAAAGGAAGAAAGAAAGACCATATTTGCAAGGTTCACTCTGTTCATCAGATTGGCCCCTGCATAAAATTTGAGCAGTACCCTCAAATGGAAGGAGACCCGCCCAGAGAGGAGAGAATAGTGGGCCACAGCTCTCCCAGTGGCCTAAGCAAGACAGAGTGACCATGATGCAAGCGGAGGGAAGGATAGTGTGTGACTGTCGACACAAGCTCCATCAGAGCATCATAGATACCGTGTGTGTGACAAAGGGCCCAGGCTGTGGAGAAGAGGCAGGTTGTGTTTTACAGGTCTCTGTGAGAAAACAAAATTGGGGAACTTATCTGAGGGTAGACAGATGTAAATCCTAGTTGTGTGGGGATTCCCATTTAAGAAAAAAAAAATCCACAAAATTAGAAACAAAGAATTGCTCGAGGAACCTTCCATGGTTTCGGAAAGGGCCCACTCGAGTGAGGGACCCTGCAGTTAACTCATTAGTGTCATGATAAATGTGCCTCTGGGATCTATTTAAGAGAAATAAAATTAAAAAGTTAGTAAAAATACTTTGTGTATGAAGGGGAAAAATGGGATAGAACCCTCCAAACATGGCATGTGGAGACTGGAGGGGGGAGCTTAAATAATGGAAAGAAATGTGGGTTATGGGCCAGCCAAAACTGGGTTAGAATCCTATTATTTTAGGGGCAGCTGGGTGGCTCAGTGGTTGATCATCTGCCTTTGGTTCAGGTTGTGGTCCTGGGATCGAGACCTACATCAGGATCCCCACCGGGAGCCAGCTTCTCCCTCTGCCTGTGTCTCTGCCTCTCTCTGTGTGTCTCTCATGAATAAATAAAATCTCTGTGTGTCTCATGAATAAATAAAATAAAAATCCTTCAAATAAATAAATATCTTAAAAAAAAAATCCTATTACTTTAAAGCCGTGTGACCAGAGGAGATCCCTGGGTGGCTCAGCGGTTTGGCGCCTGCCTTTGGCCCAGGGCGTGATACTGGAGTCCTGGGATCGAGTCCCGCGTCGGACTCCCAGCATGGAGCCTGCTTCTCCCTCTGCCTGTGTCTCTGCCTCTCTCTCTCTCTGTCTCTCTCTCATGAATAAATAAATAAATCTTTAAAAAATAAAAAATAAAGCTGTGTGACCATAAACAAGTTTTTTAACCTCTCTGAGCCTCAGCAAAATGGAACTAAGACCACCTACCTCCCTGGGCTGTTGTGAGGATTAATGGATGTGAAGAGCCCAGCACAGAGCCTGGGATGTACACAGGTAAGCAGGAGAATTAACAGGATGTGTGCCTCCGTATGTGTAGGGTGAGGGTAAAATGGTACACTGAGCAGGACAGAAGGGTGGCCAGGGTCAGGGAATGTGTGTGCCTGGTTGGAGGGGGGTCACCGATCTACCCTCCGGTCCCTCCAGCCCCTTCCTAGCATGTCCCACCTCCTCGCTCCCCAGCATACAAGGCAGCCTGGGCAGCAGAGGCTTAGCAGGAAGAAAAGGGGGAGCTGGGGAGGCCTGTGCAGGCCTTGGGCAGTGTCGTCAGAGGCCCCAGCCTTCCCAGCCTGCCCCACACTCACTGAATGAACTGCAGCCCCTTCTCGATGTCCGCCTTCCGTCTCTGTCTCTCCATCAGTCTCTGGGGGGAGAGAGCAGTTTATCAATTAGTCAGCAGGGGCCACTGGCTGGTCACAGTGCCCACCCCACGGCGTAGTCTCTCTCATTCCCACACGCAGCCCGTTTCACAGATGACACTGAGGACAGTGACCAGTCTCATGGCCGACAAAGGCTATCTGAACCCAGCCACGCAGCTCCTGCCCTCCTCACAGTGCTGCAGGACCCTGGTTTTGTGCGGTGGGTTTTGTGGGCAGGGGGCTGCCTGGAGGCCACCTGCCTGTTCTCACACATGGCTCTGGCGGCAGTACTGCGCCAGACACCCCAAGTTCGAAGAGAAAAGCTTGTTTGCCCAGCCAACTCAGTCCAAGGAGAAGAGATACAGAAATGCAAAATGATGGAGCTGATTATGGCTACAAGGTAGCACCACACACTGGGGCGGGCACTTTGTATAAGAATCTCTTTGAATCTTGCAACAATGCGACGAGGCAGGTGTCATTCTGTCTCCATTTCACCAAGGAGGAAAGGAGCTCAGGGAGCCCCAGTCATGAGCCAGCAGGCAGGCAGCTGAGGCAGGATTTGAACCCAGGGCACCCTCTTTTACCACCAGCAGCCCCTCCGCACAGCCCACACACACCCGGAGCCGGCCTGGCCCAGACCAAGCCAAGCAGCATGGTGTGTGCCCCATTTTGCAAAGATGGAGGGAATTCCTCAGGTTCTGGACCAGGAAGACAAGCCCAGCAAGGCTGAGGACTGGCCTGATGTTGCACAGCAAGTGATGGTACTGAACACATGCAGGAGACCTGCTTGAGAGAGGCAGGGAGTGAACACTGTTTAAGGAGATGGGAGGCTGGGCAGCCCCGGTGGCACAGCGGTTTGGCGCTGCCTGCAGCCTGAGGTGTGATCCTGGAGACCCGGGATCGAGTCCCACATCGGGCTCCCTGTGTGGAGCCTGCTTCTCCCTCTGCCTGTGTGTGTGTGTGTCTCTCTCTCTCTGTGTGTCTATGACTGAATAAATAAAATCTTAAAAAAAAAAAAAAAAAGGAGATGGGAGGCTCAGACAGAGCAGCTAGGGGCTCAGGTACCTTTAGGGCAAGCCTTCCAGGGCCCAGGAGCTTCTAGACCCATCCAGACAGCCTTCCTGGCTTCCATGGAACCATGTATGGACTGGAAGGCCTGCTGGGGGGCAGCTCATCCCACCCAGTGGCAGCCCAGGAGAGGTATGGGCCTTCCCCTGGGTCAGAACCTGAGCCTGGGGCTCCCACCACCTAGCGGGAAGGGGACTGGGGCCGCCTGGCCTCAGGCCAGCACTTTCTGTCCAGGCCCCTCATAGGCCCCTTCCACACTCTACCCCACAGCGTGGCCCTCACTCTCTCTCCCACTGAGAGATTATGGAGAGAGGACTGCAGGCTATGCGAGGAAGGTGGAGCTCCATCAGCAGAGGGCTGGTACACAGACACAAGCGGTGGTACCAAGATATAAAAAGGTGTGAGAAACACCCGGCTACTTTGGGGAGGGAGTAAGCATGTCAGATTAACACCTTGCAAAACTCCCTTCCAACTGCATCAACCACATTCTCACAATCCTGTCCTGTAAAAGGGGTAGGGATCACTAGCCCATTTTACAGATGAGAACAGTGAGGCACAAAGTATGAAGCTTCTATCCCGAGGTCACTCACCCAGAGCATAGGCAAACAGTCCTATCAGACCAAACGCCACATCCTTGGCCACACTAAGAGCTATGAGACACCATATGGCCAGGGCCAGCCATCTCCCTTCTCTATGTCTCACTTTCCCCCCTCTGTGTAGCTTGTTACAGCTGACAAGGCTTGCCTGGAAGGGTGGCTGTGAGGCTCTAGAGATAAGAGTGTGGGATCAGGGGGATCCCTGGGTGGCTCAGTGGTGGAGTGCCTGCCTTTGGCCCAGGGCATGATTCTGGAGTCCCGGGATCAAGTCCCACCTCGGGCTCCATGCATGGAGCCTGCTTCTCTCTCTGCCTGTGTCTCTGCCTCTCTCTCTCTGTGTCTCTCATGAATAAATAAATAAAATCTTAAAAAAAAAAAAAAAAAAAAAAGAGTGTGGGATCAGGGAGCTCAGTTCCTCGAATCTCCTTCTTCCCATGTGTCCTTCCCAGGGAGGGGCAAAGCCATACAGAGTCTTCAGACTCCCAGAACAGTGTTCTTCACACCAGATCCTCATGCTGGGCAGGGCCAGGGCCATCGCCATATGCCCATTACACATCTGCTTGTCCTGCCAGGGCCTTGGGTCAGGGCTCTGGACTCACACGGACCTGGGTGTGAACACCAGCATTTACACTTGCTGGGTGACTTTGGGCCTCAGTCTCCTGATGGGGAAATTGGGGCTGATGGCAGCCCCCACCCTGCTGGCTATCGTGAGAATTCAGGAGACAGCACGTGGAGTGCACGTGGAATAGGGCAACAGTCCGGCCACCATGGGAACACATGTCATCCAACGCTGCTCCTCCTTCTGGCAAAAAACTGCAAGTGTTTCCTGGGATGGACACAATATGACCCTGTTCTCCTGCAGGAGGCAGGCGGTGATGGCCTGGGCTGCCTGGACCTTGCCAAGCACACCTTTCTGTTGGTCTCTCTGCCCTCAGCTTCCCTGTTTGGGAAACCAGGGCTCATCACCCTCACACACACAAGCTACTCTGGGCCTCCAGCCAGAACAGGCTGAGTGGTGTTCCTGCCTCCTGGCTTTCACTCCACAGCTCCTTCCACCTAGGCAGCCATCCTACATCCCTCCTTCGAAGCTTGACTCCTCCACAGTCTCCCCCTCTCCCTTCGATAGGACCATCATATACTCATTCATTCTATTTCGTGGGAGCCTAGGGAGCCACCGGCCCAGTCCTACCCTACAAGAGAAGCTTCCCTGGTGGGAGAGACAGGGGTGCACTTATCACCATGTAGTATGGTCCAGAATGGTCAGATGACCTGTGAAAGGGCCCCCCACAGGCCTAGACAACCAGCAGCGCAGGGCCATGACCACCAAGTCCTGTCCCTTTGACCTGAGTCAAAATCCAGCCCCCATCCCTCCTCATCACCTGGGGTGTTTCTTGCCCCCAGACAAGTGGACCAGCCTCCTCAATGCCCCCTACCTCCCTGAGACCATCACTGGTGGAGGGTTCTCGAACCCACAAATCAGACCCTGCCCTCCCCCACCTAGAGCCTCTTAATGACTCTCTTGAATTTCGGCTGATCACGTCTCCCCACATGAGCTCACGCCATCCGGGAGCAGCTGGCTTATGACCCTCCTGAAGCCCTGCGCAGCCTGTAGCTCTCAGAAAAGCACAGCAATCAGAAAGCAGTGTTTTCCAGTCTCCTCTCAGCCCTGCGGTCTGAGCAGACTTAATAGAAACAAGCATTGCCCATATCCATCCCAAGAGATTAATTCCTAAGACTGAATCCAAAGCCAAGGAAAAAACACTCCCTGCCCCAGGCAGTATGAAGAAGGCTCCTCACACAGCCTGGCGTGAATCCTCCTCTCTGACCACCGATATCCCAAAGCAGCAGCCTGCTGTATGCATGCACTATGGTGATGGGTTCAAATCCCAGAGCAGGCTCCTCTGCCTCCCTGATTTGCAGTCTCCTGCTTTGTACAGTGGCGATTACAGACAGCACCTACTGACAGGATGAATACAGAGAAGGCACTCATTTTAGGACATGGGATATTGCAGACACTTAACAAATAGTGGCTTTTGGATCAGAACTCCTATGTTGGGCATTCAATTCAATATTTCCTATATGCCTATCATATATAGGGGAGAAGGCCAGGGTGCCCACCCCCCACTCAGCTCTTCTAACCTACTTCGAGACATGGAAAGAATATCCCAGCACCTTCACCCCAAACCAGACATCCGTGGCAAACAAAGGCTGGGATGAGGCACAACCAAAGTGGAAACATTTGGGAAACAGAGGTCCACATTTGAATTCGGCTTTGAAGGGTAGATAGGAGCTGGCTCATTGGGGTCAGGGAGGGAGGGCCTTCTAGAAGTCTGCATTCAAACTCTATTTATGAAATCTCTGTCATCTCCCACATTTTATCTGATCCTGATCGATGACCCTGGGGCTGCAGTGCTCTGGGACCCACATTTGAAAGACGAGGAGAGTGAGGCTCCGCCAGCACATGGGGGCCAAGCCTGGAACTACTGACTATACATCAGTAAAAATGCTGCTGCTCTTCCTCAAAGGCACAAGACACAAAGTTTGTGCTTGGTGTTCATGAATACTCACGGCCCAGAAAAGGCAGATGTGTTTGCAGGGCCATTTGAGGGAAGATTTCTGTGTGAAAACATCATGCTTCTTCTAATTTCCTGTTCTAGGGTCTATGGTCGACCACTCTAGAGTCATTCTCTTGAGTGTGAAGGCCCTAGGCCAGGGCACCCTGGCAAACAGATTTCATCTCATAAGCAACGCTGCCAGGCTGGTAGAGGCTGGTAGGGCTGCCCCAAGGGGCTGGGCCCTCCCTAGGGGTGTTTAAAGAAAAAGTGCCACCAGGGCAGCCTGGGTGGCTCAGCGGTTTAGTGCCTGCCTTCGGCCCAGGGCGTGATCCTGGAGTCCCGGGATCAAGTCCCATATCAGGCTCCCTGCATGGAGCCTGCTTCTCCCTCTGCCTGTGTCTCTGTCTCTCATGAATAAATAAATAAAATCTTAAAAAAAAAAAAAAAAAGGAGTGCCACCATATGTGAGAGGAGGTATGATGAACAAGGGATGCCCAGCAGAGATGCACATGTCTCAGGCCTTCAGACACCCCGTATCCATTGAGAATATAACCACTGTTAAAATTCACAGTAATACAAAGTAACACCAAGCTGGAGGCCTAAGTCTTTCTTTTCTTTCTTTCTTTTTTTTTTTTTTTAAAGATTTCATTTATTTATTCATGAGAGACACAGAGAGAGGCAGAGACACAAGCAGGCTCCATACAGGGAGCCTGAGGTGGGACTCGATCCTGGGTCTCCAGGATCACGCCCTGGGCTGAAGGCGGTGCTAAACCGCTGAGCCACCCAGGCTGCCCTGGAGGCGCAAGTCTTAATGGGGCCCAGGGTGCAAAGAAAACTACCATGTCCCCCTCCTTTGGGAAAATTTCTGACTCCTGCAACATATTGGTGAATAGTCTCCTTTGGCCAAGGGCAGAGATAGCCCTGGAAAGTCAGTAGGCCTGGCCCACAACTAGGAGAAAGCCAGGTCAGGTAGTAGCGGGGGAAGGAAACCCACATTTCCTAGGTGCCTTCTGTCATCAGATACTGGGCTTACCTCCCCCTGATTGAAGGGCCTTCTGCTGGCAGCTCCAAGGGTCCCTGCTAACGACAGGAGGGGCATAGACAACCCGAACAGCTGTGTAGTCTGGTACTATATCTGGCTTTGCCTGGCCATGCCCATCCCAGAAAATGAGCTACAGAGCACCTGCCAAGTGCCAGATGCCCGGATGGAAGGACAGACAAAGTACAAAGCACAATACCTGGAAAATAAAGCCAGAGAGGCTGCCAGACGGTGACCCTGTGTGAGCTGGGGGATGTGCGCAATCACGCCTTCAACTCTGTCACTAAATGTGAGTGGCTCTTCCACTATACCAAGTCCTGCTCTGAGTGCAGGGGCCTCATCCACGACACAGACAAAACCCCTGCCGTCGAAGGGCTCACATTCTAGCAGGGAAAGCAGGCTGCAAGGACACAGTTACAACATGAAGAAAAAGGAGCTTCAATGGGGCCAGCCAGCCAGCCACCTGTGCATCAAGCCCTTAAGGGATTCTTTAAACATTCTAGGTAGACCCTGGGGATTTAGCAATTAACAAAGGTGACAAAATCTCTCCTCTTTCAGAGTGTCTGTTCTGGTGGAGGAGAGATACAACAAATAAATGCATAATGGCACACAGAAAGGATTCCCATAGAGAAGGAAAAAATAAAGTGATAGAGCGACAGGGTGCTATAATTATATAGGGGACCCAGGGAAGGCCTTTTTGATATTTGAACAGAGATCGAAATGATGGAAAGGAGCAAGCCAGGTGGGGAAAAGTGTTTGGGCAGAAGGAACGGTGAGTGCAAAGGTCCTGAGGTGGACACTGATTTGGTATATCTGAGGAAGAGCAAGGAGGCCAGTGTGGATGGAACAGAGTGGGCAGTGGGAGAATGGAGAACAGGAAGCTCAGAGAGATTAGCAGGGAAGAGCATATATGAGGTTTCATCGGTGGGGCAAGGACTGTGGCTTCACCCTAGTAAGATGAGAAATCCAGGAGGTTTTGAACAAAAAAGCAGCTCTGTGTCTGGTTTGTCCTGCATGAAAATGAGTCATCATTAAATAAATGTGATTAAGTTTCACTACAACACCATCAGGCAGGAAAATAGTGCTCCACGAGGTTAGGAAAGTTGTCCAAGGCCACACGGTGATCCTGGAGCCTGGGTTCAAAGGGCCTGGGAAGATGGGCATGGGACAACCTCATTAACATTTTGCCAAGTGACCAAGAGCCCCCAGCCCCAGCAAGCACCTAATGCTGACACCCCTTTCTCCTTCCCAATGTCCTTCCTCTGGGAAGAATATTTTTATAAGCAGTTGTTAGGAACTGAATGTGTGTTTCTCCCATTAGAGTATATGTTGAAGCCCTACCCCCAGTAGGACTTACTTGGAGATGGGGCTCTAAGAAGTAATTACAGTTAAATGAGGTCATAAGGGTAGGGCTCTCTGATCCTGCATTTTGTTTGTGCAGCCGGAGTAGACTAGTAGAGATTTTGGTACCAAGAGGTGGGGTGCTACTATAGCAAATACCTGAACCTATGGAGGTGGCTTTGGAACTGTGTGATGACTGGAAATGAGGGAGCTCTGAGGTGCAGCTAGAAAAACCCTTGATTGCCATGAAGGGATGGCTGGCAGAGACAAGGATGTTAAAGGCAGTTCCTGTGGGGCCTCAGATGGAAATGACAAACAGTTTATTGGAAACTGGAGGAAAGGTCATCCTTGTCATAATGTGGCATAGAACCTGGCTAAATTGGGCAGCCCAGGTGGCTCAGCAGTTTGGCGCCGCCTTCAGCCCAGGGCATGATCCTGGAGATCCAGGATTGAATCCCACATCAGGCTCCCTGCATGGAGCCTGCTTCTCCCTCTGCCTGTGTCTCTGCCTCTCTCTGTGTGTGTGTCTCTCTCATGAATAAATAAATAAAATGTTAAAAAAAGAAAAAAAGAACTTGGCTAAATTATGTTCTAGTGGGGCACCTGGCTGGCTCAGTCAATAGAGCTTGTGACTCTTTTTTTTTTTTTTTTTTTTTTTAAGATTTATTTATTTATTTCAGAGAGAGAGAGAGTCTCAAGCAGACTCTGTGCTGAGCACAGAGAGCCTGATGCAGGGCTAGAGCCCTCAACCCTGAGATCATGACTTGGGCTGAAACCAAGAGTCAGATGTCCAACTGACTGTGCCATCCAGGTGCCCCGAGCACCAACTCTTGATCTTAGGGTTGTGAGTTCAAGCCACATGCTGGATGTAGAGATTATAGATAAACTTTTAAATTTTAATTAATTAATTGTGTTCCATTTTCTTGTGAGAAGTAGAATTTGCAAGAGATGAAAATGGGGGGGATCCCTGTGTGGCTCAGTGGTTTAGCGCCTGCCTTTGGCCCAGGGCATGATCCTGGAGTCCTGGGATCGAGTCCCACATCAGGCTCCCGGCATGGAGCCTGCTTCTCCCTCCTCCTGTGTCTCTGCCTCTCTCTCTCTCTATGTCTATAATAAATAAATAAATAAATCTTTAAAAAAAGAGAGAGATGAAAATGGTTATTTAGCAGAGGAGATTTTTTAAAGGTTTTATTTATTTACTTAAGAGAGAGACAAAGCAAGCCCAAGTTGGGGGAGGGGCAAAGGAGAGGGAGGGAGGGAGAGAGGGAGAGAGAGAGAGCCTCCATGTTGAGCACGGAGCCTGCTACATGGCTTGATGCAGGACTCGATCCCATGACCCTGAGATCACGATCTGAGCCAAAAACCCACTGAGCCCCTACCAGAGCCCCTAAGCCGAGGAGATTTCTAAGCAAAGTATGGAAGGTGTGGCATGAGTCCTCCTTACTACTTATAATAAAATTTGAGAGAAAAGAGATGAATTGAAGAAGGAACTGTTAAACAAAAGGTACCAGAACTTGAAGAACTGGGAAACTCTCAGCCATTCTGTATTGCAAAAAAATGAGAAAGCGTGTCCTGAAGAGAACACAGGATGTGGCTGAACAACCATTTGATAAGGAGCTGAGTATGAGTATGAACCACATATCGAATCAGCTATCAGCAGAAATCAGAAATAGAGATGGGATTATACCAGCAGAAACACTGCCAGTTAGAACCAAAGGGGACAGAGAAAACTGGATGACGAACTGCAGGAAAGCTGCTGGACTTCTCGAATTCTACAGCACCAGACTATAGAGTTACTTGGAAGCGAACATGTTTTATCCTTCAAGGGAAGTCTGATCCTGAATCACAGATCATCAGAGCTGCCTTGGTGGGGCCACTGATTCCTTTTCAGAGCTGTGGAGGGTATGCTGCACCCCCATGGACCAGGAAGCCAAAATCATCTTGAGAAGATGATTCTCAAAAAAGAAAAAAAAAAAAAAAAAGAAGATGATTCTCAAGCCTTTAAATCAAATGGAATTTTCCCCATTGGGTCTTAGACTTGCTTGGGCTCGTTGCTGCTTCTTTCTTCTTTCCGACGGATCCCTTTTGGAATGGGAATGTCTATCCTATGCCTGTCCCACCATTGCTTTTGGGGAGCACATAACCTGTCTGGTTTCACAGGTTCGCAGCTGGTGAGGAGTTTACTCTGGATGAATCTGCCTCCAGTCTCACCCAGCCCTGATTTAGAGACTTAGATGAGTCTTGGGACTTTAGAGTTGATGCAGAAGGAGCTAAGATTTGGGGGCTGTTCATGAATTTGGGGGGACAGGGGGGGGGAATTTATACACTGAATGTTTGTGTCCCGCCAAAGTCATATATTGAAGCCCTAAGCCCCAATATGAAATAGGACCTCTGAGAAGTAATTAAGATTAAATGAGGTCTTAGGGTGGGGCCCTGGTATCATAGGGTTAGTGCTTTTATTAGCAGAGACACAGAGAGCTCTTCCTCTCTCTCCCTGCCCACACAGGGAGGAAAGGTCAGATGAGGCCACAAGGAGAAGGCAGCCATCTGCAAGCCAGGAAGAGGGTTCCCATCAGAAACTGAATCTGAATCTGCCAGCACCTTATCTGGGCCTTCGAGCTTCCTGAACTATGAGAAAACAAACTTCTGTTGTTTAAACCACTCAGTCTATGCTATATTGTTATAGCACCCCCAATAGACTGAGATAGTGGTTAAAAGAGCATTCGTTCTCAGCTGAAGAGGGAGAGGAGTTCCTTGAGGGTGAGGGTAGGGGTGGGGCATGCTTGATCAGGGCACTTGGTGGAAGAGCAAAAAGCATGTAGGTCAAACAAAAGAAGTCCAAGGAGAAAACAGGCCCAAGTTTCACCCAGGATCTCAGTGCCAGGCAGGGCAGTCCCCTCTCCCCTCCTCTACGTCCATGTTGTTACAATTTGGGAATCTCAAGCTGGACTTACCTCAAATGGCTCTTCCCAGAAATCGCCATTAATTAAGGAACCAGCAGGAAACAATTCCCTTACCATGTCAGCAGTGTATGTGACCACATACCCAGGTTCACACATGAGTTCAAATCCAAGCCTTGTTCCTTACTAACTGTATACAAGTTGCTTGACTTCTCAGTTTCACTTCCCTCATCTCTCAAACAGGGATACTAATACCTCCTTCTTCTTCTTTTTAAAGATTTTATTTATTTATTTGATACAGTGTGGGAGTGAGCACGAGCATGGGGGGGGGGCAGGTACGAAGCAGAGGAACAGGGAGAAGCAGACTCCCCACTGAGTGGGGCTCCCAACCCCGGACTCAATCCCACCACCCCGAGGTCATCACCCCAGCTGAAATCGAGAATCCCACGCTAGTGGACTGCGCCACCCAGATGCCCCAGAGATACTAATACCTTCTTTACAGGGTTGTTGTGAAGATTCAGTGAAATGCCAGGCCCCGAGTAAACATTTAATGTCAACCTATTTTATGATCAGTATTATTACTTAAGAAGAAGGGCAAAGAACATAAACAGGAAATCCAGAGGAACTATGAATCATGAAGAAAAGACAGTCAGGGGATCCCTGGGTGGCTCAGCGGTTTAGCGCCTGCCTTCAGCCCAGGGTGCAATCCTGGAGTCCCGGGATCGAATGCCGCATCGGGGTCCCTGCACGGAGCCTGCTTCTCCCTCTGCTTCTCTCTCTCTCTGTGTGTGTGTCTTTCATGAATAAATAAAATCTTAAACAAACAAACAAAAAAAAAGACAGTCGAACACACTGACACAAGAACCGCACAATAAACAAGACGTCACACTTTTCACCCCCGACACTACTGTGAGAAGAGAGCCCAGCTGATGCAGGTAGAGGAACGAGCACTCTCCAACGCTGCAAGTTCCCGGAGTGAACTGGCAGCGTCTCTGTGAAGCCGCGCAGCAACATCTCCCGCAAGGAGCAAGGTAGCCAGTTGGCCTCCGTCCTCCCCAGCACAGCCCCAAGCCTGTTCCCTTCGAAGTCACTCTGGTGAACCTGCACGAGCCTCAGCCCATCACAGTGGTCATTTTACTTGCAGGTGATTGGCTGAGGCAAGGGCACGTGGCATCACCCTGACCAATGAGAAAGGAGAGGAAGTCAGCCAAGGGACTTCTGGGAATGGTTTTCTTCACCCTTAAAAGGGGCGGAAGCCCTGGGCGGGTCTCTGCGCCGCGTGACGGCGAGTAGGGGGGAGAGGCGTGAGCTGGGGACGGGCGGAGCAGAAAGAGCTCAAAGTTATTGGATGGCGTGTGTGACCCAGTAACAGCTGATCCTGCCGCTGCTCCGCTTCATTTATCACATGAGAGTCTAATAAACTCCTGTTTTGAGGTAGGAATTGTTACTTACAGCCAAAAGGCTTTCTACGTGATAAAGCGCCCTTTCCTTTGAACCCAGAAACTTCAGTTCCAAGAATTTAATCTACCAAAATCCTTGTGCGAGCGCTCAGTTGCACAGGATGTTTTGTTTTTAAGATTTTATTTATTTATTCATGAGAGACGCAGGCAGAGGGAGAAGCAGGCTCCACGCAGGGAGCCCAACGTGGGACTCAAACCCGGGTCTCCAGGACCAGGCCCTGGGCTGAAGGCGGTGCTAAACCGCTGGGCCACCGGGGCTGCCCTGTTTTTTTTGTTTTTGTTTTTGTTTTTATTTTTTAAGAGTGAAAAACTCACGGGATGCCTGGGTGGCTCAGCGGTGGAGCGTCTGCCTTCTGCTCAGGGCGTGATCCCGGGATCCAGGATTGAGTCCCGCATGAAGCCTGCTTCTCCCTCTGCCTAGGACTTTGCCTCTCTCTGTGTGTCTCTCATGAGTAAGTATATTTAAAAAAAAAATTTTTAAGTGAAAAATTCGAGGGAACTTTAACGTTCATCAGTAGAGAATTACTCCATTAAGTTACAGTACACCCCACCGTGGAACACAAGGCAGCTATTGGCATCTATTATATGGCTTTGTGATGGAGGTGCCACCATACACAGTCGGGGAAGAAAAAAAAGCAGCCGATTCCTGAACACTCTTGTGTTGTGCGATGACATCTGTGTGCAATGTGTGTTTATATCAAGAAGTTTGAAAGATATTCTCCAAATTTAACTGGTTCTCTCTGGGGACTGGGATCTGTCAAGGGGCAACAGGACGCAGAACACTTTCCACTTTATGTGCCTTAGTGTGATTTGGATTTTTTGCAGAGCAAGTATCAACCTTGTAATCTGAAATACAAAATTAGATGACTGACCTGAGGTCAACCCCGTAGGGCAGAGGCCAAGTGGGAACCAGTAGCCTGGTTTCAAACCCAGTGTTCCAGGTCTGCCCGAATGTCCATGAGCTGTTCTTCCCAAGAGAAAGACCAAATCATTGACCTGAAAACCATGACGGAAACACAATTTTTCTTCACACACACACACACACACACACACCCAGTTTGGAGAAGAGTTTGATGATGACAGAATTTCAGAGATTCAGATCTTCATCAGACCAGGCAGGGACTGTACCAGCCTCTTCAAAATCTCAATGCCTGGCCCTGTGCTTGGTGTAGAGCAAGTGCTCCATAAATGGTAGTAAAAGAAATGGACCAATGAATATCAACTCATTCAACCTATTACATAGATAAGTATCAATGAGTGTTGGGGTACCTGGTGGCTCAGTCAGTTCAGCGTCTGCCTTCGGCTCAGGTCATGATCCCAGGGTCCTGGGATCGAGTCCCACATCGAGATCCCTACTCAGCAGGGAGCCTGCTTCTCCCTCTCATCCCCACTCATGTTCTCTCTTGCTATCTCTGTCTCTCTCATATAAATAAATATTTCTTAAAAAAAAAAAAAAAAAAAAGAATGAATAGGGACGCCTGGGTGGCTCAGTGGTTGAGCGTCTGCCTTCAGCTCAGGGCATGATCCCAGAGTCCCGGGATCGAGTTCCATATCAGGCTCCTTGCATGGAGCCTGCTTATCCTGTCTATGCCTCTGTCTCTCTCTGTCTCTCATGAATAAATAAAATCTTAAAAATGAATAAGTGTTGAATAAATAAGTGAGAAAAATGTACACTGAAATAATCAAGTAACAACATTAGCTACTTGCCAGGGGCTAGCATAATCTCTATTTTTTTTTTTTCTTGGCATGTCATGATCTCTTTATACATAATGCTTTCTTTCTAGCACACCCTGTGAGATAGCCTATCATTCTCACTTTGTAGAGGAGAAAAAAGAGGCACAGAGAAGCTAAGTGACTTGCCCAAGGTCACACCGCTGGTACATGGTAGAGCTGAGATTCAAATCCCAGCAGCCTGGCCCCAGGGCCCATACAGATCACCATCTGTTTCCCATTAAGCAGTCAGATCCAGCCCCAGGACCCCTCAACCTGTCATCATGCTCAAGTCTCCCCCATCCACAAATAATTTCTTCCCCTGATCCTGAATCCCCTTCTGGATAATGCACAACCTCTCCTTTTCTTGGTCACATGTTGTGAAACAGTAGTCTATACTGTCTCTACATCCTCACCTCCTACTCCACTCCCCAAAATTCAGCAACCCCCCTCCCACTCCACCAAAGGTCATCCCATCCCAGGGATCTCCTGGTTGTTGAGTCCAGTAGAGGGGCAGTTTTTACTCGCCTTTTTGGGGACTCTTGGCTGCAACTGCCAGGTCCTTCTCACGTCTCTCTGATGGGTCCTGTTCTGTTAGGGGCTCCTCTTCCTCTGCCCAGGTCTCAAGACCAATGCGTCCGAGCTTCCATTTAACGGACAGTGCTCCTGTTCTCCTCACTCTGCATGCTCTCCCCAGATGAGCTCTTGCATTTCATGATCTTATGAGTCATGTCGATGACTCACAAATCTATTCCTCCTGCCAAGTTCGCCCCCTCCCCAATATTTCAGATTCATGTCTTTTGCCCTCTGGACAGCACTATCTGGATGTCCAACACTCAGGCTGCTTAGAACCTCCATGCTTTTCCAAATCCTGAGCCCTCTACCTGGGATGCCCTCTCCCCACACATGCCAACTCCTATTCATCTGTTAAGACCCAGCTTGATGCCTCCGTGTCCAGAAAGTCCTCCCTGGTGCCCATCCCAGTTGTGTTGCTCCTCCAACTTACCACATTCCAGACTTCATCTCCCTTGCTTCTACTACTCCTCCTTTTCTCCCAAACTCCAGTCACGGCTCCAACTGCTATCCTTTTCTCAGTCCCCCGTTCCTTCCACCTTTACCTCTAAAACAGTTCTCCACTCTGCAGCTCCTCCCACCACCTCATGACCACAGCTCTCAGGCCTGCAGCATCTCCTGCCAACAGCCTCCAACAAGCCCCCTCCAATCTGCTGCTGTTTGACGGTCAAGGATATTTGTCCAACACATATGTCAATGTCACTCCCCTGCTCAAAACCCTTCCTGGTGTGCACCTGCGCACATACAGATGAATGCAGTTGTTTGGGGGTGTTTTTTTTTTTTTTAAAGGTGAAAACCTAATAAGCTCTGAAGTTTCGTAATGTACCAGTGCCAATTTTCTGGTTTCAATAATGTACAACTACCATATACCATCATCAGGGGAAGCTGGGTGAAGGGAACTCTTTGTACTATTTTTGCTACTTCCTGTGAATAGAAAGTTGAAAAACAAATACAACCTTCATGACGCCCACTACCAGAAGGACAAAGGCCAAGCTGCTCATCCTGAGCACAGAGCACTGCAGGGAGTAGCTGGCCTCCCCTCCAGCGCCACGGCCGGCCTGGAAGGTTACTCTCCCCAACAGTGTCAGACCCAAGCTGCCCACTTGGTCTGCAACAACCTTCACACCCCCTCCTTCCTTCCCACCCTAGCTAGGGCCTGGTGCTTCCTTCAGGGTTAGCCTAGGTGGCTCCTCTTCCAGGAAGACTGTTTCCCCAACCCCCACCCTAAGGCAGTACCCCAAGCTCACAACCAACGCACTTACCCTAGTTCACTGGCAGTGGATGCTTATGTCCCCATCTCTCCCTAAACTATGAGCTCCCTGAAGGCAGAAGCCACATCTGATTCATCTCTGGGCAGCACACAGAAGCAGTGCTCCAGAATCTATACTGAGTAAGTGGAATCTCACCAACCCTAGAATAACAGGGAAGATGCTGATTTCAATCCTTTTTTATTTTTTTTTTAAGATCTTATTTATTTATTTGAGAGACAGAATGAGAGTACAAGCAGAGGGAGAGGGAGAAGCAGGCTCCCCGCTGTGCAGGGGGGCCCCATGCGGGGCCTCAATCCCAGGACCCCAAGATCATGACCTGAGCCAAAGGCAGATGCTGAACTGTCTGAACCACCCAGGTGCCCCAATTTCAGTCCTTTATTAAGCTTTTTTTCTCCTACTAGATATTGCTCAAAGAGTTTTAAATATAATACTTAATTCTCTAGGCCCCTGGGTGCTGTGGTCAGTTAAGCATCTGACTCTTGGTTTCAGCTCAGATCATGATCTCAGGGTTATGATACTGAGCCCTGCACTGGGCTCCGAGGTCAGCGAGTAGTCTGCTAAAATTTCTCTCTTGGGCAGCCCCGGTGGCTCAGCGGTTTAGCACTGCCTTCAGCCCAGGGCAGATCCTGGAGACCCGGGATCGATTCCCACGTCAGGCTCCCTACATGGAGCCTGCTTCTCCCTCTACCTGTGTCTCTGTCTCTGTTTCTCTCTCTCTCTCTCTCTCTCTCTCTCTCTCTCTCTCTCTCTCTCCCCGTGTGTGTCTCTTAAAAAAAAAAAAAGTTTCTCTCTCCTTCTGCTCTTCCCCACACTCTCTCCTCTCAAAGAAATAAATAAATCTTTTTAAAATTAACAAATATAATACTTAATTTTCACCACACCCCATAAGAAAGTACTAATATCATCCGCATTCTACAGATGAGGAGACCAAGGTATAAGGAGGTGAAATTATCTCCAAGGGTCACACAAGTTGTGACAGAGTGGGGACTTGAACCCTGCCAGTTGGGTTCTGGAGCCCACCACACACTCTCATCTCCCAACTCGAAGATGCTCCTCCCCCATCCCCACAGGCTACCCCCAGCCTCATCCCACACTCCACATGCCTGGCCTTTACCTACCCCAGGTTTCATGGAAGAGGAGCAGTCAGTACAGACTGCAGACTTGCCCCACACTGCACTACCTGTGGTTACGTCATCTCCAAAGACGCCTGGCACTCCTCCTGACTCACCAGGCCCTCCAACAGCTTACTCAGAGACCAGCAAAGGTTCAGTTTCACCGTCCTCAACCTCACTAGTCAGAATTCTAGGTCGACATTCATCCCTTACCCACAGGTTTTCTGCACCCTGTCTGTCCACCTAAGGATCCTCTGCACCAAGGAGGTCAAGGGGTCTTGGTTCATTTCTGGAGATAACGTGTTGGGTGTCATGCACCTTTTATGGCAGGGGTTTTGAGCCTGGGGCCCATGGAGAGAATTCAGGGGTCCATGAACTTGGATGGGAAAACATGTACAAGTTTTTTTCACTAACCCCTACCTGGTATTTAGCATTCCCTTCAATTATGAACGCAGGCAATACACTGTAGTAGTGTCGTGCTAGAAATTACAGCTCTTTCCCTGTCACATTTCAGCTACTGCCGGCACAATAAAATATTGTTCACGCTCATCACAACTTCAAAATTATGGTGCTTATATTAGACTCACTGCCAGATCTTGTTTTACAGTGCACTGATAAAAGAGCCCAGCTACAGTTTGAGAGAAGCGTTTTCCTTTGCAATCCCATGTATCTTACTTTTATACATTTTAAAACAGTATTCTGGGGCACTCTCAGTCAGTTAAGCATCCAACTCTTGATTTCAGCTCAGGTCATGGTCCTAGGGTTCTGGGATAGAGCCCTATATGGGGCTCTGCATTCAGCGGGAGTCTGTTTCTCCCTCTGCCCCTCCCCCAGCTTGTGCGAGCGTGCTCTCTCTCAAATAAATAAATAAAATCCAATAAATAAATAAATAAATAAATAAATAAATAAATAAATAAAAATAAAACAGTATTCTGAGAAGGTGTTCATGGGCTGCCCCAGGCCACCCAACAGGTCTGCAGTGCAGAGACGATTTAGGAGCCCTGTCCTAAGGAATCATGTTTATCCCTACAATAATCTCAAAGGTAGGTGCTATTATCCCTACTTTCTATGAAAAAGCTAGGCTTGAAAAAATAAAGTCTGCTTTTTCTTTTTTTAAGATTTTATTTAGGGGTGCCTGGGCGGCTCAGTTGGTGAAATGTCTGCCTTTGGCTCAGGTCAGGTCATGATTCCAGGGTCCTGGGATTGAGGCCAGCGTCAGGCTCCCTGCTCAGTGGGATGTCTGTTTCTCCCTCTCCCACTCCCCCTCTTGTGCTCTCTCTGTCAAATAAATAACTTAAATTAAATTAAAGATTTTATTTATTTATTTGAGAAAGAGAGAGGGAGCACAGGTCAGGGGGGAGCAGAGGGAGAAAGAGAAGTAGATTCCCCACTGAGCAGAGAGCCTAATGCAGGGACTCTATTCTAGGACCCTAAGATCACGACCTGAACTGAAGGCAGACACTTAACCAACTGAGCCACCCAGGCACCTCAAAAAAAAACAAAAAAACAAACAAACAAAAAAAAAAACCCAAAGTCTTAAAAAGAAGTGAGTGTTGGAGAATCTGTGACCTGCCCACAGCTACCCAGCTGCTGAGGAAGCAAGCTAGCGGCACCAGCAACCTCAGGCTGCACCAGAAACCACCTGTCAAGGAATGAACATGAGAAATGGACCGCCCACAGGCCTTAACAACTTGCAGTTTGTTTTCTTTTAACTACCCTGAACAGAAACCAAAGTTCAGGAAACTTCCCTTAGGCCTCCCCACGGTCCCTCTATAAGCCAAACTAAGAGTCAGCAGCGGAGCATAACCTTCCTGCCTGCCGCTCTGGTTACAAAGGGCTTTTACTTTCTTGTCTTCTACTCATGACTCCTTGGGGTCAAACTGCACAGGAAGGGTTCAAACCCACAACTCTATCTCCAAGGGCTGGGGCTCCAAATTCGCCATCATAACTCACCAGCTATAAAGTAAGACATTTAAACAGTAAACTTTTCTTTAACAGAAAAGTAACAGAGCTTATTGCAAAAGCCTTGGGAATTATGGGCAGGTATAATTATATAATAATAATGATATAAGAAATCATCCAGAGTCCACTGGTAGAGTGCTTGTTCTTTTGAGCAATTGAGAAGTTACTGCCCCCTGTGCACGGGCGCTCAGAAATCCTTGTGGTCATACCGCCTGGGCACCAAAAGCTTATCACAGACTGCCCAGCCTGCTTCACTGCCTGAAGACAGGCAGGTAGGGACAGTGCAAAGAGCCCCGAGCTGAAGAGTCCACCAGACCCGGTTCCAATCCCAGCATAGCCTCCCACTAGCTTTGAGGGCATCTCTCTGAGCCTTGGTTTTGTCAAAGATGGAGCTAATGATACCCGCCTTGCAAGACTATTTTGCAGATTTACAGTGTGTCCTCACCCCCATATCCAAGAGGAGATCAGACATTTGTATTTCTCCTGAACCCGCACTGTTAGAGAGCTCCTGGCAACTTACAAATTACCCCGTAAGTGCTTTCTGATCAGTCAACACCAATTTTCTTGCAGTTTCTATCTATCTAGGCCACTCTTTTTTGGCAAGGGCTGTTCTGGACAACCCTGCTACTATTATTCATCTATTCAACAAACAACCACAGAACACCTCTATGCACCAGGAGCTCTGTGAGATGCTGGGGGAAAGAGGTTAATAAAGTCCCTGACCTCGTGAAACATGTGGTCCAGGCGTGGGAAGACAAAAAAACAGGCCAATGTTAAATGCACAAGACAAGTAAAGCTACAGAGGAGAGTTACGAACAAACTGAAATGGGAAATGTGGTGGGAGTGATGGCCCTTCGGCGAGGCAGCATTTAAGAGAAACAAGAAGGAGCCAGCCACGGGAACACACAAGGTAGGTAAGCATGCACCAGCAGAGGGTACAGGAAAAGTAATGGCCCTGAGGTGGGAGCAAGCTCAGAATGTTCGAGGCAAAGACAGAAGGCTAGTATGACTGCAGTGCTAGAGTGAGGGCAAGACAAGTAGGAAGCACATTTCGAGGGGCCGGGTAAGGCTGTTTCGAAAGCTACATGCAGGTCATACTGGGGGAGCCAGCACTGTGTTCTATGTGTGTCAGGAAGCCACTAGAAGCTTTTCAGCAGAAGAGTGACAAGGTCCCATTTAAATCTTGAGATCTGTCAGGCTGCTGCATTGAGGGTAGATGACAAGAGGAGAAGCTGGAAGATGAGCTAGCAAGCTACTGCAGTGGTCCAAGCCTGGATCAAGGAAGGCAATGGAGATTTAGAAACATTCTGGAGGCTATAGCCACCACAACCATGCTGTCACACCAGTAGTCTTTATAGTTTTGAAATCCTTTTCATTTGAGTCTCACAGCAAACCAGGGGAAAATGGGACTCAAATCAATGAGGCTATTTCACAGAACAAGAGACTGAGGCCAAGAGTGACAGTATGATTGTGCCCTAGAACACGCACACAGCTAGTGTATGCTAGAGCTGGGAATGAAACTCAGGGCTTTGGACACCCTACCCTAAATTCCTTTGCCCGGAGGGGGACAGGGCACTACACGGAATGCTCCTGAGACCAAGAGCACAGATGAACCTCCGTAAACCCCAGAAGGGTCACAGCCTCAACCTCCCCTGCAGCCCTCACAGGAAGTGCTCAGTGAATGCTCGCTGGCTGACCCCTGCACTTCGGAAGACACAGGGAATGCGACACTCTGTTCCCTTTCCAAGTCACAATGTGGACAGGGTAGGAAGAGCTGGAGGGTGGGTGGCCTCTCCATTTTCTCCTTCTGCAAAGCAGACATTTCTCACCTTAAAGGAGTGTCAAGAGGACTCATGAGAATACGGCCAAAAGCACAATACAAATGATAGATAATTGAGATTTCCAGATAGGTAAGAGCTTCACGGAGACTTCATGGGGCACCTGGCTGGCTTGATCAGTAAGAGCATGTGACCCTTGATCTCAGAGCCATGAGTCTGAGCCCCATGATGGGCAGGCGTAGAGATTACTAACTAACTAAACAATATAACTTGAAGGCATCTCTCCTGCTGAGCAGCAAAGACCTTGGGCTTGGGAATACAAAAGGCCTGGCTTTACCAGGGCCCTGTGACCTTGGAGCCTGGGAGACCTGTGACCATCTCACCTGTGAGATGGAGCTGCTAATACTTGGTGCTGCCTCTAAGAGTTGTTAAGCCAATCTAATGAAAGAGGGCCCAGAAAGCACCAAGCCCAGGGCTGGCACATGGCAGCCCTACGTATGTGGTGGCTGGGGGCCCTAATTGCCCTGCTGCCATCAAGCCCATGTGTCAACCTCTGATTCGGGGCTGGGGACTCGTGCCTGAACTGAAGTCGGCTGCAGCTGGGCTCTGGATGCAGACATGGCCCTGACAGCCCGATGGGGAGACAGTGCTCACACACCTGCAGAACCCATCAAGGCGCTAGCAGAGAAACAGACTTCCTAGGGAAATAAATAAGGCAGGAAGGAGCCCTGTAGCTGGCGATGACAGAGAAAGGAAAACGAGCCCATTTTCTATGGGCCATTAAATGTGATGAAAGGAGCTGGCTTCTGTGGAGGCTCCTGGGAGCCGACACGTAGCAGTCACTTCATCAGCCCGGGCTGAGGCTCCAGCTTCGGCTTGCAGCCAGACTTCCTCAGAGGACACCTCCACCTCTGCCTTGTGAAGTTACCACTGCCCGGTCCGTCCCTCCCAGTCTCTAGTCCCACGGCGAGCAAACCCTAACACCAGGCAGCCTGGGTCTGCTTTCCAGCTCTGCGACTTACACAATGCCACGTAACCTCCCTCGACAGTTTCTTCATCTGTAAAATGGGGACAGTCACAGTGCTTATTACCTGTGCATCTGTTGTAAAGATTAAGTAAGCTTATTGAGGAAAAATCACTCGCAACAGGGCCCAACCATAGGAAATGCTGGATTGGGTAATGGTTACATGATTAAACATTTTAAAACCGGGGCACCTGGGTGGCTCGGAGGTTGAGCATCTGCCTTCGGCTTGGATGGTGGTCCTGGGGTCCCAGCTCCTCACGGGGACTCTGCTTCTCCCTCTGCCTATGTTCTGCCTCTCTCTCTGTGTCTCTCATGAAAGAATGGATAAAGTCTTTTAAAAAACCAGAAACATCTTAAAACCTCTCTACATATAGTTCCTCGCATTGGACTCTCCTGCCCCGATCCCCGGGCACTGGGTTTCTCCCACAGATTACCATCATACCATCAAACTTCAGGGCTCGTTTTCAGAAAGGTCAATGTAGGCCCAGGGAGCCCAAGGGACCCCAGTGCCAGAGCCTGACTTGAATGTGAACTGACTCCTGCCACCCACATAGTGGCCGAACCAATGATCTGTGGGTTCTCTCTTTGCACTGCCCTGCCTTTACCGGCCTTAGCGCCTCTCCTCAGGATGCCTTCTCTGACTTTTCTGAATCCACCTCTCAAATGTTCAAATGGTGCTTCTTCTAGGAAGACCTTCCACTCCAGGGCAAAAGAAGCCTTCCTCCTCTACACTGGGGTATAATTCAATATGACAACACGTCGGCTGAATGGGTCTTCCTGGCACCTCCACGGGGGCCTGGAGCACAGGGGGTCAATCAGAACCCGTTCCTGCCCTTGGGAAGCTCAGGTTAATCACCCATGTCTTTCTCCTTTCCAAACTACAAGCTCGTTCAAAGTGTCTAGCCAGGCCACCGCAGGCACTAAGAAAGTGAACAGAGCCCAGTCCTCCTTCACCACCATCCTGCCTTCTCCAGGAATGCTTCCAGAAATCTCTTTAGTACTTTCACTGGGCCAGCCCTGTGAGGCCCTGAGATCTAAGGTAATTCCGTAAAACTCCCCTTCCTTGGGGAGCCTGCTGGTCTTTGGGCGTAAGCCCCCACCTCCACTGCATGTGCCAAATCAGACTGTCTGGGTCTCTGCTCTTTGTCTACTCATTTGAAATGGAACCCACCCAATTCTGACACTCAACAGTCACAAAGGCCTGGGTTCCAATCCAGCTGGATGACATAGGACCAACTGCATTCATCCTGCATCCCTCAGTTTCTCCATCTGTGAAATGGAGAGAAAAATGCCCACCCCTCACAGAATCACTGTTAAAGTCAATGAGGATGTATGTCAATCTCCCAGCACTGAAGCAACGTGGTGAGCCTAAGAATTCCCCTCCTCTTCCCTCTCCCAGCCAAACCTCCCCATTCTTCCAAACTCAAGATCCAGTTCCTGGATCTTTCTTCCATTCAATCCCACTGCATCGACTCCAGTATCGAGCATTTCTTGGTCCTCTCATGGGTTCTACCAAAAGTGCTTTCTCTTTCCAGCCAGACTCTAAGTAACAAACTCAACCCCAAGCCGCCCCACAGCATCTCACCATGCCCCAAAGGGGGCATTTGAAAACTAACTTGCTAAGGTGGCCGCGGACTCGGGGGATGACTGAAGATTTGGAGTCGGAACAACTAAGTGGGAATCCTAGCTCTGCTATGTGACTTTCCAGGGAGACATTCGATTCTAGAAGCCTCAGGTCTCTCATCTGGAAAATGAGGATTGAATAATGTCTACCTGACATGGTTGCTATGGAGGACAGATGAGCCAGCATATGCGAAAGCCCTTTTGTTATAAACTAAAAAGTTCTATTTAAGGGATTATTATTTTCAGATTCTCAGAATCCAAACCTATCAACGTCTTAACTTTCTTATTCCTAGAGACTGGCTCATCTCACAGAGCTCCTTAGCCCCAAATAATCCACCCACACCTGCATTCTTAATTGTCTATCCCAAACAAAAAGCCCACAGCCTAGGATTCACAGCATCCGTGGAACACAACCCTCGTGCCAGCTCAGCAACCACAAAATCTCTCTCCCATCCTCAGACCTCATCCTTCCTCAACACAGGTTTCTCCTTCTCAGCTCAAGGCATTCCATGCCTCAAAATTGCTCCTTAGTGTTTTGGCCAGGTATCATTCCTACCTCACAGTCCAATTTCTATAGGAAGTCAAAATGAGGAATGGAGACCTTGGTGGGTAGGACTGTATGTGGGGAGAGGGGCAGTAGTAGTCTTGCTAGTAGAAGTAAAGATTCCGCTGGAATCTTGGGTCTGACAGTTGCTAAATGTACTATAATTATCCCATTTGTGTGAAAATCTAAGGATCTGCATTCTGCTATTTTCATGGGACTGGATGAATTGCAGATGCCCAGGAAAATGGTTAAGAAGTTGGGGTTCAAAGTCTGGAACCCAGGCGCCAAAGTCTCTGCGAGCAGCCCCAGAGAAGTGAAATCCCCGACAAAGATGCTGTGGGTCCCCAGTCCCCCAATCCAGGCCCAGCCCCCCTCTCCAGCCCCAGACTCGCCAGCACTCTTTCCTGGCCCCAGACCCTACTCTTCCCCATTGATGCCATGCTGGCACCACAGCCATCAGGGGCAGACTGAACGTTTCTCCGTTTTGTTTTTGTTTCTTTTTTTTCCTCCTGGGAAAACTGCTTTGTCTCTGTTGAAAGTCCCCCCCCCCCCCCCAACTAGGCATGTTATTATAAACATCCGATTTAAAAAGGGATAGGAGGGAGCAGGCCCAGGAGACAGGGGGGATCCCTGAGGCCCGCCAAGGGCGGGAGGAGGGTCCGAGGCCGGGGTCGGTGACCCTAGGGCGCCCACCTCCGGGGGGCGCCCCCCACCCCACCCCCCGCGGTCCCCGCGCGCTCCCGGCCCAGAGACCCGCCCCGCTCAGGCCTCCGAGCCCGGGGGTGGATCTCGCGAGCGGAAATGCCCCCCTGCCCAGACCGCGCCCCCCTTTCCTGCCGACCCCTCCCCCCGGGCCCGGCCGCAGGCCCCGGATCCCCGGGCTCGCGTGGCCGCCGCAGCCGGCGGAGGCGACCGGTCGGCGGCCGCGGTCCTCGGCCCGTGCTGCGGTCGCTCCAACTCGCGGCGCTGCGGGGCCAGGACGCACACAAAAGGCAGGGGCGCGCGGCCAGGGACGCCCCCGCCGGCCCCCCGGACCCCCTTCGCGGGGGCCGGCAAAGCATCGCGCGCCCCACAGCTCCGGACGCCGAGGCGGGAGCCCCCCCCCAACGGAGGAAAATTGCAAGGCACCCCCCCCCCCGCCGGTGCCGCAGGGGCGGCCGAAGCAGCCCGCGGCAGGTGCCCCCGGCCGCGCAACTTTGAAACTTCGGGGCAGGGCACGGGGACGCGGAGGGGGGAGCCCCAAAAAGGAGGAAATGAGGCTTTGGCGGCTCTTTATCTCTGCAAAATGCACTTTCCGGGGGGCCCCGCGCAGCTCCGGCCCGGCCAGGCCCCCCGCGCCTCCCCCGGCCCGGCGCGGCCCCCGGGCGCCCCCGAGCCCTCCCGCGCCGGCCGCCGGGACGCGCTCGGGCCCCGGCCCCGGCCTCCGCCCCGCGGGGCTCGGGCCGCGCGCAGCACTCACCTCGGCCGGGCTGCGCTCCCCGCGGGCCTGCGCCGAGCCCGATAAATGGTATGCTATGACTAGAGGTATGATTACGTTATTATTATTAGTAATAATAAGAGTAAATGCTATTTAATTACGGGCGGCCGCATCCTGCTCCCGGCGCCGCCGCCCCGGCAGCTCCGTCCATGTGGCTCCGGAGCGCTGTACTTTCATTTCCAGCCGTCGGCCGGCCGCTCGCGGCAGCACCCGCTGGAGGCACCGTCTCCCGCAGCTCTTCCTCCCCGGTCCTAGAGCGCGGCTGCCCTCGCCTCGCGCCCGGGGTGGGCGGCGCACCTGGGGGCGGGGAAGTCCCCCTGCCCCGTGCCGAGCTCATGCCTGGAAGCCACCTTTATTTTCTTTAAACGTGGCCTCCCCTCTTAGGGCTTCCCCCCCCCCCCCTGGGCAAGTCTGTATTTCAGGGCGGATGCTGGTCAGACTCCGCGCCTCGGCCCTACCCCATCCGCGGAAAAAGCCCCCGCGTCGCCAGGTGCTTTCCCTGAAGGTTTCCCCAAACCCTCTTCACGGATGAGGGCCGGTGGCCCAGAGGAGAATCAGACCTTCCATCGGCTGCTGTTTTATGTTTGAGATCTTTCCAGAAAGGATTCTGGGGCTAACTGAGGAGACCCAGTAGGGAAAGGGACATTAACCAGAGAGACTGGCTGTATGGCACCCCTGACGCTGCCTCAGAGCTGCTCAGGACCAGTGGGGATTTGAATCCAGAGCTTCTTACTCCAAATACAGTGTTGTGCATGCTACCACTACATGCTCCGTTGAGTCCAGAGGACTCCCACATCCTGTGAAAATTCTCTCAAATTTCCTTCTTTCGCTTTCTTAGTTTTGTACATACATACACATGCGCATATATATATATATATATACACACAAATACCTACGTGTGTGCATGTGTATGTATGTATATACACATACATATGTGTGTATTTAATTTATGGAGGATCAGCTGTGAGCTGGCAGACTTTATAAATGTTATCTCTTCCCCAAATGCTCGTGTCAGGCACATCTTAGGAGCTGGGGGTACATCGATGGGACAAATTTTTAACATTTAAACACACCGGGCAGCCCTGATGGCCCAGCAGTTTGGTGCCACCTTCGGCCTGGGGTATGATCCTGGAGACCCGGCATCGAGTCCCACGTCGGGCTCCCTGCATGGAACCTGCTTCTCCCTCTGCCTGTGTCTCTGCCTCTCTCTCTTTCAATCTCTTTCTCTCTGTGTGTCTCTAATAAATAAATAAAATATTTTAATAAAATAAAATGAGGGCAGCCCCAGTGGCGCAGCAGTTTAGCACAGCCTGCAGCCCAGGGCGTGATCCCGGAGACCCAGGATCGAGTCCCATGTCAGACTCTCTGTATGAGGCCTGCTTCTCCCTCTGCCTGTGTCTCTGCCTCTCTGTCTCTATGAATAAATATATAAAATCTTTAAAAAAAATGAAATGAAAAATAAAATAAAGATTTCTAATTCCCTGCGGTCAAGAGACTCTAATTCAGCATTTCTGACAAGCGCTTCTTGGGGGTTCTGATATTTTGTGGGAATTCAATCCCTTGGTCACCTGGGATAGACCCAAGATCATGGGTTAAAGGCAGCTACAGGCAGAGCCTGGCAATTTAGGGAGGCGGGGTGGTATGGTGGCATTAGGAAGACCAGGGTGGGTGGGAGTCCCAGCTCCCACCTCTTGCTAGCTGGGTGATCATGGACAATCACAGTTTCAATTTCCACATTTGTAAAATAAGGATAAGAATACCTAATATATATACTCCCTGTACAAAAAAAAGTCAGACACTCTTGACAATAGATCAGATTTAGGCACCACTGTTACTATCACTCCCATGTTACAGAGGAGGATGCTGAGGCCAGTTGGATCCCCACAACTTGCTCAAATGAACTAGCTGGTAAATGATGTGATTCCACCATCCCAAGCTGCCAGTAAAATAGCACATATCTGGGATCCCTGGGCGGCACAGCGGTTTAGCACCTGCCTTTGGCCCAGGGCACGATCCTGGAGACCTGGGATAGAATCCCACGTCGGGCTCCCGATACATGGAGCCTGCTTCTCCCTCTGCCTATGTCTCTGCCTCTCTCTCTCCCTCTCTGTGTGACTATCATAAATAAATAAGAAAAAAAATATTTTTTTTAAAATAGCACATATCCTTAGAAGACTGTCCATCATTTAAAGGGGATTCAGCTGGACATCAGCTCTCCACTTTGATTTGACATCAACCAGGTAAAGTGTCAATGCTGCCTGAGATGGTAAATGGGACTTTACAAGATACCAGACCTATGTGGTAGTGCTTTTGAGAGAAAATCCTTGAGGCTGGTGCTAGTAGATTGTTTTCTGGGAAGGCAAATGTCATTGGGCAGCAAATGTTCTATGTCTGCATATTAAAGCCTAATTAGAAATAACAGCCACTTTCTCTTTTTAAAAAATATTTTATTTATTTATTCAAGAGAGACACACAGAGAGAGGCAGACACACAGGCAGAGGGAGAAGCAGGCTCCCTGCGGGGAATCCGATGTGGGACTCAATCCCACGACCCCAGGGTCACGACCTGAGCCAAAGGCAGTTGCTCAACTACTGAGTCACCCAAGAGTCCCCAACCACCAACTCTTAATTACGATGGACCAAGTACTTTGTATATGTTGATTCTCTTATCCCCTTCCCTCTAAAAATCCTATAAGGTAGGGATTATTTTGACCGGTTTTGGGTGAAAAAACAGACACAAAGCAGTTAAGTGATTTGGTCAAAGTTACACAGCTAAGAAAGAGGCAGAGACAGAATTCAGACCCAGGCTTGTCTACCTATAAAGCTGCCACCACTGCCCCATGATGTGGACATTTTTTTTTTTTATGGGGACATCTTAAGTTTGAACACATCCCTGATCACCCCTGAGGACCAGACACATAAGAGGGTTGCTGGAGAATGGGAATCAGACACTCATGTTCTCACCTCTGAGGAACTAACAGTTATGGTGTTCAGTTATCCCTTCTCCAAGGAGCACCTCCTCTACTGAGCTCACACCTGTTGTGGTCTGGCCCTCAGAGATGCTTCACTATCTCCTGGTGGAGAGTCTATGCATGTATGGCAGCCTTTCCTGCAAGCATGTGCAATGTTCATTCAGTCACTCAACAAATGTTCATTGCAAGGCCCCATGCAGAGA
The DNA here is from genome assembly GCF_048418805.1 of Vulpes vulpes. Taxonomy (NCBI): domain Eukaryota; kingdom Metazoa; phylum Chordata; class Mammalia; order Carnivora; family Canidae; genus Vulpes; species Vulpes vulpes. The sequence goes on from NC_132795.1 coordinate 54,240,076, forward strand.
AACCCTGGGGCCCCACAGCTCCCGCATAGTCCCAGGTCCCAGCCCTCCAGCAAGGGATCTTAATTTGGGGTTTAGGGAAAGGCCCTGAAGATGTGATGCATAACTTAAAGCTTAGGTCAGTGATATAAAGAGCACTTTCCCCACTGGGTCCCCACAGGTCATGAGGATTAAATGAGTCCTTGCGTACAAAACATTGATAACGGTGTGATTAACTAAAAATAAATAATACATTCTTCTGGGAACTAGTCCAGAGAATTCAGATTCTCAAAGGTGAGAGTGACTTAAAAAGAGAAAAGTGGAGAGGACTCATGAACCTAGGGGCTGAGACAGGCTAGCCCCCAGCCTAGCATATGCAGGGGGGAAGGGAGGAAACCAGGCAATAAGACATGGTCACGTTGTCCCCAACGTGTTATTATGAAAATGGCCAAGATACAGAAAGCTGAAAGCAGTGAATACTCACATCCACTAGATTATGCTACAAACGTTAACACTTTGCTATGTTGCTTGATCACCTACTCATTCATCCATCCATCCACCCATCAATCCGCATAAAAAATTTTTTCAAAACGAAACAGGGAATTTTTAATTTATTCTTTTTTTTTAAAAGTAAACTCTAGGCCCAATGTGGGGCTCGAACTCACAACTCTGAGATCAAGAGTCACATACTCCGGGGATCCCTCGGTGGCGCAGCGGTTTAGCACCTGCCTTTGGCCCGGGGCGCGATCCTGGAGACCCGGGATCGAGGTCCACCTTGGACTCTCGGTCCATGGAGCCTGCTTCTCCCTCTGCCTGTGTCTCTGCCTCTCTCTCTCTCTCTGTGACTATCATAAATAAATAAAAATTAAAAAAAAAAGCTTTAAAAAAAAGTCACATACTCCACCGACTGAGCCAGTCTGACACCCCTTAACTTTATTCTTTTTTTTCCCCTTAACTTTATTCTATTTTTTTAATTTTTTTTTTATTTATTTTTTATGATAGTCACAGAGAGAGAGAGAGAGAGAGAGAGAGGCAGAGACACAGACAGAGGGAGAAGCAGGCTCCATGCACCGGGAGCCTGACGTGGGATTCGATCCCGGGTCTCCAGGATCGCGCCCTGGGCCAAAGGCAGGCGCCAAACCGCTGCGCCACCCAGGGATCCCTTTTTTTTTTTTTTTTAATTTTTTTTCCCCTTAACTTTATTCTTAATGGTCTTTTGCATTTATACTATTTTTGAATTTTTTGTGTCCGTATTTATTTAGAAAATTATTTCCATTTTGAACCAAAAGATTTTTTATTTTATTTTTTTAAAGATGTATTTGTTTATTTGAGAGAAAAGAGAGCACAGGCAGGGGCACAGAAAGAGGGGAGAGAGAATCTGAAGCTGACTCCATGCTGGGTATGGAGCCTGAGGTGGGGGCTCGATCCCAGGACCCTGAGATCACAACCTGAGCTGAAACCAACAGTCAGTCATTTAACGTACTACATCACCCAGGCATCCCAAGGAACAAAATAATTAAAAAAAAAAAAAGACTTTATGTATTAGAGGGAGAGAGCTTGAACAGGAGGAGGGGCAGAAGGAGAAGGAGAAGCAGACTCCCTGCAGAGCAGGGAGCCCAATGTTGGGCTCCATCCCAGGACCCTGAGATCATGACCTGAGCAAAAGGCAGACACTTAACCAACTGAACCAGCCACCCAGGCACTCTGGAACAAAAGAATTCTTTTTTTTTTTTTTTTTTTTTTTAAGATTTATTTATTTATTCATGTGAGAGAGAGAGAGAGAGAGAGGCAAAGACACAAGCAGAGGGAGAAGCAGGCTCCATGCCGGAGCCCGACGCGAGACTCGATCCCAGGACTCCAGGATCCCGGCCTGGGCCAAAGGCAGGCGCCAAACCGCTGAGCCACCCAGGGATCCCCCAAGATAATTTTTAAAAGAAAAAATAATCTACCCAAAGCATTTGGTGTCAGGAAACTCTCCAGAAACGTTAGATCCTAATTTAAGCTCCTCCACAGACATCATCCTTTTCTGTCTCACTCACCTTTGGATTCCCAGAGCCAGAACAGTGCCTTGTACATGGTGGATACTCGATTACTATTTGTGGGGGGAATGAATTATTTTTACTGTTATTTATCAAAGTTTGAAAAGGTCATGTATTCTGATGGGGAGCCCTGGGCTTGAACCTAGGGGGGAATGTGGTTTGAGTGGTCTTTAACAGATAATGTAGCAACCCCTTCCCAGCAGGGGTGGTGACCCTTGGGGGTGAGGGGACAGGCTCCCTTGCAATACTGGTGGGCCAAGCCCACCACCTTTCTCTAGGGGCCCTAGGCGAGCACCCGTACCCAGCTGGATCTTGAGAATTTCTCTCCACATTCCTCACATGTCTGGCATAATTCAGGCATTTGTTTTTGATCTCACTAAATGGCAAGTCTGCAGCCTTGGTAGCTCTTCAGGAAACCAGTATAAATATTGTTATTTATTCCACTTACAATTAGCAATTAAGTTTGTTTTCAGGCACCACAATGGAATTTAAAACACTCAGTCAAAGTAAACCAAACGAATCAGAGGCAGCCTGCTTTTTTTCTTCAAAACATTCTTTTAAAAAAGAGGAAAGAAAAGCTGCATAACAAAGACAGAAAGGTCTAAAGCATTCCCTTTTTCCCTTATACCCACCTCATACTCACAAAATGACTTGTTTTGCATGTCTATTGAAAAGGACCCCAGGGATCTGGCTTCTGCTGTCTCTTATCTTGGGGGTACCTAGCTGACTCAGTTGATAGAGCATGCAACTCTTGATTACGGGGTTGTGAGTTCAAGCCCCATGTTGGGCACAGAGCTTACTTAAAAAAAATCTACAATCTCTTGTCTAAATTACTGTGTAATTTGGGCAGGTTTTTTAACCTCTTTGGTCCTCAATTCTTTGCCTGTTGAAAAGAAGAAAGGGGTGGTGTGAAATGGCTCTATCTATCTGTCAAAGGCTATGATTCCATTTACTGCTCTTGGCAAACAAACTAGCCCTCAGGTGATAACGTTGAAGGGAGAGAGAGCTGGAGAAAGAGAAGGAGAGATGATACACATGTGTTGCTTGGAAACACTGATGTCTCGGGACAACTCTGACTCACTGTGTACCCTTGGGGAACCTTCTTCATCTTTTTAAACCTCAGCCTTCCCATTTTATTTATTTTTTAAGATTTATTTATTTGTTTATGATAGACAGAGAGAGAGAGAGAGAGAGAGAGAGAGAGAGAGGCAGAGACCCAGGAGGAGGAAGAAGCAGGCTCCATGCCAGGAGCCTGACATGGGACTTGATCCCGGGACTCCAGGATCACGCCCTGGGCCAAAGGCAGGCGCTAAACCACTGAGCCACCCAGGGATCCCTCAGTCTTCCTTTTTTTTTTTTTTTTTTTTTTTAATTTTATTTATTTTATGATAGGCACACAGTGAGAGAGAGAGAAGCAGAGACATAGGCAGAGGGAGAAGCAGGCTCCATGCACCGGGAGCCCGACATGGGATTCGATCCCGGGTCTCCAGGATCGCGCCCCGGGCCAAAGGCAGGCGCCAAACCGCTGCGCCACCCAGGGATCCCTCCCTCAGTCTTCCCATTTTAAAGTGGTTTGAGGTAGAATCTAGATTCAGGAGTAACAAACAGAATCTGGATTGCTAAGCAGTGATGTCTGGCTGGTCTGGTGATTTTGAGCTTTGGATGTGAACACATTAGAGCAGAACATCTACTCTGGTTCTCCACAAGCTCCACCAGGCTCCCATTACCTCCTAATACCTCTCTGGCCCTTGAAGGCCACTGTTTCTTTTTCTTTCTTCTTAAATTAGATCGGGGTCAAGAGTCTTACTTTAAATTTCTTTTCTTTCTTTCTTTTTTTTTTTAATTCTAAGTAGACTCCACACCCAGCATGGAGCTTGAGCACATGACACTGAGACCAAGGCTTGCATGTTCTATGGACTGAGCCAGCCAGGCAGACTCTGAAGGCCATTGTTGTTTTTGCTAAGAATTCCCTTCTAGTCCTGAAAACCGTAGATTATTGGCTTGGCGAGGATGGGGAGATCACTTAAGATGTTTTACTGATTAGGGGCACCTGGGTGGCTCAGCGGTTGAGCGTCTGCCTTTGGCTCAGGTCATGATCCTGGGTTTTTTTTTTTTTTAAGATTTTATTTATTCATGAGAGACACAGGGAGAGAGAGAGAGAGGCAGAGACACAGGCAGAGGGAGAAGCAGGCTCCACGCAGGGAGCCCAACGTGGGACTCGATCCCGGGTCTCCAGGATCACACCCCAGGCTGCAGGCAGGACCAAACCGCTGCGCCACCAGGGCTGCCCAATCCTGAGTCTTGAGATCGAGTCCCGCATCAGTCTCCCCGCGGGGAGCTTGCTTCTCCCTCTGTGTCTCTGCCTCTCTATATCTCTCATGAATAAATAAATAAAACCTTTAAAAAATATATGTTCTACCATCTGCCCTCCTCTTCCCTTTGGGAGGTCTTTGTCAGAGGGCCAAGGGAGGCCTTAGGAAGTAAAACTGGACAAAGGAGGCTGGGGATCACCCCAAGGAAAATCCAGACTGATTTGATCAGTCCGAGTGGTAATCAGCACAGAAATAGCATCAGGCCTAATTGGGAGCATCTTAGCCTTCTCAGATGATGACTCTTTTTAAGCAAACATCCAGTGACCCTGATCGGAATCCAATTCAAATGAGGAAAGGTAAAGCAGCTATGACAGGTGAATCCGGGAAAAGATGCTGCCAAGATGGGTATGATAGCTGCCCCAAGGCTCTCCCAGGTGGATAAGGACACTGCCAATGATACTATTAACGTTGTGAAAAAGCCCTCAGAGCTGCACATCGACTGCTGTGAGGGCTTGCAGTGTGCTTTGGGGCCCAGAGCAAGATGACTCATTCTGGACAGAGTGATGTAGAAAAGCCTCCTGGAGGAGGTGGCATTTGACATGGGCCTTGTAGGCAGAGGACGACAGGGAGGGTGAAAAGTGGTCCCACATCTCAGTAGTGGCGTGAACCAGGGTATGGAGCTTGTTTTCTCATCTCTGTGCTGAAAGGGGTGGCAATGGTGTCTGCTTTCTTTGTGGTTGTAAAGATTGAATTAACTGTGTGTGAAAAGATCTGGCACATAATCTATTTAACTTTCAATTGCAGGTAAAGCAAAAGCATATGCGTGGGCCAAGTTGTGAGAGGTGACTTTGGAGAAGGCTGCATATGTTGATGGTGATTATCTCTGAGTGCTAGAGTTTCTGGGGTAATGTTTACTTTTCTCTTTATCCTGTTCTATGTTGGTTGAAGTATTTATAGCAAACACATGTTATTTATATAATGGATAAAATGTTCTTTGCGAAAAGAAAAAAAAGAAAAGTTATTTGTGTTCTGATACCTAAAAAATTCAAACCTACAAGAAAATGGCAAAAGTGTTCAAAGAACTCCCATCTACCCCTCACCCAGATTTACTTATTTTGAACATCTGGACACATTTGCACTCTCTCCCCATGTATATATACATTTTTTGAGCCAGTGGCAAGTCCGTTGCTGATATCACACCGCTATTACTTCAGCATACGTTCTCAAGAATAAGGGCAGTCTCTTACATAACCCAGCACAATAATACAAATCAACAAATTTAACATTGATACAATACTATCAGCTAAGATGCAGCAAGTTTTGCTAATTGTCTCAATATTGCCCTTTATAGTAATATACTCCCCAGCCCAGGATCCAACGTACAAGTACAAGCATTGATTGCATTTAGTTGTCATGTCTTTTCAGTTTCCTTTAGTCTGCAACAGTTCCTCAGATTTTCTTTGTCTTTCATGACAGACATTTTTGCAAGGGTACAGATCAGTTATTCTGTAGCAAAGAAACTGTAACTCAGTTTGGGTTTGGTTGATGCTTCTTCAGGATTAGATTAATTTTATGCACTGGCTGCATGGTGACGCTGTGTCCTTCTCAGTGCATCACATCAGCAGGTGTGCAATGGACGTCGGTTTGTCGTGCCACTGATGTTAACGTGGACCATTCGGTTAAGATGGTGTCTCAGCTTCTCTATCATAGCGTAACTATTTCCCCTTTTTAATTATCAAATAACTTGCAGCTCCTTATGTGAAACACTTCCAATGACCTCTCAATTTCATGGGAGGAAAAAAGACGAGGCTCTCCTTTGAGGAAATGGATACCTATTTGTCGCTGAACAAATCCAGCCGCTCGCCTTCGGGGGGTTTGTCAATAAAGTTAGTGAATGTGAACCTTTCCGGAAGGGCTGAGTCGGCTGGACCGCAGGGCATCACGGGAATTGTAGTCTCTGGGCTCTCGGGGCTACACGCCGCCCTGTGGCCTCCTGGAGAAAGAGCCAGAAGCTGAAAAGGGAGGGCGCAGAAGGAGCCGGCGGAGGCGCGCTGGGATGCGGTGCATCACGGGACTGGTAGTTTGGGGGCGCGCCCCTGCCGCGGCCGCCGCGGCCCGCACAGAAGAACTGGACTACCATATCCGATAGGCCGCGCGTGCGAGGGAAGGGGAACCCGGCCTGGGCCTCGAACAAATCAAATCGAAGGAAAGAAACTGCCGGCTTTCAAAATCCTCCTCCTCCGCCATCATCCGCCACCGTGCGGGGAGCAGGTGGTGTCGGAGACGGGAGTGGCGAGAACTGCCGGCAGAGCTGACGGAAGAGCACGCCGCGTACCGGGACCTCTGGGCTCGGAGGCGGCGACCCCGACCTGACCTGACCCGGACCCTAAATCAGTCCCCGCCCCTGCCGGGCGGACGCGCGCGCTTAGGTCTCCTCTCGCGGCGGCGCCGCCTGTTTACGGTGAGGGTCGGGGTCCGCTTCCTTTCCCCGTCACCTGCCTGGGAGGGGGGCGGGGGGCGGCGCGGCCCTGCAGCTGGGCGGGGAAGGTGTGGCGCCCCTGAGCGCCTTCGGGGAGGGGTCTTCTGGGCCTTCTCTCCCGCGCTCTGGCGGCTGAGCGCGGAGGGGCTGAGAGAGGAGGTGCTGGGGGGCGCAGGCCCCTTTCCCAGATGGGGAAACTGAGGCTTGGCGAGGGCGTCTGGCGCAGCTGCCGGCACTGGCGTCCCTCCTTGGCGTCGGTGACAACAGGGGGCGGTGCGCGGCCTCCTGGGCTCCCGGATGGGGCTCCCGCGCCTCCCGCCTGTCATTTGCGGCCCGCGTCGCGCGTCGCTCCCCTGCCGCCGCTTCCCAGTGGCCCCACGCCCGCCGAGGGCCCGGGCTGCCGCCGTGGCCGCGGGATCGGCATGAGTCGCTGCGGACGCTTCGCACGAGCGAGAGATGCGCACCCGAGAAAATCTGCGGCTTTGGTGCCGGGAAAGGAAAGCGCTGTTGGCGTATCGCCTGCTTGTCTTTGCTCTGCGGCTGACCCTGTGCAGACCTTGGACAGCTCAAGCATTCTCTGTGCTTTGGCCTCCTAGTCTTTAAAGTGGATGGTGCGTGCGTGTAGTGGACTGAGGAATAGGCCCCTTTCCAGCAGAGGAGTTGTGTGTTCCAGTAGGAACGTGTCTGGGAGCCCCACCACCATTTTTTTTTTTTTTTTGCCGAAAATTGTCCCATTCCCAGAATTGCAAGTGGTGGCCGGGTTTCAGGCTAGGGTCCGCCCCCGCCCCAGCTTCATCTCTTCATTCTTGGGGCACCTTCTAGATGCCAGGCCCTGAGTTGCTGTCAAAACATCTGTCAGAGTCTGGTCTTCTCTGCTAAAAACCCACCAGTGGCTCTCCTTTTCACTCAGTAAAAGCTGCATTCTTTAAATGGCCTTTGCGACTTGGGCCTCTTGCTGATTCTCTTTTCTCATTTCTTGCTTTCTTTCTCCTTCCCTCTTCTGCACTCCAGCCCCACTGGTCTCCTTGCAGTTCCTCGGATCTCTCCTTCCCCCCATGAAAGCCTTTGCTTTAGCTATTCTGTTTGCAGGAATGCTCTTCCCCCAGATATCTGCCTGGCCTAATCCTTGATGACCTCCAAGTCTTTCTTTCCTAATATCTTCCTAACCATTCTGGTTTGTTGTTGTGGGTCTTTTTGTTTGTTTTTTAAAGATTTTATTTATTCATGAGAGACAGAGAGAGAGAGAGAGAGGGGGGCAGAGACACAGGCAGAGGGAGAAACAGGCTCCATGCAGGGAGCCCGACATGGGACTTGGTCCTGGGACCCCAGGTCACACCCTGGGCTGAAGGCGGTGCTAAACCCCCTGAGCCACCCTGGCTGCCCTGTTTGTTTTTAACCTAGGTACTATGCCCATCCTGGAGCCCAGCATAGGACTTGAACTTATGACCCTGAGATCAAGTCCTGAGCTGAGATCAATAGTTGAACACTTAACCAACTGAGCCATCAGGTGCCCCTCTAACCAATCTGTTTTATATTTATATTTATATTTATATTTATATTTATATTTATATTTATATTTATATTTATATATTTATATATTTTTTTTTGGACCAATCTGTTTTAAATCGCAACCCCCTCGGGGCACCTGAGTGGCTCAGTGGTTGAGCGTCTGCCTTTGGCTCAGGGTGTGATGCCAGGGTCCCAACGTCCTGGGATCGAGTCCCACATCAGGCTTCCCACAGGGAGCCTGCTTCTCCCTCTGCCTATGTCTCTGCCTCTCTTTCTAGTGCAGAAGAGGGAAGGAGAAAGAAAGCAAGAAATGAGAAAAGAGAATCAGCAAGAGGCCCAAGTCTCCTGAATAAATAAAATCTTTAAAAATAAATAAATCGCAACCCCCTTAAAACTCCTTACCCCCTTCTCTGTTTGTTTTTCTTATCACTTACACAAATAAGATTTCACATATCTTATTTAGAACACATGTTTTAAGAGGTGCCCAGCTGGCTCATTTGGTAGAACATGTGACTCGATCTCAGAGTTGTGGGTTTGTGACCCATGTTGGGCATAGAGATTACTTAAAAAAATAAAATCTTAAAAAATAAATAAATAAAAATAAAATCTTATAAAAAAGAGAGAGGGCAGTATTTTTGTTTCATTCACTGCTTGGTTCTGGTATCTAGAGCAACGTCCAGAACATAGTAATACCCAATAAATGTTTATTGAATGAATGAGTAGCGCCTTCTTATCTAGGAGAATAATTCATACATATTTGTAAAGATTGGCAAGCCAGGGTGATCAGGGTTAAGATAAGGAGAAGGAGGTGGGAGGCTGGCTGTAGGAGCCCAGAGGAAGCCTGGGGGGAGTTGGAGGATTGGGGAGCCATCACAGTTGTATCTTGAGGATGAATAGATTGGGGAAGGACATGTTCTGGGTAAGAAGGAGTTTTTGTGGGCCCTTCCTCGTTCTGTCTTCCATATCCATCATCCTTGGTTTCCCCTGATGACCTGCCATTTCCTCTGTAGGGAAATGGAGTGGTCTTTTCTGCCAATCTGCCGAGTTCTTCCAGGCCAGAAGCTCCTTTCTTCAGCAGCTCTGCCCTTGGTCTATTGTGATGGTGGCTGTTGTGATGTAGAGACCTCTGGTCTCCTAGGAACCCCTGAGGTTTGGCCACCATGGGTTGCCCAGTCTTCTGGCTAAGGTTGAAACCAGACGGGCAGTGGGCTGACACCTGTGCCCCATCCTCAGAGACATGCCAGCGTGGGTGGTGGGGCATTTCGCGGGATGGATAACCTGGATCCCTTAGCCATCCTAGTCCTGTTTGAGGAATGGGACCCTCAAACAGAGAGCAGCCAGGATGATCAGGCAGGTGTGTGCTTGGAGTAGGCTCTTTGCATTGCAACTGTTGGTCTGGGCCCAACTACCATTCACTGGGAGCCCAGAAGATGGGCAGCTCAGATGGCTGTGCTTGGTGTCTCAGCTGGGGCCATTGGGGCAGGCGAGGAGTTAAAATAAGCTAGTAATCCTTCAGGGGCTAAAACATGATTTTACTACTCTTGCCACTTTCTCCACCTTTCTAGAATTGTTCCTTACCTAATAGTGTTTTCATTTCTCCCAGTAGTTTAGCTGTTGGAGTCTCCATGGAGGAGGGGGTGTTAAGCCCCTGAAAGGGCTGATGTCCTACCCTGCCCTCCCCAACCAGGGGGCCCCAGGAGACTCCTATCTCTTAATGAAACTTCATCCTGCTCAGTTTGCAGATTTCCGGGGGAGCCCAGCAACGTGGCCAGCATGGCCTCTGAAGACATTGCCAAGCTAGCAGAGACACTTGCCAAAACCCAGGTGGCTGGGGGTCAGCTGAGTTTCAAGGGCAAGAGCCTCAAACTCAACACTGCGGAAGATGGTGAGTTCCTGCTTGGGCTGGCCCAGGGGAGGAAAGGGAGTGTGCCAATGACTCCTGTTCCAGCTTGTTTAGCTACATTATCACGTTGTTTGTTACCTAGTAGCTCTGTGAGATAGTTTTGGGTCCCTTTTAGAGTGAGGCTTAAAGATGTGCCCACAAGGACATATATAGGCTTCCCTGCTAGTCATCATGTTTTTGGAGGCCATCCTTGCTGGTGACAGCTTAGGTTGGCTGGTGGGAAGGGCCACTTTATGTCTTAGTGGGAGGAGATAGTAAACAACAAAGGATCACAACAGCAGTGTCGGGGTATAGTCCCTGACTTCTTACTTCCCACCTTTACCACTATGATCCCAGACTGGTTTTGGGAATACTGGTTGGCTTTCCCAGAGGTAAGGCCCTCTTGGGAGGTCTGGTCCGTGCAACTGAATGCCCCTGGAAGAGGGAGGGATGTTCTTGTCCGTGTATAGGAACCAGGACTGGAGGGAATTAGGAAGCAGAATGCAGGCCTTGTCTGTTCATCCCTGGCCAAAGCATGGCTAACACTGGTCAACCCTGAATCCCCTGACATTTGGAAGTGAAGGCACCAAGCCAGCACTTGCAAGGACTCTTGAGGTTCTGGCCCAACCAGGGAAACTGGTCTGGACTTGCCCAGTTGTCATGGATTGCAGGCAAGCTTGCTCCCCTGCCCTGCCTCAGAAACTGGAGTTCTCAGGTTGTCAGGAGCATGGCAGTGCAAATTCCTGATGTCTCTGAAGGGTCTTAACATTTACAGAGTCCCTCCCTGTGCTGTTATCACTTCCGATCACTTGTCATCCCTGAGGGGGGGATGTAGAAATGTTACCATTTTATAAATAAGGAGAAGAGATTTGGAAGACCTAACTTGCCCAAGGTCATCTAGCTGGTAAGTAGCAGAGCTGGGATTTTAACAGAGGTCCAGCTAAGTCCCTATTCTTGTGTTTGTCAGTAGACAGCTCAGTTCAGTAAAGATGAATTTGCTTTTTTTTTTTTAAGATTTTTAAAAATATATTTATTCATGAGAGAGAGAGAGGCAGAGACACAGGAGGAGGGAGAAGCAGACTCTATGCCGGGAGCCGACGTGGGACTCGATCCCAGGACTCTAGGATCGCGCCCCGGGCCAAAGGCAGGCGTTAAACCGCTGAGCCACCCAGGGATTCCCCTTTTTTAAAGATTTTATTTATTCATGAGAGACAGAGAGAGAGGGAGAGAGAGAGGCAGAGACACAGGTAGAGGGAGAAGCAGGCTCCATGCAAGGAGCTGGATGCGGGATGGGACTCGATCCTGGGATTCCAGGATCATGCCCTGGGCCAAAGGCAGGTGCTAAACCACTGAGCCACCCAGGGATCCCCTGAATTTGCTATTAAATGCCATTCCCTGAATGCTGAGTCAGGCATTCTTTAAGTGCCTGACTTAAGAAAGTTTATCCTCACAAAAGTCCTTGAGGTAGGTCTCATCCCCATTTTGTAGATTGGAAAAGTGAAGCCCTGGGAAATAATAGAACTTGCCTAAGGGCACAGATACAGGTAATGGAGCTAGGATTAGAGCTCAAGCTTGTCTAGTTTTAAAAATCTGTGTAGATCACTAGTTAACCAGCTCAGGCTGGACATGTTGCCTCCATTTTCTTGGTCACCAGGGATGCCCAGCTTACAGCCCCAGCCTCTGAGGACCTCCTAAGATGGAGTAGGAAGGAGGTACTCAACTGCCAGGGGGTAGAAGGTGAAGCATACTCTGAGCAACGTGAACAGAAAGCTGTGGGAAATACGGCAAGGGAAAGGGATCATTTCTGGTTTAGGAGGGCCCCGGAAGTCCCCATGGATAAGGTGGTTGAACTGTCATTGTAGGGGAGAGGGCAGTAGACGCAGGGAGTATCACGTGAGTCAGGCACAGGAGCTGAGACACGTAGGGTGGGCTTGGGCGAGAAGGAATTAAGGTGCCATAGGAAGCCCAGTGCAGACGGCCTTGAATGTGGTGTGGTGTGGAGGAGCCTGGCAGCCGGATCCTGGGCCCAGAAAGGGCCTCCACCTTGGCTGGCAGTGAGCTGGCATAGTCAGGAGAGGGCAAGGCCTGTGTGAGGAAGCCATGATGCTTGGAACAAGGCTCTTCTCTCCCCAGTAAGTCATTTAAGGACCAAGGAAAGGCCTTTCTGCTTTCCATGGCTGCATAGTAAACATGGAACTTGTTACTTTGTGAGGCGGTGGAGGCTGAAAGGCAAGCCCTGCCGCCCAGCCTCTTGACAGCTGGTTATTCAGGAGTGTTGGGACACATCCCTAAACCACATTTGAGTTACATGGAACCCCATTTGGATTGAAAACCAAGTGAGAGAATCCACTCAGCAGTGGTCCCCACCCTTTCCTGTCTCTGCTTGTCCGTTTTGGTGCTTATTCTTCCAAACTCGCCATGTGCCTGTGACTCTCCCCAGGATTGAACTTGTGTACAGAACTTGTGTATCTCCTTACTTCTCTCACTGATACGGCATAAGTCTTCCCTTGGGGGCCCTGGCATCTCTGTTGCCTGGCTCTTAAGGACTGCATAAACATTCCCGTGAGCAGGTGTCCTGCCTCATTGCTAACCTGGCCAATCCCTGGATGTTAGAGGGGCTCTGTTTTGGAGCAGGTCTTCCAAAGGGCTGAGAGATTATTTCAGCCCTTGCACCGTGCACTTTGTGCCAGCTACAGAGGACATCTGGGCACCTGGGACCCAGGGGAGAAGGGGAGGGACTTGGCTCCTTGCAGGGGTTGGGGGAGTGCTGTATAAAGTCCATGGTTATGTACGGAAGCAAGGATTTGGGGAGGAGCACAGGGGTAGAGTTTTAGAAGACCAGTCTGAAAAAAAAAAAAAAAAAAGAAGACCAGTCTGAAGCCTAGCTCTGTCCTTGTCCTGAATTCCTGGGCAGAGTTCCTTCATTCTTTGAAACCTCAGCTTCCCCTTCTAGAAAATGGGAGGCTCATACCTGGCCAACCTTCCTGTTGTGAAATGAAAAAAGGAGAATGAATGCTGGTCATCACTTTCTGGCTGTGTGAGCTCAGTAGGCTTTTACATAACCTCTCGGTATCTCAACTACTCAATTGTGGAATAGACGTGAGTAACTACTTTACTAGGTGTGGAGGAGAATGTTAAGCACTCCCCTCTGGGGGGGCATGGTAGTGTGCTGAGGCAAAGTCCCAGAGCTCATGACCCAATGAAGAAGGAGCATGAACAAAGTCTCCACATAATGATCAAGTAATCATTTAGAAGAGAGAAGAGTGTAAAATTGTAGCAGGCAGCATTTGGGAGGAGATCAGGGCTGTGAAACCTGCCAAGCAGGATCTGACCTGCCTGGGAGTTCATCAGGGGTTCCTGAGAAAGTGCTGCTGGGCGACTAGGGAGGGAGGCATATGCAGAGGCCCTCACTGGGGCTTCTCAGGGAGCTCCTTATAGGCAGCATATCACCTTTGTGAAACCCATTCTGTGGCCTTTGTCACCTAAGAGGTCAAGTCCAACTTTTCACTCCTTTACATATCTCCATCTCTTCTCCACCACCTCACCCCACTGTCTTATGCCAGCCAGACTAGATGAGTTTTGTCTCATGCATCTTGTATGTTTTTGTTTAGATTGTAAAATCAACACCTGCTCACTATAGAATTCAGAAACATTGGAAGAAGGCAGAAAAACCCGTATCTTTGTGATCTCACACCCCAGGATACAACTACTATTAATCTTGGTGCATTTTTTTTCTACATTTTTTTCTAACTGTAGCTGAGTTCCTTTCTTCCTTTCATTCTGTTTTTTTTTTTTTTTTTTTTTAAAGACTTTATTCATTCATGAGAGACAGAGAGAGAGAGAGGCAGAAACACAGACAGAGGGAGAAGCAGGCTCCCCGTGGGGAGCCCAATGCAGGACCCGATCCCAGGGTCAGGATCACTCCCTGAGCCAGAGGCAGACGCCCAACCACTGAGCCACCCAGGCATCCCTTTCGTTCTTTTTTTTTTTTAAGTAATTAGGATAATAATTATAGATACTTTATTTTTTATTTTTATTTTTTTAAAGATTTTATTTATTTATTTATTCATGGGAGACACAGACACACAGGCAGAGGGAGAAGCAGGCCCCATGCAGGGAGCCTGATGTGGGACTCGATCCCAGGACTCCAGGATCACGCGCTGGGCTGAAGGCAGGCACCAAACTGCTGAGCCACCCAGGGATCCCCACGTTAAGAATATATTGAGCAGATGATGGAAAAGCACAGAATCACCCATAGTTGCAGCAGCATCTAGAGATAACTTTTAATGCTGGGTTTTTGTCCTTTTAGACCTTGGGGTGTGTGTGTGTGTGTGTGTGTGTGTAAGAATAAACAGTGTTTTATTTTTTAAATTTTATTTATCTATGTATTTTTAAATAGATATCACATTTTAAAAGTGCGATCAGACCAAACACCAGTGGAAAACCTCAGTTTTCACTTATCACTGTGACATGAATGATTTCCAAGTCAGGTGTTTTACCATTCTTAATGACATCAGTGTAGCTGTTTAACATATTCTGGTGAGTTAACCTATTCTCTGTTGATGGACGTTTAGTTTGTTTGGAATTTTTCATCGTAACTAAAAACAATACAGTAATGAACACTCCATTCATGAATCATGTAACACTGGGAGCCTTTATGCTGTTGTACCTGCTGGCCCTCTGACTTGGATGCCATTTCCCTGCTCAGTTTCTTTCCTCCTCTGGCTCCCAAGCCTTCTATACGAGCCTGTTTTTAACACCCAGTACAGATAGAATTGTCTTTGTAGCAGAGTCCCCTGCTAGAGTGTGAGCCAGCCTGATTCTCCTTGGTAAGCCACGGCCCAGCCACAGTAGGCATACTATTGCTGTTGGAATGGTGAGTGACGAGATTGTGGCCAGACTCTTCTTCCTCTGCTGTTCATGACTCTCAGAATCTAAAGTTCTGTTCTTGTTCCCGGCAGCCAAAGACGTGATTAAAGAGATTGAAGACTTTGATGGCTTAGAGGCTCTGCGCCTGGAGGGCAACACAGTGGGTGTGGAGGCAGCCAGAGTCATCGCCAAGGCCTTGGAGAAGAAGTCAGAGTTGAAGGTGAGATTTGCATGGTGAGCAGGCCCAGACTGGTTGGGGACAAGCTTCCACTAAGGCCACCGCAGTCCCTGCCTGTGTCCATACCCTCCTAGGTCTTGCCTTGTTGACAGTCACCACGACAGCTCCTCTTGCTCTGGCCTCCCCACATAGCACTGGCCGAGGCCTCTGTCCCAGTGTGCTGTGTCTTAGTAACAGACATAAGGATCAGGGGTTCATCAGGTAACATGCATGATAAAGGGGGAAGAAGCAGAACTGGACAGGGAGAGCCTTTAGCAATGCAGATATGGCATCTGTGAGGAGGGAAGGGCACAGAATTGGGCCACTGGAGCCTTGGACTGTGGGACCTTTCTGGCGAGCACCAAGCCTCCCCAGCCAGGAGCTCCAGAGCAGAGATTGCCTATAGAAAAGTTACATGTGGGGCAGCAGTGGCCAAGCCTCAGCACAGTTGCTGTGGTGGGTTTGGGAAGGTGCTGCACTCTTTACAGCTGAATGGTGAGTTCTTTCTTAAAGGTGGTGCTCCTCTTTGGCCGACAGAGATCCTACTATTACATTATGTCCCAAAGGGGGTCCTACTAAACACCAGTCCTTTGAGGTGCTATGTGAGAAGAGATGGGCTCTCAGGTATTTAAAATGCCAGGAGGACATCCCTGGACACCCTCCGTGTTGCCGGGAATCCTGATGTGTATCACATTAAGGCCTCCGCAGAGTCATGAGGGAGAGACCAGCTTTCCCGACTGCAAATGGTGCTCAGTGCATGCAGGGCCAGGCATGTGCTGGGCTCTTCTGCATGTGGCATTAGTCCTTTTGGCACCCCACGTGGTAAAGACTGTGTCCATTTTGTAAGTTAAGGGAACGGAGGCTGGGAGTTCTGAGTAAACAGCCCAGGATCCTAATGCTGATCAGTTGGCCACGTGGCGCGCTCTGAAGTTTGTCCAGTTCTCTTTCCCTGCTGTGCTTGCTGAACAGAAGGAATGCAGGGCCAGGGCACACAGAGTGGATTTGCCCAGTGAGGACCTGGAGCTAGCTCGTGCCATCGCCTTTGCTGTTTATCTCCTTGGGAGGATCACAGTCAGATTAATGGCCAAGGCAGTGTTTGTTTCTTCTCTTCTGTCCAGGGCCTGTCGTGTCCCTGAGCAGAAGCTGGGACATTTTCCTACAAAAGTACTCAGCCCTCCCCAGTGACCCATGCAGGACAGGAATGGAAGAGCTGTCGTCTGGGCCTGGAGGCTGCAGGAGTGGAGCTTTGTCATCTGAGGGCCTGGGTCAAGCCCCAGTACTACTTTATTTGTATTATGTAGTCTTGCACCAAACTCTGTTCTGGATCTGGGCTCCTTTACAAAACCTTTTTCTTCCCTGTGAGGTTGCCTTGGTGACCAGATGTGAGCCTATGACATGGGAGAGCTTGACAGCAAGAGTGCCATGTGCATCATGTCATCCTTGCAGACCTAGTGCCTTAAGTCACCCCACCCCAGTGTCTTAGCTCTGCTTCTGTGCAGGAGGGATCCTGGGGTCAGGGCTGGGGCATGTGAGAGCCAATAGTGCCCTTGCCAAGGTGCTGATGTGAAATAAGATGTTACCTTTCCTATTGCAACACAGGCAGGAGTTAGGTCTTTTTTTTTTTTTTTTTTTTTTTTTTTAAGATTTTATTTATTTATTCATAAGAGACACAGACAGAGGGAGAGGCAGAGACACAGATAGAGGGAGAAGTAGGCGTCATGCAGGGAGCCTGATGTGGGATTCAATCGACCCTGGGATCAGTCCAAGATCACGCCCTGGGCTGAAGGCAGGCGTTAAACCGCTGAGCCACCCAAGTTAGGTCTTGACAGATGAGGGAAGTGTGGTCCAAGGCCACACATGTTAGGAGAGGGTGAGGACTGCAGCCCAGAAAACAGTCCAGGCTCATAACTGCTCTGCAGTAACTACTGCTCACTTAGAGATTGCTGAGCCCCAAAGCTGTATTTCAGAGACAGGGTACTAAGGGTCAGAGATGGGGAGTGGTGAGTGGCAGACCTGCATACTTGTTAAGTCAGAATTGGAACCTAGTCCTTGTGCCCTAAAATCTCCATGCTGACTCTTGGCCCATCCCAGTTGGGTTGGGGAAATTTTGGGGTGAGATGCCAGTTGTTAGGTGTTCCAGGGCTCACACTGGCTTTGGGTCCTGGCCCTCAGCACCTGCATTCGGGTGTTACTGAGCAGATCCATATAGACTGTCCCCTACGGCTCCATGCGTGTTGGTGATTTGCTTTACTGGAAGCCTTGAGAAGTCTACAGAAACCAGTTTGCCTAGGACTTAGGGTTGGATTTAGTTCACATTTCAAGGACTGGATTTTCAGGGGAAAGTTGCTTTTGCTGGGTTCCATCATTCCCAGGTTTGGCCCAGGAAAGGTGGGAGCTGCCAGAATTGATACTTTGGGTGGACACAGCTGGCTTGCACCTGGCGGCTGCAGGAGTGGAGCTGAGTTGGAGGATGACATGTGGTGACACGGCCCAGGGATAGGGCCACCGCATCTGTGGCTTTACTAAGCCACTTTGATGTAATTTATAAGTAACTGTGATTCCTTCTGTAAATGGAAAGTGATGTTCCTTACCAAAATAGCATAATTAAATTCTAGTTTGATACATTGTCATCTAAAGGCTCTGAGCATGAGGCCTGCTCGCCCTTTGTTCAAGAGGCAGATGAGCAAGAAGTGGAGAGATGGGCAAGATCCACCAGCCCCAGAGCAAGGCCCCCTTCTAGAAGTGATCAGGATTGAAGAGTCTCAAGGAGTGCCTGACTGGCTCAGACGATAGAGCCTGAGACTCTTGATCTCAGGGTTGTGAGTTCGAGCCCCATGCTGGGCATAGGGATTACTTGGGAAAAAAAGAAAAAAGAACCTTGAAAAATAATTTCCTTGCTGCTGGAACCCATATTGCTTACTATCTGCTTTTGCCACCCAAATCCTGTCATGTGTCACTTTGGCCCACAATATATGGGAGATTGGTATTGGAAACACTGGGCCAGGAGTCTGACCTATTTGGCAGGAGAAGAGCCAAAGAAGTCAGACTCCTGGCTCTACCACTGGCTCTTACCTTGGGGCCTGCGGCTAGTCTCTTCTCAGCCTGGTTTCTCTCCTGGAAAACTAGAGAGTTGGGCAGACCAGACTTTTCCCCATACTTCTTCTGAGGCCTGTATGGCCTTTAGGGCCTCCAGGTACCCCCGGTTCCCCCCAGCTTCAGCCAGAGCTGGACCAGCTTTTTTTGCTGAGGAAACCTAAATTGAGAAGTATTGTAATGCTCAGTAGTCCATGGCCACAAGGATGAGGTGTTTCCTGCAGGCCATTTCTGAGGGGTTCCACTAACTCTTCTCTTGCTCTTCCTTCCAAAGCGATGCCACTGGAGTGACATGTTCACGGGGAGGCTGCGGTCCGAGATCCCACCAGCCCTGGTAAGTGCACAGGCAGCTGTTCCCCTCCTCTGGGCACAGGGACCTCTTTGGCCATTCCCAGGACTTCTTTCATGTTTTGTTCACGATGTGCATGACTGAGGTGCTCAGTGGAAGCCAGGCAAGTGCAGCGTCTGCCCATGTCCTGACAGGCAAGTGGGTGTACAGGCAATAATGGAGCCAGACAGTGGGGGCTTGGGTTCATTCCTGAGCTTTGTGGCTTCTCTGTGGATCTCACTCCCTCTGTGCTTATCCTCCTTAATCTTTGCATATCCCTGTTCTGCTCCCTCACACCCTTCTGTGCCCCACTGCCCCAGCTCTCCCTCTGGGCCCTTTCTTTCTCCATACCACTCTTTGCTTTGCTTCTCATGGTGGGTGGCTTCCATCCACTCTGTTTTCCATTTCCCCATTCCTGAGGGTCAGCCTTGCTTGCGTCCGGTTTTCAGCCTGGGGTTGGGTGAGTGGGTGGGGTGGGAGGGGGCATCACTGAGCAGAACATGGTTTGCCTAGGGCTAAAGGGAAAGAGGCAAGGTTAGTAATAGGCAGCCTTTTAGGAACAGGAGGCCTAGTACATGAGGGTGAGCCTCTTGGTCAATGATTGACATGACCATCACTGTTACTGGGGCTCACCCTGGCTGTGCTTGGGCTGCCTTCTTAGAACTCCATGCAAGTAGCCAGCACTGTGGTTCCTGAGGTGCCCAGGGGCTACCCTCATTTCTAAAGCACCTCAGTCCTGGGGTGCCTGGCTAGCTCAGTCGGTAGAGTGAACAACTCTTGATCTCAGGGTCGAGTTTAAGTCCCACGTTGTTGGATGTAGAGTAATGTAGAGTTTACATTTTGTAAATTTTGTAAAATGTAGAGTTTACATTTAAATGAATAAATATATTAATAAATTAATAATGTTAATGAACTAATATAATAATAATGCATCTCAATTCAGTAAACAACTAAGGGTCATTCAGGGAGTGACAGGTGCCCAAATGGGTACCCCAGAGGGAGGTCTCCTCCACTGGGGGAGCTGAGGAAGCCTTCAGGGAGCTGCTTCTATTAGTTACCAGTTTCAAAGGGTGAATAAGAACCAGGCAAAGGGAGGATTTAGAGTATAGGTTAAATAAATTCATTTGGGGGTTAGTAAGTAAAAGGACTTAAAGTTAGAAGAGGGGGTGAAGAAAATGTGCTTGTGAGTTACAAACTGGGCCCTGTATGCATTGTTTTACCTGAATTTTAGCATTTAAGTTTCTCAACCTTCGAGAGAGGTTTGCTTGTCTCCATATCACCAATGACAAGAGTGAGTCCTAGAAAGGGGGGCAAGAGAATATGGGGTTGAGGAAAGGCATGAGATGCAGGGAAGGTTGAGCAGACACAGGGTTTCAGCAGCTCTGGCTGCCCGAGGGCTGGAGGTCAGCAGGGGCAGGCAGAGAATGGCCCTCCATTGCTGAGTCAGTGGTGGGGAGGACAGTGGAAACTGCCTCTGTTAGCCCGTTGGTGGCCTGGGCAGGGACGGTGTATCCCTCCTCCACTCCATCCACTGGGAACCACACACAGGATGCATGCCTGGCCCCTTTCTGCCCCCAGTCTCTGGCAGAGCCTCCTCTCCCATCTCTCCTGGGGAACTGTAGGTACCCCCAGCCCAGCGGGTTCCCAGGAGAGCTATGCATCTTACCACGTTGGTCCTGGGCTTGTGGCTCAAACACAGGTGCCTGCCTCCCCAGTCACCCTCAGAAACCCCAGAGGCATCACTGGTGCCTTCCTCCTTCCTGCACATCACTGAATACCCAGTTTCTGCAGGTTTCCCTCCCTCTGTGGGATCTAAACCAACCCGAGGCTCTGTTCCCTGTCTTCTGTCTCCCACCACACCAGCCAGCCAGCTTCCTCCTCTGCTGCCTAGGTCACTGTCTCACACTCCTGGGCAGGTCCTCTGCCTCCAGTCTGCCCTCCTCAGGTTCAGAGGATGTGTCTTCTATATCCCTCACCCACATCAAAGCCCTCAGAGCTCTTAGGCTCTGGTCACGGTCCTTGGCTTGGCATTCAGGGCTCTAGCCTGATTTGACTCCTCTCTTCCTTCCAGCCTCAGCCTCTTCTGGAGTCCACTGCTTGTAGACACACAGTATGCTGCTTCACACTTAACGTCTCTTTGTGTTTGTACTGTTGGCCAGAATCTCATGTTTGGTTAACTAATTTTCACTTAGCCTGAATTGAAATGCCCCTTCCGACAAGAAGCCTTCCCTGATCACTCCTACATATACTGAGCCCCATGCCCCACCTGAATTGGGAGCCCTCGTTAGGGTTTCCGGGTATGAAATGGTTTGTGTCTCTGCCTGGGTGCCCCCTGAGGGCAGAAGGGGCCTGGCGTAGAAACTTTCCCCGGGAGATGTCTGCAAAACTGAGCTGAACCTTGTCTCTGCCCAGACCTCACTAGGGGAGGGACTCATCACAGCTGGGGCGCAGCTGGTGGAGCTGGACCTGAGCGACAACGCGTTTGGGCCTGACGGTGTGCGAGGCTTTGAGGCCCTGCTCAAGAGCTCTGCCTGCTTCACCCTTCATGAGCTCAAGCTCAACAACTGTGGCATGGGCATCGGCGGTGGCAAGGTGGGTGCGGCAGGCCCTCCCCCCACGCCCGTGTCCTCCATTGCCCCTCCCCCACGTCCCCCTTTACCCCTCCCCCCCACCCTGCCCGGTCTCCTTCCTGTGGAGCTAGGAGTATGTGCCCTTGGCCACCATCTGGGATGGCTGGTCTGTTGTTTTTCTCTTCAGAGGAGAAAGGCCTCAAAGGCAGCAGCCTGTGGCCAGTGGAGAGGAGGTGGAGGCCTGGAGGGTGGGGTTGCCAAGCAACCATCCCCAGTTCTCGTGTTGTCTTGGCAACACAGAGGCAGCTTCTTGTACATGCGCTGACCTGCTGGCTCTGCAGAGCGCAGGGCTTGGGCATCCCAGACTTGCTGTGCCCTCAGAACAGCTGGCAGGGCCACATGAGGCCTGCTGTGTGCATGTGGGGGAGGGAGTCCAGAAGAGAAACCACTGAGGCCTGGGCACAGCTCACCTTTTTCCTGGACCAGGCCTTGCCTGAGGTGCCTTTCCTGTCCAGCCAACCAGTCAGGCTGGTCAGTGCAGAAACATGTCTCTTCTCTTCCTGGAACGCGCGTGGAGGGAACCCAGTCTTGTTGATTATCTTTTTGGTCCATTCTGGCTCCTTTAAGCCCCGAAGACTAGAAAGGCCAATTCCCATCCTCCCACTCGCATTCTGACCAAAAGGAGAAAAGGGCTGGGACACGGACTGACAACGACTCAGGACGTCTTCTCTTTGAAGATGTGTTAAATGCACTACCCTGATTCTCCCACCCACACCTAAAAAAGGGGCTGATGCTATTCCCAGTTTTCCCCTTAACTGGATAGAGACCTTGGGTCAAGTCCCCAGATGGCATCAATAGGATGGTCTGATTGGGATTTTTTTAAGATTTATTTATTCATTCAGAGAGAGCGAGAGGCAGAGACACAGGCAGAGGGAGAAGCAGGCTCCATGCAGGAAGCCCGATGTGGGACTCAATCCCGGGCCTCCAGGATCACACCCCAGGCCGCAGGCGGCGCTAAACCGCTGCACCACCGGGGCTGCCCTCTGATTGGGATTTGAACCTGTTTCCACACCCATCAGAGCAGCAGGAAGAGCCTGTGCTGTGCTCACAGTGCCCCGGGCTCCTCGAGCAGCCTCCCCTGCCGGGGGTGCCTGTTGCCTCTGACCTCATGGGAGGGGAGAGCCAGGATGTGCTGCTGGCCCCCTTGCCAGCCCCATCCTCCACCTCCCCAGTCTCGTTGAGCAGTAAGCCGTGCGTGTGTGAAGACATTAAAATGTTGGCATCTGCACAGAAAATGGGTCCAGCCCAACCTAGAGCTGAGGGAGTTGGAGATGCGCCTTTGAAAGACCCCGGCTTTCCATCGGCTCCCCCCTGCTGCGCGGCAGGCCTGGGCTACTGAGGCTCCTAGAGCTGCCAGTGGCTGGGCAGCAGGCCTCGCCTTTACTCTGGCGTGAGCCATAGCTCAGGCACAAAAGCTGTGGACCCTGCAGCCAGGGGATCCCCCCGGCAGCCCAGCTCCACTCTGGAATGTCATGTGTGCTCGTTTTTACCTCCCTCACCTCTCATTCAGTTTTGTTGCATCTTGTGGGTGCCGGCCTTGCTGACCTGCACCTCCTGGGAGCTGCAAGTGCCACAGGCTCCAGTTCCTTCAGAATCTGTTCCTCCGGCCAGAGTGCATTCAGTGTGGCCCATGTGCCACACACAAGGGAATTGGAGGGGCCCAAAGGATTCGTTGGAAGTGTGATGTAGCCCTGTGCTTGGAGCTCTCCAGGCCCTGAGTCCCCAGGCTGGACTCTTGTAGGAGCTCACTGTGGTGGGCCCAGAGGCACCTGAGGAGAATGGAATGTGCTGTTTTTTTAGGAGGCTGGTTTATGGCGGACGTCCATGATCTGTGCACTGAGCATGCAAACCACCCACTGGGAGTCAGGCTGTGGTGGCCCTTCTAGCCCCCAGGGACAGAGAGCTATGTAGTCAGGCTGACTGGCTGCCAGTTGCAGCCATGATCTCTCTGATTCCCTGCAACCAGCCAGCATTTTTTAACTCTTGCTGTGTCGATATCATCACCCAGGCAGAAGCTGCGTCCTTGCTTCTGTCCTTGCACCACACCAACAATATGGTGTGTGTCAAAGGAGTGTGACCATGGTCTTGGCCAGCTCCCCCTCAGGCATTGGGCAACGTGGAAGAAATGCCAGAAGATCTGGGTTCTGGTCTAGATTTTTCCATATGTTTAGCAGCTATAGGAATGTCCTTGTCCCTCTCTGAGCCTGAGGTTCTTCAGCTGGAGAGGAGGAATCACGATGGTCCCCACCTGACAGAAGGCTTCTGGCAGTGCAGTGAGCCGACTGTGAAGCCCCTTTCCTAGTACCTGCCCTTCCATGGACCTCCCATTCGGTGTCTCCCCTCCCTCCAGGTGTCTCTCCCCATCGCTAACATGAGGCTAAACCTCACAGGGTAGTGGGACACACAAAAGAGGTGGTGTACACCCTAGTAAGCTGCGAGGTGCTTGGCACATATGCAGTGTGAGCATGTTGCTTGTGAGCAGTTCTCTGTCCCCACGTCCACCACCAGTAGGTGGCATAGGATGTCCAAGAGGCTGGGCCTCTTCCCTCTTCCCCCACAGATCTTGGCAGCGGCTCTGACTGAGTGTCACCGGAAATCCAGTGCCCAAGGCAAGCCACTGGGCCTGAAGGTCTTCGTGGCTGGCAGAAACCGTCTGGAGAACGACGGAGCCACCGCTTTGGCAGAAGCTTTCGGGGTGAGTGGTTTCTGCACGCCCTGCCCCGCCGTGCCCTGAGGTGGGCTAAGCTTTTGCAGGTTGACAGCCTGGTGTGCCTCCGGCTCTGGAGTGGAGCTGCGAGACCTAGGGCGAGTTACATCCCCTCTCTGCACCTGTGGCTCGTTCTGCAGTGGGGCAGGATTCCTGTCATGTGTCTGAAAAGTTGCGCGATCCACTGCTGCAGGTGAGCTGGTGGCAGCTCCCTGGAATACTGTTTGAGAAGATTTTGAGGTTGCTCTGGTCAGTGATTGAGGACTGCCAGACTCGGAAACGGGGACGGGGGAGCCAGGGCAGTGAGTGGGATGACAGGCTGGCACAGCACCTGGGCTCACAGAGGGTGCGTATCTCTGGCCTCTAGTGGGTGGGGCACAGAGATGGAGTCATCAGACTTACCTTTGAGACGGGGAGGTAGGGGAGCTGTGGCCCAGGTGCCCTGCCCTCTGGGACCCTGCTGAGACCCTGACTGCAAGCTCCATGAGAGGCCCACACCTGTCCCACAGGGCTGGGAACTTTGGAGTCTTTTTTTTTCTCTCCATTTGTTTTCTTTGGCAAACCGTATTCTAGCAGCATTAACCACACTGAGGCCAGAGTGGCATGCCCCGCCATCTAGCTCCTGGAGCTTGTCTCCCTCAGGCAGAGAGTGAACACAGCAGGGGAGAGGTGCCTCCAGAGCTAGAGGAGCCTAGCTGCCATCCTTGTAAACGTCGTGACGTTACGTTATGCCTTCTCTGAAGGTTACACTCTCCTTCAGCTTTCTGTCTTTTGTTCCTCATGCATCAGTGGACTTGCCTCCAGGAGGACTTGTTATTCGGTGCCTTTTTTTTTTTTTTTTTTTAAGATTTTATTCATTCATTCATGAGGGGCACACAGAGAGAGGCAGAGACACAGGCAGAGGGAGAAGCAGGCTCCCTGCGGGGAGCCTGATGCAGGACTCAATCTTGGGACCCTGGGATCATGTCCTGAGCCGAAGGCAGAAGCTCAACCTCTGAGCCACTCAGGCGTCCCTGCTCAATGCCTTTATAATAAGGAGTGCATTTATTACTGCAGCACACATTTGGGGTCTTTTCTAAATATTTTGAGGATTCTCTTTCAGTTGAATTGATTGCCTTCATAGTAGGTCCATATGATTTATCTTAAAAATTTTAAATATGGGGATCCCTGGGTGGCGCAACGGTTTGGCGCCTGCCTTTGGCCCAGGGCGCGATCCTGGAGACCCGGGATCGAATCCCACGTTGGGCTCCCAGTGCATGGAGCCTGCTTCTCCCTCTGCCTGTGTCTCTGCCTCTCTCTCTCTCTCTGTGACTATCATAAAAAAAAAAAAAAAAAAAAAAAAAATTAAAATATGCTAAGGAGGGAGCCAGGGGCTGTACCCGACTACCCAGAGGGTCTGTGGCACAGAAGATATTGAGAAGCCCTGATTGGTAATGTTCCTCACTTGGCCTGCCTATATTTACCTGTGAACCCCCTGTGCTGTTCTGGGCACTTTGGAACTACAGAAGGTATCTAGGTGGAGAGTCCTCGCAGGCCTGACCTCGGTCCTTGGTAGCAGTGGAGACTGGGACATGAGTCTCTTCTTGAGAGCTCAGAGGCTGGTGGAGTGTAGACAGGAGGGCGATGTTGGTAGTCCAGGATGATGAACAAATACCATGAGAGAGGAAGGACATGCTCTGGGGGCACAGAGGAAGAGTGCTAGACTGTACGTGGGCAAGGGGGTGGGGATCCTGGAAGACTTCCTGGGGGAGGTGTCCAAAATGAGAGGTATATAGGAAGACTACATAGGAGTCGATCTATCAAGGAAATACCAACAAATAAAGACCCTGAGTGTTTTAACCAGAAAAAAAGAGGTGTCAGAAGGTTGGGATGAAAAAGGGCTAGGTAGTTGGAGAAGATCCCACCCCCCAGAAAAGGAGGAAATGTGGAGCACTGGTCATACTGTGTAAATAGGGCAGGAGAGCCCAGAGAAAGACCAGTGCAGTGGAGCTGCAGTATGCAAGAAAGGACTGTGGCAGACCAGGCCAGCACCCAGGGTCCTTGCAGTGTGGACACCAGACGCGGGAACCTGTGTTCTGAGCTGTGTGAGCCTGCATAAGTTACTTAGCCTTTCTGATCCCTAGTCTTCTCTGTCTGGTGGGGTTCCCCATCCCAGGTAGGTGTCCCTCATGAGGTTGTGGAGATGATCAGATACAGCCATACCCAAAGTTCTGCTTTGCGATCTGTGCCAATAGCCAGGGATGAGCCTGTGCCTGAGCTGATGGCAGCCCCTCCCCATGTCTAGTGTGTAGCGCCACCTTCCTGCCTGCTGGTTGTCATTGGCACTGGGCCTGGCCCAGGGGGAGCTCAGGAGCCCACCACTCTGCTCTGTCCCTCCTGCTCCCTCACAGATCATCGGGACTCTTGAGGAGGTCCACATGCCACAGAACGGGATTAATCATCCTGGCGTCACTGCCCTGGCCCAGGCTTTCGCAATCAACCCCCTGCTGCGCGTCATCAACCTGAACGACAACACCTTCACTGAGAAGGGCGCTGTGGCTATGGCCAAGGTGAGGCGAGAGTGGCAGGGTCAGAGGGGACCGTGGTAAGCAGGGTCTGACCACTGCCTTTTTAACACACCCATCAGCAGGTGAGCTCCTCCGCCCGTCCACCAGGTTTGTGCCCTGGCTCTTTTGAACATTCCAGAACAGGGCATATGTCGCAAGTTTGCCTGTGCCCTTTTTGGGCAGCTCTGAGTGTCCATAGTACTTTCCCTCCTGAGCTGCCTGTGTAAACCCAGCTGTTGGTGCCGAATTTGTTCTCAGAGGCTGCATGGAAGGCTGCTCCAGCCCGACTGTTTTTCTCATTGATTCTCTCATCAGCTATTTATTGAGCCCTGTCCAGTGCTCACCCCTGTACCAAGTGCAGGCCACACAGATTTGAATCAGACTCTGCCTTCAAGGAGCCCCTAGGTCAAGGAGAGAGGGGAGTGGCCATTGACAGTGCAGGGCCTGAATCCTGTGGGCCGGCTGGCTGGCTGGCTGGCGAGACCTCACAGGGCCCTAAGACCTGCAAAAGGCTAGTCCTGCTGCTATGGGGTATTAGCGGAAATGTGTGCAAGTGTAGGGGAGTACAGAAGCTCAAATCAGACCTAGGGTGGGCTTTCTGGAAAAGGTCACATTTTGGCCGAGTTGATTAGGACAGATGGACTTTGGACAGAGAGGGGTGTTTCAGGCAGAGGGGTCAGCAGCATGGGGGGTGGAGGGGTGCAGAGGTGGGAGGGATCCTCATTCCTTTGGTCCTGGTTGGAAATAACCAGGGTTCAGGATGTGTGTGAGGGCTGGAGGAGTGGAGAGGGAGGCAAGACTTTATGGTCTTGCTGAGGCTCTGCCATGAGTAATAGGCAGCTGTGTAGGGCTTTAAGTTGGGGTTTGATTTGGTCAGATCTGTGCTTCAGGGAGATTCTGGCTGTGGTGTAGCAGTAGGGTGGAGGGAGGTTCACCAGAGGCCGGGAGGAGACAAGAGCTGGTGAGGTTCAGAGAAGGCCAGGCGACAGGCGGACGGAATGACGACTGACACGGGGTGTGCCGTGGGCTCTTGGGTGCCTGCACCCTCACACCTTTGCCTCCCCCCACAGACACTGAAGACCTTGCGGCAGGCGGAAGTGATCAACTTTGGGGACTGCCTGGTGCGCTCCAAGGGTGCCGTTGCCATCGCCGAGGCTGTGCGCGGGGGTCTGCCCAAGCTGAAGGTGCCGCCTGTCTTCCCACACAGCTCTAGGCTTCCCCCACTCTGAGTGTGCTACCGTGGGTGCCGGGGGTGTGCTGGTCTTTAAGGCTAGGTGGGCCTGGGTTCCCTCGGATTTTGTGCGATTCTTTTCATCTGTGTGACGTGAGCTGGTTTTTTCTATTTTTGCAATGGGAGAAGGGAGAGCTAGAGGTTACCATGGTAGAGTGTAAGAGACCCAGCGTAGCTGGGTAAATGGCATTATTTTTATTGTGGGTGTTAGGCTGCCTGGCTGGAGGATGAGCTTGCCTTACCCTCCGTCGGGGAAGACCGAGGTTTCAGGGTAGGACCCGGTCTCCTGGCCTGTGGTTCTGTTTGCCTCTACTCTTTCCTCTTATTTTTAGGAGCTGAACTTGTCATTCTGTGAAATCAAGAGAGATGCTGCTCTGGCTGTCGCCGAGGCTGTGGCGGACAAGGCCGAACTGGAGAAGCTGGACCTCAATGGTAATCGGGGTGGTGGCCTTGGCCCAGGCCTGCCAGCCGGGCCCTGCTGCGGCTCTTGACCTCCTTCCCCTCCCCTCTCCCACCCGTGAGCAGGCAACATGCTGGGAGAAGAAGGCTGCGAGCAGCTCCAGGAGGTGCTGGATGGCTTCAACATGGCCAGGGTGCTGGCTTCCCTCAGGTAGGGAGCTGTGAGCCAGCGGCGCCCGCCTTCTATTTTTATTCTTTGAGCCCCTGTATGTGTCAGGTGCTGTGCGAGGCATTAGGGATGCCAGGAGAAGATGGTGAAGGTTTCTGACTCTTGGGACTTCGTTCTGGCAGGACAGGTGGGCAGGGATAATTAGGTTACTGTATGTTCAGCAGATAAGGGTCTGAGAATGGTCGCCCTTTGGAGTAAGGGAGTTGGGGAGGCTGCTGATCCGAGCTGACAGAGGAGGTAGGGGAGCAGTGAGGCCAGGGCAGCAGTGGGGGTGGGCTCACGATTGTTCTTAAAAATCAGACTTGGAGACTGAGTCTGGAAAGGAAGAGGTTGATGAGTGGGGATTCTGGGTTTGTGGAGCCCACACCCAGTGCGAGCAGGGGCTGCGGTGGTGGGGCTGCCTTCTCCATCTGGATGGGTCCCGTTTGGGCCATCAGCATCTGGCTCCCGCTGTCCTTCGGCTCCCAGGACACCTTCAGTCACCTGTCAGTCCCTCAGTGCTAGGCCTGTGCTGCTGCTAAGAATTGAGGGCTCAGAGATGGCCTCAAGAGGCCCATGGTCCCAGAAACTCCCATCCCCCTGGCATCGCTGCTAGGCAGTGTTGCTGCCTAGCCCTGGGCCTCATCTGTGACAGACATTTTCTTCCTTTTCTCTGTCTCCCCAGTGGGACCGGGGGCCCATTTGGGACAGGGATGAGGTTTGATTCTTCGGTATTCACCACATGGGCTTCCCTGGGTGATGAGAGATGACCCAGGTGCCCCCACCCTGGGAGCAGCTACTCTCCCTGCCCTCTGCAGGCTCCCTCCCACCTCACTGGGGTCTGTGGGTTTGTGGAACCAGGCCTCGGAGCCAACATGGGCCACTGGGCAGGGAGGGTCTGCTTTAGCCAACTCCCCTCTGCAGTGATGATGAGGGCGAGGATGACGAGGAGGAGGAGGAAGAGGAGGAGGAGGAAGAGGAAGGAGAAGAGGAGGAGGAGGAAGAAGATGAGGAAGAGGAGGAGGAGGAGGAGGAAGAGGAAGAGCCACAGCAAGGGCAAGGAGAGGAGTCATCCACACCATCAAGGAAGATTCTGGACCCAAACAGTGGAGTGAGTTCCTTGTTGTTGGCCAGGATCAGAGCCCTGGTCCTCGCATGTGAAATCCTGAGACATCTTCACGGGGGTGGTAGGTGTGGAATCTACTTACGTACCCTGAGTGCAAACTATTTTTGAATGCACACTCCTGTAAGTAAAAGAAGAATCATCCCAGTGTGGCTGTTTTCATCTATATTTATACTCACCTCAGCACCGCTGTGTTTATTCATTTGTGCTCTATGACGTGATTAGACCATGTGTTATGTGGCTGCACCATTGATTATGAAACATGTATAAATATCCCTGAAAGAATAGGGTAAAAAATAAGCATAAACAGAAATTCATTTTCTACCCACCTTGGTGACCCATAGGGACAGCTCCCCATTCTGGAGACTGTGGCCCAGCCGGGACCCTTGGTGTCCCCTTGCTTCACCGAGAGGCTGGTATAGTCAGGACTGCCTCAGACTCCCAAGTAAAGCTTCCAGAGAACTACGGGTTGGCCAAGGAGCCCCACGCTCATGTTGATTTTTACTTTTTTTCCAGTTTAGGACAGCATTTCAGCAAATGGCATTTCACTTCTCAGTCTTAGTGGCTCTGGGCACCCCTGGTGCTTATCCCAGCCTCACTCTAGTAGTTCCTGGCGGGGTCCACTTTACCCCACACAGGCCTCCTACCTGGACGTCGTGTATCATGGCGAGGAGCTACCTGGCCAAGGAGGTGGCTCGCCCCCCACCCCAGAGGCTCCTGCCGTGGGACCCAGCCAGGGCCAGCGCTTGGGGACCCCCATGCCCTTGGGGGGGCTGCACATGAGTGGGAGGAATACTACTAGACTCTGAGCCTTGCCCTCCTGGAGTGGGGTATATGCTCTGGGTGAGGAGTCTGGGGTCGGACCTCTACAGAGCCCCCTGTGCCGCCCGTCCCTCAGGAGCCAGCTCCCGTGCTGTCCTCCCCGCCTCCTGCAGACGTCTCCACTTTCCTGGCTTTCCCCTCTCCAGAGAAGCTGCTGCGCCTCGGCCCCAAGAGTTCAGTGCTCATAGCCCAGCAGGTAGGTCCGAGCACCACCAGCTCAAGCCCGTGCGTGCCATGGCTTCTGGAGCTGCCAGAGACGGGGACCAGCAGAGCATGGGACTGGGGGGGCGGGGAGGCAGTCAGTGGGAGTCCGGGGCTGCCAGGTGCTTGTTCATTTCGTGGGTAGAAATGAATGATTCTTTAGTTGTATTTTATTTTATTAATTTTTTTCTTTTTTTTTTAAGATCTTATTTATTTATTAATGAGAGACACAGATTGAGAGAGAGAGGCAGAGACACAGGCAGAGAGAGAAGCAGGCTCCATGCAGGGAGCCCGATGCGGAACTCGATCCTGGGACTCCAGGATCAGGTCCTGGGCAGAAGGCGGCACTAAACCACTGAGCCACCCGGGCTGCGCTTTTTCTTTTCTTTATGTTCATCTGTTTTGTTTCTTAAATTCCACGTGTAGTGAGATCACGATATTTGTCTTTCTCTTACTGACTTATTTTGCTTAGCGTAATACTTTCCAGTTCTATCCACATCGTTGCAAATGGCAAGACCTCATTTTTTTTTTTTTTTAAAGAATTTATTTATTCATGAGAGGCACAGAGAGAGAGGCAGAGACACAGGCAGAGGGAGAAGCAGGCTCCATGCAGGGAGCCCAACGCAGGACTCCATCCCAGGTCTCCAGGATCACGCCCTGGGCTGAAGGTGGCGCTAAACCGCTAAGCCACCGGGGCTCCCCTACCTCATTCTTTTTGATGGCTGAGCAATATTCCATTGTATATGTATCCCACGTCTTTTTTTTTTTTTTTTAATGTCTCTTTGAGGATACATTTTTTTTTTTTTAAGACTTTATTCATGAAAGACACAGAAAGGCAGAGACATAGGCAGACTCCATGCAGGAAGCCCAATGTGGGACTCGATCCCAGGACCCCGGCATCACTCCCTGAGCCAAAGGCAGACACTCAACCAGTGAGCCATCCAGGCATCCCATCCCACATCGTCTTTATCCATCACCTGTCAGTGGTCATCCTGGGCTCTTCCCATACTTTGGCTATTTTTTTTTTTTAATTTTTATTTATTCATGATAGTCACAGAGAGAGAGAGAGAGAGAGAGGCAGAGACATAGTCAGAGGGAGAAGCAGGCTCCATGCACCAGAAGCCCGACGTGGGATTCGATCCCGGGTCTCCAGAATCGCGCCCTGGGCCAAAGGCAGGCGCTAAACTGCTGCGCCACCCAGGGATCCCTACTTTGGCTATTGTAGGCATTGCTGCTATCAATATTGGGAATAGGTGCCCCTTTGAATCACTGTTTTTGTATCCTTTGGATAAATACCTAGACATTTGTTTTCTTTTTTCTTTTTTTTTTTTTTTTTTGACATTTATTTTCTAAATCCACAGACACACAAATGAGTGTGAACCGTGTGTCTGTCACCCTCTGGAGATTACAGATGACCATGCCGCTGGGAACGCACTTGGGCTGCTGGTGGGGCAGGCTTGCTGCACCTACTGACACCTGGGAAGTTAGGGATTTTCCTAGGACTCTCATGTGCACACACCCAGGCTTCCCTCCCATGTTCTGTAGGACCAGCTGTTCTTGAACACCTGTCCTGCCCAAGGCTCCTGCAGAGGCCTCATGGTTACTCTTCTGTTCTCCAGCCTCACTTGTTTGGCAGTTGTTTGTTCACTCACTCACTAGTCCTTCCGAGGTGGCTGACAGGTGCCTTCTGTCTGCCAGAACATTGTCTTGAGTACTTGGACATGGTTCGGGTATTACTGAACCCTCTTAGCAACCCGCCATGTGGACCTTGTTACCCTGTGTTACAGATGAGAGAACAGTTTCGACGAGCATAAGTGATAAATAGAAATAAAACGGGCCCACTCTCAAGCTGGCTTGGCATTTTGGCTGCTTTCCTTATGTTTTGTCTGTAGTCTTTTTTTTTTTTCTTCTCATGATAAATGTGATGAAATGAAAGGCCCACTTTGTCACGTAATACCATTCATCATCTCCTCTGTCAGTAAAGTTCCTGCCGTGCCCTCTGTCCCCATGAGTGGAGGTCACACGTAGGCAGTGCACTGTGTCTGGACACTCGCATTGTTTCCCCTTGTCTCCGCCTTGGTGAAGTTAAGCTTCCTTGCACGTGAATGTGGTCTATCCTCTGCATTATGTGTTCAGGTTAGATTTACAAGAAGGGAATCGCTGGGTCATGGAATAACCGATTTCAGTGCTGACTCACTCTATCACATACCGCCTTGGGCCAGGCCCAGGCCTAGCTCCAGGTGGACACCATGGGGTGGGGCAGGATCCAGCCTTGCCCACCCAAGGCCTCGGCGAGACACGGGCCTCTTCCAGCCAGCCGCACGGGGCAGGCGCCTCTTCACTGGGGCTCTGGCTCCTGGTGACCAGTCGATGTCTCTTGTTTCCTCAGACTGATACATCTGACCCAGAAAAGGTGGTCTCTGCCTTCCTGAAGGTGTCGTCTGTGTTTAAGGATGAAGCCCCAGTGAGGACGGCAGTGCAGGATGCAGTAGGTAATGCAGGATGGGTGGGGCGTGGGTGGCTCTGCCTCCTGGCTGCTTCAGGGTTCATGACGTTTAGAGTTGCTGGAGCCCCTTGTTCCAGCAGCAATGTGTGACTGCTCCGCACCCCCTCCTACCCGTTCCTCTGTGGGGTTCTTGCCAGGGAGTAGGATGGCTGCTCCCTTCTCTTATTTTTTTGCAGATGGGGAAAACTAGGCCTTTCCAAAGCCATGCAGTTAGGTCTAGTTAGAGCTCAACCAGGTGGCATCTGCCACAGGAAGACCAGATAGTTGCATCCGCAAGGCCCTTATGGGAACCATCCTCTCGGAGGAGAGGTCACGAGAGCTGAGCTAATGTGAGCCTCTGCACACCGTCCCTGTGAGCCTCTGCACCTGTGAGCCTCTGCACACCGTCCCTTCCACCTGGAAGCCTGGAGGATACCTGCTTTTCCCAGATTTTTCCCAGAGCTTCCTGACGTCTCTGGTTCTGTCGTGACCCTCCATCGCTACCCTGTTCCCTCTGTTACTTCCGCTGTAGCACCTGTCCCCTCCACCTTGAGCACGCATGTCTGAGCCCCGCTGTGTGGGCCAGGCTTGGCCAGGCAGCATGTTGCAAAGGGTAGAGAGGAGTGGAGGTACGTGTGCTGCTGTCTCCTGGATTGACTCCCCATGGGCGGCATTGAGGCAGGAGGCCCTGTTGAGGCCACTAAGCCTGCCCCTGGGGTCCCAGGCCCATGGGCAGTGATGAGAACAAGTTACCTGAATCATGTTTCCCAGAACAGCCTGGCATGGAAGCATGTACCCACACGGTACCTGGAGAGCCTCCACCACTCCTCCCCTCCCTTCTTTGCTCATCCCTCTGGCCCCCACAGAATGGCTACAGCCTCCCCTGGGGGGTGATCTGCCTCACTGAATCTCCACCCCTCCCACCCCCCTGGTTGTATAAGGTCCCCAAGCCCCTTTTCAGTGTGTAAGGTCAGCATGAGAAGGGCAGGGTGTCACAGCTGGCAGGTGGGGCCTTGCCCCTGGTGCTGGCTGTCCCCTCAGCCTGGGACCTGGGACCACGGTCTACTACCCTGTGTTCACCTGATTCGTGCACAAGGCATGACCCATCCTGTGTGTGAGGGCTGCGTGCCCTTGGCTGGTAAGCAGCCATTTGCTATAACAGGCTCCCTCTCCATTGCCGCTTCTGCCTTGTAGATGCCTTGATGAAGAAGGCCTTCAGCTCATCTTCCTTCAACTCCAACGCCTTCCTCACCCGGCTCCTCGTCCACATGGGTCTGCTCAAGGTGAGGCTGCAGGGTGGGGAGCGAGGGGCCACCAGTGGTGGTTCTGGCCATGGCTGCCCACCCATCCTATCCGCCCTGCAGAGTCCTACTGGGACCTGGGTCTGCTTAAGAGTCTCACCTTCACGATGGGATTCAACTTGACCTTGGCCACGGGGCTTTCTGAGCAAAGGCTGGGTGCCAGAGACCTAGGGGTCCCCCCGAG
Source organism: Vulpes vulpes (assembly GCF_048418805.1). Taxonomy (NCBI): domain Eukaryota; kingdom Metazoa; phylum Chordata; class Mammalia; order Carnivora; family Canidae; genus Vulpes; species Vulpes vulpes. The sequence goes on from NC_132795.1 coordinate 54,274,617, forward strand.
GTAGCCTTATAGCTCATCCTGCCTTGTGTTGTGTGTTCTCCTTGCAGAGTGAAGACAAGATCAAGGCCATTGCCAACTTGTACGGCCCGCTGATGGCATTGAACCACGTGGTGCAGCAGGACTACTTCCCCAAGGCCCTTGCACCCCTGCTGCTGGCATTCATGACCAAGTGAGTGTGTCCTCGTTGCCTTACGTGGCAGCTGGCTCCCGTGTACGCAGGCCCGTAGTCATGGGGGCTTCCCTGGCCCACTTGTTCAGGCTTGAGAGAGACCCTCATGCCTCCTGGCTCTCAGCAGCCGTGTTTGAGTCTCTCCCTCCCCTGTGCCAAGCTGAGGACATGGGCTCAGGAATAGTATCTTTTCCTGAGAGAGACAGAGGACATGGAGTGGCCCCCCTTCTCCTGATGAGGAAGCAGTATGGGATAGTGAAGGGGTTTGCCCGCGCTCGCACTGCTGATCGAGGTCCTCTACTCCGTGACGTCTCTGGGAACAGTTCTGTGTCCGTTCCCTCAGCCACAGGCCTGAGGCCAAAGGGGCCCGTCACACTCGCCTTCTGCAGCCACAGTCCCCTCCCTGGCAGGTGCCAGATACCCAGGGACCTGGAAACTTTGGCCTTGTCCTGGAGGAGGGTCCTGGGCTGTGGTGAGGCAGTGGCCACAATTGGGTAGCCAGAAACCTTCAGACCCCACGGCCTATGAGGAGTGGGTTGGAAGGCTTATCCCCTGTCCTCACTGAGGTCCTCTGTGGCCCTCGGCCTTCATTTCCCTCTTTGCTTCCCCTCCACCTCGTTGAATGAGGTTGTTTCTGGCGACTCTATCTCACTTCTTGTGAACCCAGTACCTTGGGGGGACGTGGGCATAGGGTAGGGGAGAAAGAACATAGCCCTTGCCTTGGGGGACGTGAATGAAGGTGGTAGGTTAGTCTGGCTCAGGGCGTGGTGAGGATCACTGGCCAGCTTCTGGAGCTGTCCGTGCCATGGCCTCTGCACCACCACAGTGTCTTGCTGTCCCATGTGCTCCTTGGGCCTCATGCTCTTGTGTGTCTGCCCACTTGCCTGCCGCCACACCTGCCGCCCATGGCCACCCCTCCCGCTGCAGCTAGACTGGCCCTTGTGAAAAGTAGAGCTGAGGGGCACCTGACCGGCTCAGTTGGTGGAGCGTGAGACTCTCCATCTTGGGGTTGTGAGTTCGAGCCCCACGCCGGGCACAGAGCGGAATTCTTGGCTCCTCTGCCCAAGTCCAGGGTAGGCCCTCACCCTGGCCGTAGACCTCACGGCCCTGCCTCCCCAGCAGCGTACATTGTCCCTGTGCCTGTTCCCACAGCAGGGGATGCTGCCTTGATCTGAGTACTTAGCTCACTGGAGCGTCGCCAGAGGTGGCCCTAGTCCCTGCCTCCCAGCCCCTGCTGAGCCCTGCTCCAATTGTCTCCTTCAGCCTCTAGTCAGAATTGTTCCCTTTCCTTTCTGTCTTGTCCATGTTGCCCTGAGGCTGGGCGTGGACCCACAAGAAGAACCCCTCGCCCTTGTTGGCCAGTGGCAAGCTGCCTCGTAGCCGCTTGCTTGCCCCCAGCATGGGCCTCCTCTGTACTACATTAAAAGAGGGAGTTGGTAAAGGCTGTCCCTTAGGCCTCCTTTGAGGTGACTGAGTGACCACGGAGTGACAGGCACGTCCCCCTCCCTCATCACCTGGCCAAATGGTCTAGGATCCCAAGGCCATCCTAGACCAGGTAAGATGGCTATGGGCTGCAGATCCTGGCTCCGCCCCACACTTGCCTGGCCTCCTTTCTTCCTCTGTGGTGCAGAGACACAGGAGGAGGGAGAAGCAGGCTCCATGCCGGGAGCCCGACGTGGGACTCGATCCCGGGACTCCAGGATTGCACCCTGGGCCAAAGGCAGGCGCTAAACTGCTGAGCCACCCAGGGGTCCCCCTGAGATTCATGATCTTGATGGGGACAAGCCCATTATTTGTGAGGCCAGCCTGTCATTTGTGAGGGCCCAGGTGGGACTCTAGCAGCTGTGAGATTGCCATGGGCCGGTGCCCACCGGAAGGGCCCTTAGCTCTGCCCAGGGAGAGCAGGGGCCTGCGTTCCCGTCATCACTGAGCCGTGTGGCCTTGGATGCATTGCTACCTCTCCGAGCTTCACATGCTCCACCCCTCAGTGTACAGAAGACCAGGCTCATAATGTCTCCCTTGCAGAGTCCTTGTGAAAGTCAGAAAAACAGGGGTCCAGAACATTTGTAGCCTCAGAAATGGCCCACCTGCCCTCTCCGTAGTTGGGAAACTGGCCCTGCTGCAGCCTGAAGCCCCCAGGCCCCCGAGGGCTGTGTTTTTCCCTCCCCCCCCAACACTGACTCTTCTGTCCTCACAGGCCCAATGGTGCCCTGGAGTCCTGCTCCTTCGCCCGCCACAGTCTACTGCAGACGCTGTACAAGGTCTAGAGGTGAAGCCGGCCTCTCCCCACCCCTTGGCCTGGACCAGTGACATGGGAAGGGATTTGGATGAAGGACTCTGGCCAGAGGCAGGGAGGGTCTTTGTCGCTTGTGTCATGTCGGTCCCTCTGTATGCGTGTCGGTGTGGTGCGTGTGCAGGTGTGCACTTCCCGTTAGGGTTTGGGTTTTTAATGTCTCCCCACTAGACTGGCCCTGGTCCCACCAGAGGGGAGCTGGCCCCCCTGAAAGGGCTGCAGGCTGCTCTGCCATTAAACTCATTGCCATCTGAGGGCACTCTGCTGATCCATGCCTCAAGCTCGAGGTCCTGGTGGCTGTCCCCTCCCACCTTGCCTTCCTTACCCTTCTGGGCTGCACTGAAGTCCAGGGAGTTGCTGTCTGTATGCTGTCCCCTCCCTCTGTGTTATGGCCGGGCTGCGTTTTCCGCCCTGCCTGGGGCTCCTCACTTGGTGGCTGACTTTGCTTCCTGTCACTAAGCCCTGGTCCTACAGCCACTGCCACCCCCATCGTCCATCCCTGCTGTGCTGACCTCTGCTGACTGAGGGGCAGAGACTGCCATGGGTGTGGTGCCACGGGGCAGTTGGCAGAAGGGAAGACCCTGGTTCCCATGCCGTGTGGACAGGAAGAAAAGCCAGTGGCAGATACCAGGGGTCTAGGAGTGGGAGTTGCTGGGTAGCTGGCGCTGGCTCCAGACCCAGTGGGGCCCGCCCCATCACTGCCAAGATGTCTGTGACTAGCCTAGGGGCCAAGCTGGAGGGGGCTCTTTGGCAGGCCCAAACCTGTTCTCCAGCGCAGGGAGCAGGGGTAGGGCCCATGGAGCCTGAGCTGCAGCTCTTGGCGCTCTTAAAGGACTTGGACGGGGCGGGGAGTGCGCTGGAGCTGCCCCCGATGCTCTGCTTTCCCCTCTGTGTTCTTGGCGTGTCTGGGCTGTGCCCAGGGCTTCTCAAATAAAGTCATGTGTGGCAAGTGTGGGGCCTTGAGAAATCTTTTACCTTAACTGGGCAGTTCTTGAGGCTTAGTACCTGGTGTCCCACCTGGGTCTGCAGAAGAGCAGCCTCTTCTGGGCCAACATGGGGCAGCCTCTCCTGCCCGGGCCCAGATGCATCCAGACATGCCAGCTCCCCTTTATTTTTTTTATATATTTTTTGCCAGCTCCCCTTTAACAGCTGGGCAGTTTGTGCCCAGGAGTGGGCAGCTTCTGGGGGTCAAGGAGGATGGGGGTAATCTCCTTCTGTGGGCAATGAAGGTCTAAAGTTGGGCCTGTTTCATCTGTCCAGCCTCATCTTATCCTTGACCTGGCCTTGGGGCTGCGGTTCCACCAGCCTGTGCCTTGCTCCATTGATGGACATAGCTAGGCTCGACACTGTCCGGATTTTGCCACAGGCTCCACTGGCTGCACCATCAGGAGCCCTCTGGGTCTGGCTAGCAAGGTCACTTCACAGGGTTGAGCTTGGCTGAGAAGCTGCCGCAGATATCCGGCCATAGGGCCTGGAGTGGAGAGCACTTCCCTCAGGGTCCTTCCTTCCCTTTGCCACATGTGGTGTGAGGCCAGCTAAGCAGAACCTCCTAAAAAAAAAAAAAAAAGAACCTCCTTACTGCCTACCTTAGACACAGCCTGTGTATTCCATATAATTGAAGAGGTAGGTCCCTCCAAGGTTGCCTTTTTTTTTTTTTTAAGATTTTATTTATTTATTTATGAAAGACACAGAGAGAGGCAGAGACACAGGCAGAGGGAGAAGCAGGATTCATGCAGGGGATGTGGGAGCCCGATGAGGGTCCCTGGACCCTGGGACCACGCCCTGAGCCAAAGGCAGATGCTCAACCACTGAGTCACCAAGGCGTCCCTCTCCAAGGTTTCTTAGGGGGCAGCACTTCCTTCTTGGCAGTGGACCACTCAGACAACAGGCAGTGTCTGTCTTGGCCAGGTGGTGGAGGAGATGCCCATGCTTTGCCCTCCTACTCCCATGTCAGGTAATATGGCAAAAGGCAGGTGAGGTCTGACCAGCTCCAACCCCTGCCCCTTTGGGAGGCCCTGATTTGAGCTCCAGGCCACAGGCACAGCTTCTGGGGGGCTCCCAGTCTGGTCCAGTAGCCCAGGGTGGGGAGAGTGGGCAGTGAAGTCAGGGAAGTCCTCAAGAGTCGGGGATGTAAGGGGCACCTGGGTGGCTTAGTGGATTGTCTGACTCTTGATTTCGGCTCAGGTCATGATCTCAGGGTCCTGAGATCAAACCACATGTCAGGCTCTGAGCTTCAGTTCAGACTGGGAAGGTGCACCACAAACCTCGTTTAACCTTGCCGCAGGCCGGCTCCACCTCAGTCCTTCAGATCAGCTCAGAGTTCAGGCCTCCTGACCAGGTGCAGGGAAGGGCCTGCGGCTCGGCCTCTGACTCAGCTGCTTGCTGAAGGAGCCTCGTAGCCTTTGGCATTTCCCGACTCGGACACTCGTGAGAACTACAGCCGCCCCTGAGCTCACACAGGCTTCAGGTCCCTGAGCACCATGACTTGGGGTCTGCAAGATCAGAGGTGCCTCGACCTAGATGACATGTGACCCCTGAGTACGAGAGGCCTGCTCAGCCCCAGGCTGTTCTCATAAAGGGGCTCAAGGCTAAACTAGCAATAATTCCATTCTGAAGCTCAGACTAGAAAACCCTTGGAAGCACAGCCAGAGGCGTAGCCAAGCAGCACTTCTTAATAACGAGAACCTAGAAATGACTCAGGTCAACATCAGGAAAGTGGTTCAAGTGCAAAGCTATACAGCGTAACATCGCACAGCCATGGAAACATATCAGCTCTGGCCACGTGCGTACTGTGGATAAATCAGTAAGGATGTTGAGTGAAGAAAGTCTCAGTACTGTACCATGGGTTCAGAACCAACTGTGTTTAGGCAAATGCATGTATGCAGGAAACCCAGCATTCGAGACAGGAGTTAGTCTGGGGAAGACGGGACAGGATGGGGTGGAGGGACACCACAGTAATCCACTGAACATTCAGAGTGATCCAGATCCACCCATCCAAGAGCCATATTTTTTGTTCTTAAATAAGTAAAATACAAGAACAGTTTTTGATGTTCCAGAAGCACAAGCCATAAGAAAATTTGCCTCTGTCAGAATAAAAAGTGAAAAACATTGACCAAAAACACCCTAAGAATTGGCAAGATGGTGGAACACAAAAGGCACTGCAACGTATGTTGCAGGAGGATTAGCATTGAGACTGATAACATCCAATTGAAAATTGGGCAAAGGAGATTAACAGGCAGTTCACGCAGGATGCAACCGGAAAGGCAAAAAAAACTGTTCAGCTGTATCTGTAATTAAGGAAATGGAAAATAAAACCACAGAGACCAGAGGTGACACCAGGAAGAGAAGAATCTCTTACATTCTGCATGTTGCTCGAGGGAGGCCAAACTAAAAACCACTTTAGAGAACAATTTGGCAGATACTAAAAAAGGTGAAGATACGTATAGCCCATGACCCTAAATTCCATTTCTTTATTCATGAGAGACACAGGCAGAGGGAGAAGCAGGCTCCGTGCAGGAAGCCCGACGTGGGACTCGATCCTGGATCTCCAGGATCATGCCCTGGGCCGAAGGCAGCACTAAACCACTGAGCCATGGGGGCTGCCCCCCAAATTCCATTTCTAAGGAGCTACCTTAAAGGAACTGTTGTACACACGCACAAGGTGACAAGTTACAAGGGCGGTTCCATGAAAGATTCCAGAAAATTAATAACCTAAATGTCCATCAAGGAAAAATTTAATTATAGCATATTATCTCACAGCATGTGCACACAGTGAGAAAATATGCTGCAGCAATGGGGAGCCTGGCTGGTTCAGTCGGAAGAGCATGTGACTCTAGATCTCAAGGTTGTGAGTTCGACTCCCACGTTGAGTACAGAGATTACTTAAACTTTTTAGAAATTTTTTTCTGATTTTTAAAAAATAAAATTTTACTTATTTGAGAATGGAGGTAGGGGAGAGAGAGATCACAAGCATGAGCAGGAGGAGGGAGAAGCAGACTCCCCACTGAGCAGGTGTGTGACATGGGGCTTGATCCCAGGACCTGGCAATCATGCCCTGAACTGAAGGCAGATGCTTAACAGACTGAACCACCCAGGCGCCCTTAAAAAGAACCTTTTTTTAAATGCCGTAGTTAAGTGAATCCACCAGATGCATGGGCTGTCTGGATTCATGTGAATAAACTGGAAATGTTGAGCGAAAAAAACAAGTTTGCAAAAACAGTATGTACTGTTTATAGTTCTAATTTTTAAGCCATGTATTATTATAGTGAAGTTATACTACGTCAGAAAAGTGCCTCTGGCGGGGAGAGAGGGAAGAGAATGAGACAAGAGGTAGAAGAAAGGGGGCTTCCAACTGCCTGCATTCCCACTTCCAGTGTATGTGTACCCAAGAGGGAAAGCGGGGAGTCCCCCCAGCAGATACCTGTACGCCCATGCGCACAGCAGCATTACAATAGCCAAGAGGTGGAAGCCATCTAGTGCCCACTGACAGGTCTGAACCAGATAAAATGTGATCAGTATACACATACTGGGTGGCACAGTCAGTTGACCGTCCAGCTCTTGGTTTCAGCTCAGGTCTGACCTTGGGTCATGAGATCGAGTCTCATGTTGGGCTCCACACTCAGTGAGGAGTCTGCTTGAGTTTCTCCCTCTTTCTCTGCCCCTCCCTACTGCTCATGCTCTCTCTCACTGAAATAAATCTTTAAACACACATACACACACACACACACACACACACACAGAGGCACTATGGAGTACTGTTCAGCCATAGAAAGAATGACCTTTGGACACATGCTACAACGTGGGTGAATCTTGAAGCAACGTGCTCAGTGAAAGAAGCCAGACGTGAAAGGATAAGTAATATGTGATTGCACTGATCAGAGGTATCTAGAAGAGAGGTTACTAGGGGCTGGGAGAAGACAGGAGAGTTCCTGTCTGTTGGGTGTAGAATTTTTCCATTTGGGATGATGAAAAGATTCTGGAAATGGGCTGGGCTGTGGTAATGTTTTGTACAGCACTGTGAATGCACTTCATGCCACTAAATTGTACACTTACATGGTTAAAATTGTAAATTTTAGGTCATGTACATTTTACCACAATTTTTAAAATACTAAATGTTAAAAACAAAACTGATCTTTTAGGAATTAGTGTAGGTGGATATCTTAAAGACCTTGGAGGAAAGAAAAAGTGACACATGAATCTGCATTTAACCTTGGTTTACCATTGTAGGGTATCCACACAATGGCTACTGTGTAGCCATGAGAACAGGTTTTTGTTTATCAAAAGGCATCACGGGGGGCATCCAGGTGGCACAGTTGGTTAAGTGTCTGACTCTTGGTGTCTGCTCAGATCATGATCTCAGGGTCCTGAGATCAAGCCCTGCATTGGGCTCCACGCTCTCTCTCCCTCTCCCTCAGCCTTTCCTGCTCATTCTCTCACTGGAACTCACTTTCTAAAATAAATAAGTCTTATAAAAAGAAAAAAAAAAGCACTATAGGGACACCTGGCTGGCTCAGTCAGTTAAGTGTTGGCCTGCAGCTCAGGTCATGTTCATGTCCTGGGATTGAGCCCCATGTTGAGGAGGGTCTCTGCTCAACTCCCTCTACCACTCCCTCCACTTGTTTTCTCTTTCAAATAAATAAAATCTTTTAAAAACACGTAAGGTACATACTGCAATTATTTTCTCTTTCTGTAACTTGATGCCTTTTCACTCCCTTATTGACAGCTTTTATTTATTTATTTTTTTAAGATTTTATTTACTTATTCATGAGAGACACAGAGAGAGAGAGGCAGAGACACAGGCAGAGGGAGAAGAAGGCTCCATGCAGGGAGCCCGACACGGGACTCAATCCTGTCACTCCAGGATCACTCCCTGAGCTGAAGGCAGATGCTAAACTGCTGAGCCACTCAGGCATCCCGATAGCTTTTATTTTTTTAATTTTTTAAGTAATCTCTACACCCAGTGCGGGACCTGAACTCATGACCTTGAGATCAAGAGTCACATGTTTCACTGACAACCAGCCAGGTGCCCCTTCAATATATGTTTTTTAATAATTCAGAATATGTAGAATCTCGGCAAGTTAATAAGTAACACAGCTCATTAGAGAAATGAACAAGGGATCCCTGGGTGGCGCAGCTGTTTGGGGCCTGCCTTTGGCCCAGGGTGCGATCCTGGAGACCCGGGATCGAATCCCACGTCGGGCTCCCGGTGCATGGAGCCTGCTTCTCCCTCTGCCTGTGTCTGCCTCTCTCTCTCTCTCTGTGTGACTATCATAAATAAAAATTTATAAAAAGAAAAATGAACAAAAAGGTTCAAATGGGGACTTCACACAAAACCACATGAAAAGGGGCTTACTTTCGTTAGTCTTCAGAGAAACGCACATTAAAATTATAGGGTGATGCTATTATACCTCAATAGGATGGCAAAAGTGCAAGATGGAAAATACCAGGCATTGGTGAGAACAGAGGTAGGGGCTCCTATGCTGCTGGGGGAAAGTGTTAATTGGTATAAAGGCTGCGAAACTGGCAGTATCCATTGAAGCTGAAAATAAGCATATTCTGTGGTCAGCAGTTCCATCCATAGGTCTATCCCGACAGAGACAGCCGTGCAAAAGACGTAAGCAGCCCTCTTCAGAATAGCCCCACCCTGGAAACAACCCAAATGTCCGTCAGGAGTGGAATGGATTAACTGCACCCATGTGGTACCAAGAAGGCAGAGGTGAGAATGATCCACCCAAGCAGGGAGGAATATTTGAGTATCAATGTTGTTTAGAATCACTAGCACATGTTAATTAAAAGCAAACCAGGGATCCCTGGGTGGCTCAGCGGTTGAGCGTCTGCCTTTGGCCTAGGGTGTGATCCTGGAGACCCGGGATCGAGTCCTGCATTGGGCTCCCTGCATGGAGCCTGCTTCTCCCTCTGCCTGTGTCTCTGCCTCTCTCTCATAAATAAATAAAAACTTAAAAAAAAAAAAAAAAACCAACTAGCTCCCACTGCGTTTAAAATTCCCTGACGACCGCACACCCCCTTGTTGCCTGCACTGGGGGCAGATGGCGCTCCTGCCTCTCCCCATGCCACTGTTGTGGAATATCTATGGGATGGAGTGCTGAAATAAAAATAAAAATAAAACAAATTTTTAAAATACACATCACAGGGGAAGCTCGCAAACAATGTTGAATGGAAAAAAACTGAAGAGTACACACACTGCGATGCCAGTGACATGAAATTGGCTGAGTGAAGTAAAGGACATGCACAAGTCTGGTACAGCACTATTTCTGCTTTGAAAAAAGAATATATCCAAGTAAACTGAGTAACGACAGATACAAATCCACCAGAAACATGTATCTGAACTATCAGGATGTAGAAAAGTTTGCTATGGTTACCATGAACCGTTGCGTCTAAAATTTTATTTTTTATTTTTTTAAAGGTTTCTTTTTTTTTTTTTTTTTTTTTATGATAGTCACAGAGAGAGAGAGAGGCAGACACACAGGCGGAGGGAGAAGCAGGCTCCATGCACCGGGAGCCTGATGTGGGATTCGATCCCGGGTCTCCAGGATCGCGCCCTGGGCCAAAGGCAGGTGCTCAACCGCTGTGCCACCCAGGGATCCCTCTTTTTTTTTTTTTTTAAGATTTTATTTATTCATGAGAGACACACAGAGAGGCAGAGACACAGGCAGAGGGAGAAGCAGGCTCCATGCAGGGAGCCCGATGTGGGACTCGATCCTGGATCTCCAGGATCATGCCCTGGGCCCAAGGCAGGTGCTCAACCACTGAGCCACCCAGGGATCCCTTTTTAATTAAAAAAAAAAAAAAAAGATTTTATTTACTCATGAGAGACACAGAGAAGTAGAGACACAGGCAGAGGGAGAAGCAGGCTCCCTGCAGGGGAGACCCAGGTGCTCTATTGCATTTTTAAAAACTTTTTTAAAGTAGGCTTCATGCCAGGGCACCTGGGTAGCTCAGTGGTTGAACATCTGCCTTCAGCTCAGGTGGTGATCCCGGGGTTCCGGGATCGAGTCCTGCATTGGGCTCCGGGTGGGGAGCCTGCTTCTCCCTCTGCCTGTGTCTCTGCCTCTCTCTCTGTGTCTCTCATAAGTAAATAAATAAAATGCTAAAAAAAAAAAAAAATAGGCTCCATGCCCAACGTGGAGCCCCATGTGGGGCTTGAACTCACTACCCTGAGATCAATACCTGAGGTGAGAGTCACCCAACTGACTGAGCCACCCAGGTGCCCCTGTTGCATTTCTTCCAATTGTACATGTGTCCAAGAAGATAAGGATTTGGATGTTGTTTTGCAATTTGTAACAAAATCGAGGCCCCAAAACAAAAAAAAAAGTTGGAGGCAACCAAAATCTCCAGGATTAGTGGGTAAGTAGAGTCACCACCTATGTACAATGGAATATTACACAGCAGTTAAAATGAACATGACTAAGGCGGATCAACCAGGATCACTGGATAATGTGTTGCTGAGTGGGGGAAAAAAGGCCAAATATGGAATATCGTATGTACAGTGTACAACGATGTACATAAGTGTGTAAGGAGGGCATAGTCAAGTGTTCGTGAGCGTGAGCTACGTGCCTGGGACCTACCTGGGCCCCCACAGCCCCCCCCCACCCCACTGAGCTAGTTACTGCGTTTCCACAGAGTAGGGAGCCAGGCTCAGGGGGGCGGGGGCCGGGCCCCCAGCCCCCCTCCCCACCAGGTGTCCGGGCGCTGCTGCGCAGGCTGGGCTCGAGGCCTGGCACCCGATCCGGGCCCTGAGCTGGCCGCCGCCCCGGCCCCCCCAGCCCGGGCTGCCCACAATGCCGCCATTCAGCCCGTCGGCTGCGGGCCTGCGGGCCCAGAGGGGGGGCTCCCGCAGCCGGCTGAGCAAGGCGGCGGCATGGAGGGGTGAGTGTGGGGGCCGGGGCGAGCCCCCCGCCGCTCTCCGGGCCTCTGAGGGGGTCTGTAGGGGCGGACTCTCCGAGGGGGTCCCCCAGGTGGGTTCCGAGGAAGGTGGGGCAGGCAGCCCGCTGCTCCAGCAGCCGCTGGGAGCGCGCCCTTCGGGGCTGGTCCGAGAGCCCAGCAGGCCTCTGAGCGGACACCGTCCGGTCCCCGAGGGACCCGTCCCCACGGCCCCACCACGGGCTCTGGCGGTGCCGGCAGCCCCGCCTTCGAGGGGGCCTCAAGGGGACTGGGGACTGCCACCAGTGAGGAGGCTGAGGGAGGGGGACAGGGAGGGAGCCCGAGCAGCGGCAGGAGCTGCCCGTGCCGCCGGCGGGAGGAAGCTCTGTCCTCCGTGTGGTTGGTGGGGAGCCAGGGTGACCCTGGGAGAGTGAGCACACCCCAGGTGGGGTCAGGGGCCCCGACTTTCCACCCGAGGCAGCGGGGACACGCTGGAGGCTTCGGAAGCCCATCTGTTTGTGGAAAGTGGGCTCAGTTGGTGGTGGGGAGCCGAGGGTGGGGGAGCCGGAGCGCAGGGGGCAGTAGCCCCTGAGAGCAACAGAAGGCGGCTGTGAGGTGAAGGGGTCCACCGGGGAAGGGGTGCTGGGAGGCGGGGGGTAGATGGTGGCCGGGGTCGGGCTGTGCCCCCCTCGCTCCCCGGCCCGTCCGGCCCCGCGGGATGGTGTAGGATGGCCAGACGGGGAACAGAGGCCTAGGCCCCCCGGCTCACCTGCCAGCAGGGCTCCGAGTCTCTTGGGCCCCACAATTCCTGGCCCCCCCAAACCTGGCTTTCCACACTCAGCCCGGCCTGGGTCCCCACTGGCTGCAGGCTGTCTTCTCACAGTGGGGGCCACTGTGCTCCCTGCCACCGTGGAAACGGCACCACGTGGTCTGAGGACTGGCTGCTGTGTCACCTCCCCTGGGGCCCAGGAGCTAAACCGCAGCCTGGGCTCGTGCTCTGCGCCCTCGGGACATCCCTGCACTCAGCAAGGCCTCCGGAGCCCCCGGGCAGGCTGTCGAAGGGGCTTGCCAGGTCGCCTGAGCCTCAGTTTACCCCAGTGTTAAACAAGGCTCACAATAGAACCTTCACTGCACAGGGCGTCCTGAGGCTCAGGGCAATGACAGTGTCTCTGGGGCCAAAGGAGGAAACATCTCAGGGGCCCTGGAAATAGGAGCCGGGCTTGACCGCTTCTCCCTCTCCCAGGCCCCAGAGCGTCTCCTTGGTGCTGCTGCTTCCTCTGCTGCTGCCCCTGGGCCCAGCCTGGCCTGCAGCTGCCCAACGCTGCCCACCGACGTGCGTTTGTGACAATCCCAGGCGGCATGTTGCCTGTCGGCACCAGAACCTCACGGAGGTGCCAGACGCCGTCCCCGAGGTCAGCAGGGTGAGGGGGGCAGGGAGGACAGCCATTGCCTGGCTGGGGGACTGTGGCAAGTCACTTTTCCTCTCCGAGCCTCAGTCTTCACATCTGTCAAATGGCATAACAGCCCTGTTTAATGTTCTATGCGATTGGAACAAGTCGGTGACCTATGAGATAAATATCGAATTAATGACAAACCGTGTGAGAGAGAACTAGAGAGATCAGGGGATACAGACTGGAATAAGATTCGGTCTCTGCTCGTGGGGTCGAGAGCTAGGGGGGAAAGAGAGAAAGCAAACAGGCAGCGACAGTTCAAAGTGAAAGGTGCCCAAGCGGTGAGGGAGGAAGGCTTCCTGGAGGAGGTGTCAGGGAGCAGGATGAAGAGAATGAGGAAAAGGTGAGGGGGAGAAGTTGGGGTGGGGAACGGCACGTGCAAAGGTGTAGTCCTCACTGCTGCTCGGGCCCCCCCTCCCCGCTCAGCTGACTCAGCGGCTGGACCTCCAAGGCAACCTGCTGAAGGTCATTCCCCCAGCTGCCTTCCGGGACCTGCCCTACCTGACACACCTGGACCTGCGGCACTGCCAGGTGGAGCTGGTGGCCGAGGGCGCCTTCCGGGGCCTGGGCCGCCTGCAGATCCTCAACCTGGCCTCCAACCGCCTGAGCTCGCTGCCCCAGGAGGCCCTGGACGGGCTGGGCTCCCTGCAGCGGCTGGAGCTGGAGAGGAACGTGCTGGAGGAGCTGCGGCCGGGGACGTTCGGGGCCCTGGGTGCACTGACCACCCTGAACCTGGCCCACAACGCTCTGGTCTACCTGCCGGCCATGACCTTTCAGGGGCTGCCGCGTGCGCGCTGGCTGCGCCTGTCCCACAACGCGCTCAGCGTGCTAGACCCCGAGGCCCTGGCTGGCCTGCCCGCCCTGCGCCGGCTCAGCCTCCAGCACAACGAGCTGCAGGCGCTGCCGGGACCGGCCTTGTCCCAGGCCCGGGCGCTGGCCCGGCTCGAGCTGGGCCACAACCCATTCACCTACGTGGGCGAGGAGGACGGGCTGGCACTGCCCGGTCTCCGGGAGCTGACGCTGGAGCACGGCGCCCTGCAGGCCCTGGATGCAAGGGCCTTCGCCCGCTGCCCGCGCCTGCACACTCTGGACCTCCGCGGGAACCAGCTGGACACTGTGCCGCCGCTGCAGGGCCCGGGGCAGTTGCGCCGGCTGCGGCTGCACGGGAACCCGCTGTGGTGCGGCTGCCGTGCCCGGCCGCTGCTCGAGTGGCTGGCGCGGGCGCGGGTGCGCTCCGACGGCGCGTGCAGGGGGCCGCGGCGCCTCAGCGGGGAGGCCCTGGACGCCCTGCGGCCCTCGGACCTGCGCTGCCCGGGCGGTGCCGAGGAGGAGGAGGAACTGGCCGCTGCGTGGGCCCGCACCCCTGCGGGCGGCCCGGGGCGCGGGGAGGACGGGGCGGCGGAGCCCTGCCCGCCGGGCTGCGTGTGCGCCTCCGAGTCCCGGCACAGCTGCTGTGAGAGCCGGGGCCTGCGGGCCGTGCCCCGCGGCTTCCCCAGCCACACGCAGCTGCTGGACCTGAGGCGGAACCGCTTCCCCTCGGTGCCCCGGGGGGCCTTCCCAGGCCTGGGCGGCCTGGTGTCGCTGCACCTGCAGCACTGCGGCATCGCCGAGCTGGAGGCGGGCGCCCTGGGGGGGCTGGCCAGCCTCATCTACCTCTACCTCTCCGACAACCGGCTCACAGGCCTCAGCGCCGCCGCCCTGGAGGGGGCGCCCCGCCTCGCCTACCTGTACCTGGAGCGCAACCACTTCCAGCGGGTGCCCGGGGCCGCCCTGCGTGCCCTGCCAGGCCTCTTCTCCCTGCACCTGCAGCACAACGCCGTGGAGCGCCTGGAACCCGGGGACCTGGCCGGCTCGCAGGCCTTGCGCTGGCTCTACCTGAGCGCCAACCGCATCTCTCACGTGTCCCCTGGCGCCATAGGCCCCGCTCCGGACCTGGAGAAGCTGTACCTGGACAGGAACCAGCTGCAGGGGGTGCCCACCGTGGCCCTAGAGGGGCTGCCCACCCTCCTGGAACTGCAGCTCTCGGGGAACCCGCTCAGAGCCCTGCCGGATGGGGCCTTCCGGCCCGTGGGCGGGTCACTGCAGCACCTCTTCCTCAACAGCAGCGGCCTGGAGCAGGTGGGCACAGGACTGTAGGGATGGGGGAGGCAGCGTGAGGCCCCACGCAGCATGCACTCACCCCACGGGCACTGCTGCCCCCACACTCAGGCCTGGGGCCGGGCGTGGTGACCCTGGGATGAGCCAGAGACGATGCCTAACAGCAGGGAGCTTAGGTGTGCTGACTGACCAGGCGGGTGCCAGGGGCACACGGAGAGGCCTGCTGGAGCACGGGGGGGGGGGGGGGGGGGGGTGAGGGGGGAGGAGGAAGTGTGTCCATGGGCTGCGTGTGCACTTTGGGGGCAGAGCAGGAGCCACCAAGGGGATTTGTCACTCTGGAGCAGGGGCGGGGGGCATGCTCAGGCACAGCAGAACCAAGGGCCCGCGTCCAGGTGACGTGCAAGGGGCAGGCACTTCAGGGTTAGACCAACCAGGGCTTCCATCCCAGTCCTGCCCTTCCTGCCTGGGCCACCTTGGGCTCTCCTGCGGGGAAGCATGGGGTACCTCCCAGGCCTAGCCAGTGAGACGGGCCTGGCGTCTCCTTGCAGATTTCTCCCAGGGCGTTTTCGGGCCTGGGGCCCTGGCTCCAGAGCCTGCACCTGCAGAAGAACCAGCTGCGGGCCATGCCTGCCCTGCCCCATCTCAGCCAGCTGGAGCTCATCGACCTCAGCGGCAATCCCTTTCACTGCGATTGCCAGCTGCTCCCACTGCACAGGTGGGTACTTTCATGGGACCCCCCCACCCCAGCTGGGCCCAGCAGCTGCTGTCAATCGAGCCTCTGCCCCCGCCCCCCATGCGCCAGCTGAACACCTCCAGAGGGGAGGGTCCTGCCAGAGCCAGTGACTGCTCCCCAGGGAGCCGAAAGTGCATGGAACTTGGGGTGGACTTCTTTGGGGCTGGATTCCCTCACCCGTGCAGTTGGAATGCGGTCCTCCCAGGCTAGTGTGGTGCAACCTAATATTTGTGGGCACTTCGTTAATTTCATCAGAAGTAATTTAATCGCTTAATTAATTTCAACAAGAACCCTGGAGTCCAGCAGAGCTGGGCTCAGATCCTGCTCTGTGATTGACCAGCTTTCGGCCTCCTGACTGCTCTGTGCCATTCTCTCACCTGTAAAGGGGAGGGGAGGGGCTGTATAACATCTCATGGGGGTTCTCTGTGAGGGGCACACTGGCAGCTAGCTAACCCAGATTTGAACAGGGTCTGGAGCACCCTAAGCCCTCTGTAACTATTTATTACTATTACTATCCCCTTTTTACAGAGAAGGGATCAGAGGATTGAAGTGACTCCCTCGGGGTCCCCTAATTGGTGAGGGGCTGAGCCAGGGCTCCCCCCAGGGTCTGCCCTCACCCACCAAGCTCCACTGCCCCCGCAGTTCCCGAAGACCTCCTTGCTCACCCCAGGCAGGAAGGCTCAGGACAATGGGTTCTCTGAATCCTCTCCTCTCCTCAGGTGGCTCATTGGGCTGAACCTGCGTGTGGGGGCCACCTGTGCCACCCCTCCCAGTGTCCACGGCCAGAGGGTGAAGGCTGCGACTGCGGTCTTTGAAATGTGCCCAGGCTGGGCTACCAGGAAGGCCAAGCGGATGCCCGCTTCCGGACCCAGTGCCAGGAGGACCCCATGAAGATCAGATGGTGGACAGCAGACAAGGTTGGCATCGGGGCAGGTGGGGGAGGCCTCGGTGGTGGGTCAGGTTCCAGAGCGCCAGGGGCGGCAGGGCTGACTTCTCTTGGTCCTAACTCATGTGGTTCCAAATCTGGGCAATAACTGTTGCTTCCATTCCTACTGCCTGTCCGCACTCCTCACTTCCCCACCTCTGGCTGGGCCCAGGCGGATTGTAAGGAAACAATCACACCATCTCATCCTGTGGGACGGTGGCCTTTCCGCTAAGCCACAGAATACCTAGACCCAACGTGTCCCTAAAAACACCGCTGTTACCATATTTGCTCGATCGTTGGTTCCATCACTTCCCAACCTCAAGGGCCTGGCTCACCCCCGGGACAAAGAGCAGAGGTGCAGGCGCTGTGGCCGCCGCCTCCCGCTGCCCATCAACCCTGCCCCGTGTGGTTGCGTCACCTGCTGAGGTTTATGTTCACACACTTGAGCCCTCGGCTGTAGCAACATTGTGCAGCACGCAGGGAAGGGTGAGCGGCATCTGGGCGCCCTTGCTGGGTGGGGAGGGCACAGGGAGGGTCTCTAGGGAGAGGCCAGTCCTGAGTGGGAAAACACGGAAAAGTCTCCTGAGACCAGGAGAGGGCTCAGCCTGTCTCTGGACCTGCATTCTGAAGACTGGTGTGCCTGGGGACCATCAGATGGCGTGTTAGTTCCCAGGGGCCGCTGTAAAGAAGCACATGGCTTTGGACGACAGACATCTTTGTCTCCCTGTCCTCAGGAGTCTGAGATCATGGTGTCCCCAGGGCTGTGCTCCCCCTGAAGGCTGTAGGGGAGATCCTTCTGAGGCCCTGCCAGCTTCCAGTGGCCCCAGAGGTTCCCTGGCTTGTGGCAGCACAACTGCACCCCCTGGCTGACTTCATACAGCATCTCCCCTGTCCCTTCTCATCTTCCTGCTGGATGGCAGTCCAAATCTCTAGGACAGGAGTCCTGTTGGATTAGGGCCCACCCTAATGACCATGTTCTGATGTCATTACCTCTGTGAAGACCCTATTTCTAAGTAAGGTCTCATTCTGAGGGGAGAGGGGGAATTCAATTCATACGTGTTCCCTGTCAGGCTGGGAGGAACCCCCCAAAAGACCCCAAGCTGAAGGTGAGCAGTTGGTGCCTTAGAAGTCACATCTGGAGTTAGCATCATCGACAATGCCATTAACCTCAGTGGGTGCTTGTGTGGCTGAAGAGCGTCCGTGGTCTCCCCACAGTAGCAGCCCCAGGGAGCTCGTGTGGATGTCCAGTGGCAGCCGCTCTGATGGGTCCAGGTGCAGGCCAGGGCTTCCGTTAAAAGACCCCCCCACCCCCAACTAACCCTCCGTGGCATGGTGGCTAGCCCTGGAATTAAGGGTTTTTCATGTTTGTTGAAAGTGGCAGTTTCCTGCCAGGGATACCAAGGAATTGCAAGACAGGGGCCCTGGGGTGCCTGGCTGCCTGTTGGTAGAGCATGCGGCTCTCGATCTCAACTCCCTGTTGGGCATGGAGCCTACAAAAAAAAAAAAAAGAAAGAAAAAAAAAGAGAAGGACCCTGACCTCCAGGATCACACAGAGCCCCGAGCCCCATTCTGGGCATGCTCACTTTGCTCAAGCTACGGCTGGACCGCGCATGCATCACTCTTTTGAGGCCCTGACCTCCAGGGTGGTGTCTGGCATGTGGGAGATGCTTTCAGGAAGGAGAATGAACGAATGAATGAATGAATGAATGAGGAAGAGTACTTACTGGTGGTAACACGGCAGACCACCCTCGGTTTAATCCCACTGCTGTCATTTAACAGTTGTGAATTTAAGCAAATAAATTACTGAATTCTGATAAGCCTTTTTCTCCCCCATAAAATGAAGTCAACATGGACCTCAGGGTTCCTGTGACGAACCGTGTGATTGTGTTTACCCAAGTGCCTGGCACACGAGGCCCTCACAAATGGCAGTTCCCTTGCTTCCCCCACCCCTGGAGCGGAGTGGAGCGTCTAGCCTGGGTGCCAGTAAGGAGAGGGGTGTGCATTTGCACTTGGTTCAGTCGGCACCAGGGAGCCACTGCAGGTCACAGAGCAGCGGGCACGGGGAGTGGAAGAGGTCATTCGGGTTCCCTCCGAGGGCAAGTGAGTCCAAAGTGGATCTTGTGCCCCAACCGAAAACCTCCTAGAGGCCCATGGTTCCATCTGTGATAAATCAAGTAGATCTTCCGGCCCTGGCCACCCAAGTTCCGTATTTTCAGGTCACACACTTACCCGGGCTGAGCACCAGGCTGCGGCGGCAGACCAGGCACAGGCTCAGCCTCCGGGTCTTGCAGGGGCAACAGCAGAAACATAAATGAGGGTAACCCAGCGTGTGGTTGCTATGGAGACAGGGCGCTCAGCGGAGGACATTTATTCATTGTTCTTGCATGTGAACCCAGCCTTCATAACTGACCCTATGGGTGACAGGTCAGAAGACACTCAGCTCTAAGAAACAAAAACCTGACGAACAACTCCAGGAAGTCCTGGGCGGCCCGTGGAGGGCTGGGATGGCAGCTGGCCTGTCCTCTGACCCTGCCATCCTTACCACGGCCTGTGGCGGCGTCACTTGTCCATTCAGGGAGGAGGAACAGAAGGTTGCAATGCCACAAAGTCCCAAGTCTTTCCAGAAGCTCCATGGTCAGAACTGGATCCCTGAACCGCCAGAGGTTTGGGCACGGTGCAGTGGCTTCTGCCGGCGGCACACTGGGGGCTGAGGCTACTGGCCTCCAACGCCCAGGCCTGGGGTATGCGTGTGAGTGGCAGCAGGGTGAGCGCGGCCCCTGTCCTAGATCTTCACTGTGACCCAAAACTCATCACTTTTTGGGGAATTCAGGCTGCACTAACACACCACTCTGAGCCTGGTTTCTATACCGTGTGGGGCTCACTAGTACCTTCAGCAAGGGAGCCAGGATCCAGTTCTCTCTGGGAGGAGTGACTGGAGGGAGACCAGCTTCTGGTGGGCTGGTCACCCCGTCTCTGGGCAACACCAAACAGCCGGGTCCTGGGCAAACGCACAAGCAGTGGCAGATGGGCCCAGAGAACATGGCCAGACACCCAGAGCAGCACAGCTGCACCCCCTAAAGGACAACATGGGGACCCAACTGGCAGCGCGTCTCCACCCAGACAGGAAAGAAAGGTCAGCCTGCCTCCATCTTCCATTCCAGGAAGTTACTGGAAGGACGGAGAGAGAGCAGTTTCCAAGGAAACTAACTTGGAAAAATAAAAGCAACTGAAATTTGGGAAGATGCTAGGTGAGCTTCTAGGATGTAATTTCAGAAAGGAGGGTGGCCAGTTAGGGCCAGGGAGCCAGGAGGTGTGTCCTGTCACCCTCTTCTCCCTTCCTCCAGGGGCTCCCTTAGGGCCACCTCAGCTAGCAGGGCTGGCCACTCTGCTGCCCCGTGACCCTGGGGCAGGACTGCCTCAGACCCTGCTTAACAGGGAGAAGGGGGTGAGAGGTCAGGTCCCTGCCACGCTGGGCTCAGAGCAGGTTAAGCACAGGCTGGCTGTGGTCTCCCTTCCAGCTGGGGTCCCCTCACAGCACGGCCGGCTCGCCCTCCTGTCCTGCTGCCTCCCTCTACCACCAGGCCTCCCCAAATGACACGGGGGACTGCGTGCCCTTTCCCCCTAGGTTCCTGCAAGCCCCCAGCCAGGGGCAGACCCCACCTCTATTCCACTGTTCCCTTTAGGAAATGGGGGCCGGACTCAGGCCAACAGAGAAAACAGGTTAAGTAAGGCCACCTCCTGCATCACCAGAACCTGCCTCCTCACTGCCATTTTAGCTGCCTGCCAGAGCTGGGTGCCTGTGCGGGGTTCCCTGACCTCCCTAGGGTGCTAGGAGAGCGCCAACCCCAGCGGTGAGAGGCTGCTTTTAGGCCCCCACCACACCGCTCCCCACCCAACCTGCAACTGCCTCCCCCTCGAGAGCTGCTCCAGGCCTTTATTGTAGGACTTGCTCAGGGACACACACACATGCTTCACTGACTTGTCTTCCAGTGTGACTGGGGGCAGCCCTCTACCCCATGGCAGTTGAGGGGTATGGTGTGGAGGGGGTACTGTAAGAAGAGCTTTGGGAAGTGTAGCTGGAGGAGGAGTCGCTCACAGACAAATATGGAGGCCTGGCCAGAGGGCAGAGGTCCTTTGGTGCCTGGCCCTCACGGCACCTGGCAGGACTTGGGCAAAAAAGGCTTGTCTCCACACTAAAGCAGGGTGAAGGGGTGGTGGCAACAGAGGAACCCCGGGCTGGTGGGGAAGGCTCAGTCGTCTGTCTCCTGTTTGATGTTCTCGATGGGAACGGGCAGCTCTGGACTCGGGGCTTTGTCGGGCGTGGCCATGTCTAGATGCTCTTCCTTCACCCGCACAGCAATGACTAAAGAGGGAGGGAGGTGGGGAGGGCGGGAGAACAGAGTGAGTGTGTGTGAAACCCTGGGAGGGGCAGGGGGCTCTGGCTCCCTATGAAAGGGGGCCCTCAGGACGTGGTGGGGAGGTGGGAGTGGCACCTTCCCCCCGCGGGGCAGGCAGTAGAGATGGAGAGGGCCCGGCTGGAGATGCGCGGCTCCGTTCAGAGTTGGGGGCGGGTGTTTGGGAAGCTCTCCAGGCCCAGTGGTCCAAGGAGGACTGCTTGGTGCCCGGCAAAGTCCCTTCACACTTGACTCTCCTCTTCTGTGCCCAGGTGGGGAAGGAGGCGGGCCGCCTCTGAGCACTGGAGCAGGCCGGCCCTGTCTTGACCCCGCCCGGGAGGCTCTTACTCTCTTCAGGAACAGGATCCGATGAGCTCTTCTCTGCGGCCTGCAGGTCATCCTCCAGCAGGGGCTTCTTGGACCCCTGTCTGAGGGGCCGGGTCTTGGTCGGTGGTATTCTTTTCCCTTTGAATAAACACAGAATGAAACCCAGCACAGGGCTGTATCCATGTGGGGCTCGATGGCTGGGTGTCCTCCAGTGGTGAGCAGAAGGCAGGTCCCACTCTGGGGGAGCAGAGCGTTGAGCTCTGATGCTGCCCCTTGGGGCCGGGTGCCGACGCTCAGGGAGATTCTCTCCAGTAGCAGGTTAAGCCCCCCAGTTAGGCTTGCTGAGCTTCCATCCCTCTTCCAGTCCTTTCTTCACCTGTGAAGTGACTTTCCCAGCCGTGCTAGTGTAGACAGCACGAGGTCTTCCCACATGATCAGCTCCATACCCTCACCGGACCCTGATCCTGCCCAGGGACCGCGCCGGCTTCCTCCCCATCCTGTTTCGGACCACCTCTTCTCTGGGTGGCGCCACATCATGGAGAGCATGTTGCTGCCACAGGCCGGCAGCTCCGAGGGCTAGCTTTACCTCCTCCCGCCCCACTCCACCTGCTGTCCCCCTCAAGCTGAGCCCGCACAGGGCCCAGGATCTGTTAAGAGCAGAGCCCCACCTAAGGAAATGATCCTGAAGCTTCCACTCCTGAGGGTCCCCAGGGAAGGATGACAGGCTCGGGGAGAAGGATGCTGCCCCCGCCATCTTACTTTCAAAAGGCAGTTGTGCACTGCCAATGGGTCGCGTTGACTTCTGACCACAGGGCAGAAGGGCTGGGGATCCCTCCCCCTTCTCTCCTTTACAAATACTGTTTCTTGCTTTTTTCCTTGGGATCCTGACCCCTGCCAGAGATTCAAGACTCCCTATCTGTGCCTGAGTCCCTTAAGACACAGGCTGATGGGCCTGATGGGGCAGAAGGGCAAAGGAGAGGAGATGGAGGGACCAGACCATGGAGGGCGCTACCCAAGCGGCGACTCCCCCTCTCCTCCCAGAGACATAGGCCCAGCTGATCCCAAGGCCCACCCCAGCCCTGGCCACTTCTTCAGAGCATCACTTACTTTTCTTCCCGAACTGTTTCTTTTTCTTCTTTGTGGCCTCTTTGGCCTTCAGAGGTGTGGTTGGCTCTATTGTTGAAAGACAGAGGGAAGAGGTTAAGAGAGTTCTGAAAGGACACAGTACAAGCACATCCCGAGACACCTACCCATCCCTCAGCCTCCCTTACACATGGGACACCCCAAGAAGGAAAGCCAAAGTTGAGTGAGAATGGGGGAGGGACTGGAAGCAACTGTCCCTTCATCCCACCCTCGTCACTAGGGCTGCTCCGAGGGACCTGGGGGCTTTACCTGGGTGCACAAGGGCACGAGCATATGACAGAGTGGGCAAGATCAAGGAAGGTGCTCTGCAGGCCAGAGGGAGAGGGAGACAGACAAGTCAGGAGCGGGACGGGGGACACAAGGGCCACTCTTTAGTGAGCAGTGGTCCAGGAGACCAATCGCTCTCATGCCAAAGAATGAGGTAGGTACGGGGTAGGGGGAGCAGTTGACAGGAAGGAAAAAGAAAAGGAAAGTTGAGGGTCCCCTGGGGCCGTGAGAGCCCAGACCTGCGGCCACAGGTGGCTGGAGCTGGTAGCCGGTGAGCTCACACCAGCCGACGGGGTAGATGTCCGGAGACTCACAGTCCACCCACTGGTCATACTCGCTGTCCCAGCCATCAAAGTGGATGCTGAGGAGTCTGTGCACCACCCGCTTCACCGTGGCCACGCAGATGAGCCGGGGCTCCATTAGATCCACGGCCTCCAGCTTCATGCCCACCTTGAAGCCGTGGTTGGGGCAGTCCTGGGAGGGGGAAGAAGCGGTGACCACGGCAGCCAGATCCCGGCCCCAGGGGCCAAACCGGGGAGTGGGAATGGGCCGGGAGTGCCTGTGGGGAAGGGTCCCCTAACAGTGACCACTGCCCTCTGTTCCCCAGCACCAGCCTCTCTGGGAAAGGGACCGGGCTTGAGCGGAATGCCCGTGGCAGAGGCTGGGACTTCTCCCGTGAAGCGGTTGGCATCCACAGTATAGACTCAAGGAAGGAGAAGGGGGTTGGAATGAACGCTGCTGACAGGGGGCAGGGCCGCCCCAGGCCCCGTGCTTCCTCGCTCTCCTCACCATGTTAAAGAGTCTCGATGGAGCTGCTTTCGATTTGGTCTTCTCCAAGTAGGTGTCCCAGCTGAAAGTGTGCGACTCGTAGCCTAGGGAGCAGAAAACATAGATGTACGGGGAAAGGAGCACGTGCCAAATGGACCCCTGTTGCTGGGTCAGGACCCAGTCTGGAGTCTCCCCTGGCAGCCTTCTTCCCTCCTCCCCAGGCTGGTACCTGCTCTAGGACCATGGTCCTGTCGTATAGGTTGTTCACTGCCCAAAGGAACAAGTGGGAGCTCTGCTTACCGAGACACACGCTAGCCGTGGAGCCAAGTGAGCCCAGTGGCAGGGCTGGTGGTGTTGGCCTTGGGGGGCTCTGACCCCTCTCCAAACCACTCTGAGACTCCCAAGCCCCAGGGTCTGGCTTGGCCAGGAACCTGGGCCTGTGGTCACACTCTGACCTCTCTGACCATGAGGACAGTCTTACCTTTTGGGGGTGTGAGCTCAATGTCATTCTTTTGGCAGAAGGTGGCTGGGAAGATGGCATGGGAGGAGGCATGGTAACAGAACCAGTCTGAGCCATCTGTGGAGGGCCCCCCATCCACACAGATCATCAGGTAGCCATCTAGGAGAACCTGGGGGGGGCAGGCAGACACCATGGTATCATGAACTGCACCCCCATTCCAGGGTAAGGTGGCTATGGTGGGGATACAAGGTGGATGGATCCAACCCGAGCTAGATCTCAGCCTTCCCTGAGCTTCTGCTGAGCACTCAGCACCCCCGGACCCATCCTTTTAAGGTTCCTTTTCCTTCCTCACTAGATAGCAAATGCTGTTCCCACAGGGACTACACCTTTTTTTCTCCCCAGTGTTTTCAGAGGAGAGCTCATGGGCCCAGCCTGGAGAAGACCCACTGGATGCACACATCAGCATGTCCCCAGGGGGGCCAAGGGGTAGTCATCTGCTCCATGGGCTGCAGCAAAGTCAGCACGGCTATTGGTCCTGGGTAGGCCAGCACTCAAAGGAGAGGACGTGTGCCAGTGGGAAGGCCTCCAGGGAGGCTGACAGGGCGGGGCCTACACTTGATACAGGATCGGGCTCAGGCCACGCACCTCCCCAATGTGCCGCGGACCTGACACCAAGGCAAATTCTGAGCAAGGAGCAGATAAGACCCCTACTCAAAAGTCCAGTACTCCTGGAGCAGCCACAGTGGAGGTGGGCTGGATGTGCACTACAGAGTTCTGCACCCCCTCAGTGACTTCAGCATCCACCATCGAAGCTGCAGGACTAGCCCAAGCTCACCTTGCAGATGGTTGCCACGCAGATGTTGCCCAGATTCAGAGGGTCAATGGCTTCCAGTTTCATCCCCTCTTCAAACCAACCACCTTCCGTGTAGACAGCTCGAACCTTAAAGGAATGGGGCAGCTGGGGAAACTTGGGGCGGCCCAGATGGAGGGTGGGGGGAGCAGGCCTCATCCGCCATAGGCCTGGGAAGGAAACGGGAAGGGAAAGGAACACCCCGGGGTTGTGGGGCCTGGGATGGGCCTATGGCCAAGACGAGAAGGGCCTATGGCTAAGATGAGAAGGTCCCAAGGCTGTGCCTCACCTTCTTGAACAGGTAAGGAACAGCATCACAGTAGATTTTCCGGAAGGTGGGATGGTGGGCCATGTCACTGCGCCTCTCTTTGGGGAGATGCCAGAGGGAGCAAGAGAGAGAAAGGAGTTGCAGGCTGCTCACAGGGCCACCTCCCTCCCTTCCCCAGAATGTGGGGGCTGCCCTGCATGTGCTCTAATCTGTATCTCGGCACCCCGTACTACCCACCTAGACCAGGATCAGGACATGTCAGGAGCTCTCTGTAGGGACTACTGGACCCTTAAGATCCAGACACTTCCCATATCGTGTAGCCTCCAGCTTCGAATAGGTTTAAAACCCTTATAAGCTCAGTGACCTGGTCAAATCACCCAACCTCTTTGGGCCTCGGTACCACCGTGCACATGGTGGAGATAGTCATCACCACCACGTGGTGGCGGTGGCGGGTACAGAGATGCTCCTGCCCCTGCCCGCGGACCTGACAGCTTGATGCCATGGCCGACTCGCCGTGACCAGCCCACTGGGTGGATCAAGGGGCTCCACATGTGGCACCAGAAGTCGTCATCACTGTCGCCGTCCTCATAGAGGAGCCGAAGGCGACCCCCGATTACTGTGTCCACCACTGCCATGCGGGTCCGTGACACCTGGGACTTATCCACCACCTCCAGCCGCATTCCTTGCCGGAAGGGGTACTTCATGCTCTCCACCATCTGCAAGATCAGAGCACAGGCCCGCTGTGGTCCTGGGGATCCTCCACCCACTTCCCTGTTTCATCTCCTAACTGTAACCACAGAATAGGGAAGGTATGCCCAGAACCACACCCAGCACTAAGTCAGGAAGCAGGCCGATAAGACATAGACTCAAGGAAGGTCCCACCAGGTCTGACCTTGGCCCCCAATTCCTCAGGATGAGGGACAGCACACAGCTTACAAGGTGTGCCCCCCAAATGCCAGTCAGTACAATGGAAATTACAAAGCCCATTTCAGACTAAAGAACAGGTGCCCCAGAGGGCTCAAGTGACTTGCCCACACTCACCCCGATTCATTGGTTGCCAGAGCTGGACCTTGAAACTGGTCCCAGTGTTCAGCCTCATGCACTTTCCCACTCCCCTCCACCTCCCCACTGATGGCACATACTATGCTCATGTCCAGAGAGCTGAGGCCCCATCTGCCTCGATATGTCTAATTACAGCTGTGACCTCACTGGGCTGTAGCTCTGAATGGCTATCCCACTCTGACCCAGCAAAGGACAGTGACCAAGATGCCCACAGGCTGTTTTAGAGAGCCCTGATGACAGGCCACAGATGAGGGGGTAGGAGACTCTTTCTGGTCCCTGAGACTTCAGTCCTGTCCTGCCTGGGATAGGGAAATGGGAACAGTGAACTCTGTAGGGCTTTTCCAGCCCAGGGAAAACCAGCCCCAGCCTAGGGAAGGTGGGGACTAAGCGGCGATCTTTCAAAGCCCACCAGGAGGGGGCAGTATCTCCGAGGTCACAAAGCAGCCACCAGGAAAAGCTGACGGAGTCCTACACCACAGACCTGGAATACAAATCCAAACCAATCGACTGGCCCATTTAGGAGAGAGACACAGGGTGAGGTCTGGGTTGGGGTCCCTCGGGGCCACCTCTCCCTCCTAGCCTTTCCTGACACACTCCTTTCTTTTGCACCCACCCAGGACAGCCCAGAGCCCAACACCACTTTAGTGCTCTGTTTGTTCAGTCACACCCTGAGCTCTGTAGGGGCAGAAGCCAGGTCTGGGGGGATCCATTTCTACAATCTCAGTTCTAAGCATGGAACTAGGCACAGAGTTAGTGCGCAATGTTTTTTCTCACCTGATAGATACACAGTACACGCCTGACTTTGGCTGCTGGGCCATTCACTCACAACATTTTACTCAGAACTTATTACACTGTAGGCACCAAAGGAACTGGACTGGATTTGGATCAGAGCTGCCTTCACAAACTCACCCTCTTTTATCCTTCCTACCCAACCCTCAGAGGCAGCTGGCTTTTGTATCCACTGCAGGACTGGGTATGTGACAGTGAGTCATCGTGTGCTTGCTGACTGGTTCACATGGAACCATGTTCTGCTACCCAGAATAAAAAAAAAAAAATTTTTTTTTTTTTTAAGTAGGCCCCATGACCAGCATGGAGCCCAACATGGGGCCTGAACTCACAATCCTGAGATCAAGAGTTGGATGCTTAACCAACTGAGCCACCCAGGTGCCCCAGAATCAAGCTCACTGGAGTTTAAGCAGGAGAGGCCACCTTGATAATGCTAGTGGCCTGTACCACCCACAATCTGCCTCATCTTCAGACAAGTGCCAGTTGAGAAGGAGCAAATACTCGTTTTCAACTGCTGAATCTGTCCACGGTGCAAGGCATCACGAGAGGGGAGGGGACACCCGGGTGGCTCAGTGGTTGAGCGTCTGCCTTTGGCTCAGGATGTGATCCTGCAGTCCCGGGACGGAGTCCCACATAGGGCTTCCTGCATGGCTCTTGCTTCTCCTTCTGCCTGTGTCTCTGCCTCTGTCTTTCATGAATAAATAAAATCTCAAAAAAAAAAAAAAAAATACAGGTGAAAGAGCTTATAATTTTGTTGAACAAAGTATGAAAAGATAAGTTAGCAAAATATAAAGAAATAAAGAGCAAATGGACAGTACCCAGCAAATTAAAGTAAAGCAAAAACCATTTCTACTTTAGGGAAAAGCCAGGGAAGGCTCCCTTGACGTACTGGAACTATTCCTCGTCAAAGGCCCACTCTCTGCCAGCTAAAACTCACAGTGGCAACCTCTTTACGAGGCATCTGATGCCTTGGACGAGATGTGGCCCAGCATCTATTCCGTCCTCACTTTTCACTTTGGCTTCCAGACCACCCACACCCTACCCATCAAGGTAGAATTCAAATGCCATTTTCTCCTTGAAACTTTCCTTGACAGCTGCTCCTCTTCGGGCCACAGAACCGGTCCCGCCTGTGCCATGGCAGCACCTGCTCTGCACTCCCCTGCTGGCTGCTGTGACACTTATCGAGGCAACGTGGGAACCACACCCGAGAGCATTGGGGGCTGGAGGCCTCAGACGCAGCCCAGGCCCCTATGTGAGCAAGCCCCACAAAGGAGGGTCTGGCATATAGAGGTGGGAGAAATGAAGTCTTCACTGCGCATCCTTGTATTCCCTTTGAATTTTTACCATGTGAGTGATTTTTTTTAAGTTAAAATTAGAAGCCACAGGGGATCCCTGGGTGGCGCAGCGGTTTAGTGCCTGCTTTTGGCCCAGGGCGTGATCCTGGAGCCCCGGGATCGAGTCCCACGTCGGGCTCCCTGCATGAGAGGGGAGGGGACATGGAGCCTGCTTCTCCCTCTGCCTGTGTCTTTGCCTCTCTCTCTCACTCTCTATCATGAATAAATAAATAAAATCTTTAAAAAAAAAAAACCAAAACTTAAGAAGCCACAGAGATGATTCAGAGGCACACCTCTGGTTCAGAACCAAGGCTATTTTATAACTCCCAGGCTTGACTTCATTTCCTTTGCCAGACTGGAGAGTCCTGAATACGGGACCTGTACTCCCACAGTTCCTTGTAGCCAAGTACTTAATAAAATTTATGGAAGGAATGTTCCTGAAAAATGCTATGATCAATGGTAAGGATCTCGAGTAGCAAACAGAGGGCAAGGCAACGTGACCAACATGGCTGGATCAGAGTCTGGGTTGGGGTGGAGGCTGACTCTAGGCTGGGAAGGTAAAAGCAACCGTCATCATTCCTGGAGAAATGTGAAGCTGCTAAAGACTGTCAAGCAAGGAAGTCTTTGAGAAAATACTCCAGTGAGTTGCACGGACAGAGAAAATGGGAGAAGGGCAGGAAGGAGGTCAGTTAGGAGACCCAAAGGGGTCACTGCCAGACCTTGATATGGAAATCCACAGGAAGCGTCCTGGAGCCCACCAACCGTTTCATGAGGTACCCCTTCCAGTCGGTGAACTTGGCATGGATGGCTGTGGAGACACAGCAGAATCCTGGTTACGCGGACTAACAATACTCCCACCAACAGGGGGCGCCAGAGCAACTTCTTTCTGCCTCCTCAGGCCAGCCATCACCTATTACAAAACCTGCTGTACAACCTGGATCCGCCACAGGGCTTCCCAGACTGGGGAGGACAGGAAGCAGGCTGGCAAGTGGGTTCTGTTCTGGTCTAACCTAAGACAAAGGGTGCCCCTTCTACCAAGGGCTCTGCAGGGACCACGACAAGGACTGCTCTCTCTCATCAACTCACTCCGAGGGGGCACAAGTATTTTGCTGTTGATGGCACACCAGCCAATGGGATGGACATCCACCGTTCCCAGGTTGCACCAGAAATCATGGCTGGCGTCATTTTCAAAGCCTTCATACCGGAGCAGCACCCGATACCCTGAAAGAAGGAAAAGGTACTGGTAAGGGAGGGCGGGATGCTCAACCTTAAACTTGACTCCTAAGAAATCCTTCCAGGCAAGGGGGTCCCTGTTGTCCCAACAGTCACAGCCAAAACAAACCCATGCCACGTACTCAGTAAACAGTATAGCATAGCAGTAAGAATTAATTCTCCATAGTCTGATCGTTCCTGGAAAAACCTTAAGAGGGGGAGTTTCCAAACTTGTCATGCCTTGTGGCTTCTTCAAAGCCAGGGAAGGCAGGAGGATCCCAAGAAGGGACTGGCAGAAACTCCAGTGGTGGGCTTTTTTGTTTGTTTTATGAAGCCAGTTTCTGCCTGTGACACTACCCACCCGTGCAGACATGTCCCTCTCCAAACCCAGGCCCTGCTTGGCCAGAGGAGTACCCACCCGCGGCCTGGATGACAGAGGCAATCCAGTACACCCGGCTGGGGAGCACGGCGTCGCTGTTGAGCACCTCTACCTTCATCCCTTTCATCACATCTTCCCACTGGTCATAGAGAGGGACCTGTGCGGGCACGAGAGCATTCAGGGGAATGGTGAACTGCCTGAGCACACAGGGCAGAGTGGCTGGGCTCGTAAGCCATCGCACCCTTCTCTGTACCTCAGTGCACAACACTCTGCGTGTGGCAAGCCAAGCATGGGACTAGGGATGAAGAGATGAGCAAGACAAATCCTCTGTCCCCAAAGAGCTGAGGCAGGACACCGGGGATGGGGAGGGGTGGGTTACAGGGGACGGGATGGGAAGGCAGGTGCAAGGGTCAGACATTTGGAGTCGGTCAGCTCTGAGTAGTGGTCTTTACAGGACCAGCTCCTCATTCTATTATCTTGGGCACATCACACCCATGCCAGTTTGTGCGCTCGTGACAACACCTAATACTTCCTAGCGCTTGCCACAAATATCACCTCTTTAAATCATCACTCAGGCTTGGGCAGTAGTCTTTCAGCTCTCACCATGCGGGCTCTCGGAGCCGTCTACCCACCCCTCCTTCTGGTACATTCTTTCTCCACCTCTCTAACCAGTCTCTTTCAGATGCTCTCTATCAGCAGCAGACCCTTCTTGTTTGCCTTCCCAATGTCTAATCCTCACTTTGCACCAAGAGCACCTTGCTTCTCCTTTGGAGAAATTCACCTTTTTTCATTCTCATCGTGGCTTCAGCTAATCAGGGTATCCCATTTCACCTCTCTGGCCAGAGTGGGTCTCTCACGGAACCTAGAAATGGCTATGCTACTCAAGCACACATGGGCTGGCTTGGCAGAGCTTATGGAATCAGGTATGATGTAACTCCCCTGCAGTGATAACTCAGGGCCAAAGAGCTTCCCACTAGGAAAGGTGAGTGCCTTCGACAGCACTGTGGAGAAGAGTGAGACTTCCCAGCTTCCCACTGTCCACGGCACCTCCCGGAGTTCACTGGCTACTAGGATGTGACTCCTACTAGGACTACCAGAGTAAAGAGACCTCCTCCTCTACTTCCTGGCTTGAGAGACCAAACAAGAGCGCCGCTCTAGGTGGCTCTTTGGCCCACAGACAAACAGGCAGCATCTCTGCACTTCCTTCGGCCCCAGGCCCAGGCTCCCAGGGCCTCACTCTTCTGGTGCTTCTCTGTGCTGAGGTGGGCTGTAGGAGGCATCCACATCTGTCTCCTGGGGCCCAAGAGATCCAGGAAGCCCAGGGCAGTTCAGAACAAGCTTTCAATGGGAAAACACGGAATAATGGGGAGGAAAGAAGAAAAGGAGTTCTAGCACAAAGTTCCATTATGTGGATAAGTAGAGTGAGCCATCCCTGGGTGGCTCAGTGGTTTGGAACCTGCCTTCAGCCCAGGACCTGATCCTGGAGACCTGGGATAGAGTCCCACGTCGGGCTTCCTGCATAGAGCCTGCTTCTCCCTCTGCCTGTGTCTCTTCCTCTGTGTGTGTGTGTCTCTCATGAATAAATAAATAAAAATCTTAAAAGAAAAAAAAGTAGAGTGAGGACCTCAGAGGGGGGAAGCACGGGTGCTAGAAGGCCTCGATGAGGCTTTGTGGCAGGACTCTGAAGAAATGTAAACTGGAACGAATGGCAAAGCTGGACTGGGCCCACCCAGACCCCATTACTGTTGCCAATGCCCAGCTTGGAATGCCTGGAAGGCTGGTGGATGAGAGGTGTGGCAAGTGCTAGGTTCCCAGTTCTCCCTCCCCTTATCTCTAGGGCACTTACATGCTTAAAACAGCTGACAGGAGCAGCTTTGTAACTGTGATCCTTCAGGAACTTCCCCCAGTCGAAACCCAACACCAGCGCTGCAAGAGCAGAAAGAGGAAGTGTTGAAAATCAGCAGCCCTGCCAGGAACCTAGCGACCAGGAGCCTGTAGAAGCCGGTCCTTCGCCACCCAAGCCTGATACCTGTCCCACCAGTGGCCATCAGAACAGGGCTGGACCTTATCCAAAGGATGACAGACTCTCAGGAGTAAAGGAAACATTCAAGGGAAATGTCTGATCTTTCTTCCCCGGAAAAGAGAAGGAAATCCAAAGACCTTTGGGCTTAAATTCCTTAGACCTCCCCCAACCTCTCATTGGCCACAGCTAATCTGAATGGGTGGGAAGGGCACACACCTAGGGCCCTCCAACCCTCATGCCTGTGGGGCTCAACTGCAGTCAGAAACTCAGACCACCTAGAGCAGAGCTGCTTAATGCTTATATGCTTAGAACCTACTATACAGGGACACCTGGTGGCTCAGAGGTTGAGCATCTGCCTTCGGCTCAGGACGTGATCCTGGTCCAGGGATCAAGTCCTGCATGGGGCTCCTGCAGGGAGCCTGTTTCTCCCTCTATGTCTCTGCCTCTCTCTCTCTCATGGATAAATAAATCTTAAAAAAAAAAAAAAAAAAAAAGAATCTTCTATACACACTCAGAGAGAAAGGTTCATTTCCTTATTCCACCACCTCTCCAAACTAGAGGTCTCCACTGCCCAAGGGGAACAGAAGCCAAAGGGCCAAAAGCAATACAAAAGAAGCTAATTCTTGGCCTCTGAATTATCAAAAATAAGGGTCCTGGAGCTTTGACTACAGGGATATCCTCGGGCAATTTCCACAATACCTACCAAAATGGGGAAGATGTAATCCACAGTGAGCCTGGGCCAGGGCACTCTAGCTGCCTCATCTTTCTCATTCCTGGTTCCTAGGCAGGGCCACCCCAGTCTGGGCACTCCACTCCCACCGACCCCCAGCAGCTTCCTGGGCACCAGGGTTCTGCTGTCTTACCATCTTGCCCTGTTGGTGTCCCATCTGCTAGCTGTCCTGTCCCTTGGGAGTGGAGGAAGGCTCCAATTTTGGCAGACCAGGCTGCCTTGTGCAGGACTTTGGCTTTCTTGGTTGGTGGTTTTCCCTGGAGAGAGGAGAACCTGTGTAAGCCTAATGGCTGAGAACAGGGCTTTGGAGTTGGACTGCCTAGCTTTAAATCCTGGGATTTATCCAGTTACTTAACCTCTTCAGTTTCTTCATTTGTAAATCAAGTGGATAACAATAACAATCTTAACTCAGAGTGGGGTGCAAGGATGAGAGTTACTGTATTATGCCTGGCTCTCAGTAAGTATTTAGCTATTGTTCAACAGCGGAGAAATGGGGTCAGAGGAGCTATGGGGCAGCGAGGGACACCTGTTCTATCTTTTTTTTTTTTTTTTTTTTTTGTTCTATCTTTTCTATCCTTTCAGCCTTTGCTTCCTCCAGGAACTTTTTCCTAGTGGCTTCAACTCTCGGCTATCTCCTTCCTCTGGAGATTTATTGGAGAGAGTGGGTTTCAGAGAAGTCTGTGAACGGAGTCAGGAGTCAATATTTTGTACACATATAGGAATGTTCTGTGGGACGCCTGGGTGGCTAAGTGGTTGAGTGTCTGCCTTCAACTCAGGGTGTGATCCCATCCCTGGGGCGAGTCCTGCATTGGGTTTCCTGCAAGGAGCCTGCCTCTCCCTCTCTCTGTGTATCTCTAATGAATAAATAAAATCTTTAAAAAAAAAAAAGTAATGTTCTGGAGCAGGTCCATGGCTTTCATCAGTTGCTCCAAGCGGGCATCCCTAAGGGTTAAAGGCCACTAATCTGGTCTATAATTTGTAATTTAATCACTATTCAGAAGGGCCCAGAGAATTATTTTTTTTATTTTTATTTTTAGAGAGAGAGGGAGGGAGGGAGAGGGGGAGAGAGACAGAGAGAGAGGGAGTGAGCGGGTGGGGGAAGGAACAGAGGAAGAGAGAGAATCTCAAGCAGGCTCCATGCTCAGTATAGGCATGGAGCCTGACACAAATTCCACCTCATATGCCTGGGATCATGACCTGAGCCGATATTAAGAGTCAGATGCTTAACTGACTGAGCCACCCAGGTGCCCCTCCGAGAATTTATTTTAAAAAAATCAGTGAAGTGGGGGACACCTGGGTGGCTCAGCCGATGAGTGCCTCCATTTGGCCCAGGGAGTGATCCTGGAGTCCTGGGATCAAATCCCACATCAGGCTCCCTGCATGGAGCCTGCTTCTCTCTCTCTGCCTGTGTCTCTGCCTTTGTGTGTGTGTGTGTGTGTGTCTCTCATAAATAGAATCTTAAAAAACAAAACAAAACAAACAAACAAAAAAACGGGACGTGGTTGATGGTCTGCCTTCAGCTCAGGTCGTGGTCCTAGAGTCCTTGAATCAAGTCCTGCATCAGGCTCCCTACAGGGAGCCTGCTTCTCCCTCTGCCCCTCTCTCTGTGTCTCTCATGAATAAACAAAATCTTTAAAAAATAATAAAAAATAAAAAATCAGTGAAGTAAAAACGTGAGTTTAAATTCCACACAGACCTGGGGTCAAATCCTGGCTCTTCAATCTCATTTGTAGACCTTTGAGTAAGTTACTCAAAATTTTTAGCCTTTAAAAAAGGAATTTACAATAGGTGCCCCTGGCTAGCTCAGTCAGATAAGAGATCATTGGTTGGACTGAGTTCAAACGTTTAGCAAGTACTCCCAAACTGTAGCTATTTACAATACCATTATTAGCTCTTGAGGAGAGAGATTTTTCTATGCCCTAAAATCTGTACAACCAGGGAAATAACAATTATCTCACAAAAGTGAGAGATACATTGTATGAAGTACTAAGCAAAAGACCTGGCACACTGTGATTTTCAATAAATGTCAGAGCAGTTGGATCTCAAGCTCTGCTGCACATTACAATCACCTAGGGGCTCTTTAAAGTCCCTAAATCCAAGGGGCACTTGGCTGGCTCAGTCGATGGGAGTGTGACATTTTTTTTAGACTATTTAAGGGCAGCCTGGGTGGCTCAGCGGTTTAGCGCTGCCTTCAGCCCAGGGCGTGATCCTGGAGACCCAGGATCGAGTCCCACATTGGGCTCCCTGCATGGAGTCTGCTTCTCCCTCTGCCTGTGTTTCTGCCTCTCTCTCTCTCTCTCTATCATGAATAATAAATAAATCTTTAAAATAAATAAATGAAAAAGAAAAAAGACTATTTATTTAAGAGAGAGAAAGAAGGAGAGGGTGGAGGGAAAGGGAAAAGCAGACTCCTCCCTGAGCATGGAGTCTTAACCACTTAACCAACTGAGCCAGCCACCCTAGCCCCCCGAGAGTGACTCTTGATCTTGGGGTTATGAATTTGAGCCCCATGTTGTGTATAAAGATTACATACATAAAATAAAATAAAGCCACTGTGTCCAGGCCATACTCCATCCCAATTAAATAAGTAGGCAAGGGATGCCTAGGTGGCTCAGCAGTTAAGCATCGGCCTTTGGCTCAAGGCGTGATCCTGGAGTCCCGGGATCAAGTCCCACATCGGGCTCCCTGCATGGAGCCTGCTTCTCCCTCTGCCTGTGTCTCTGCCTCTCTCTCTGTGTGTCTCTCATGAATAAATAAATAATATCTTAAACAAAAAATCAGGCAAGTTTGAGAACCAGTGCTATGGACGGTGGCCATAGTTACCAGGAAACAACACAAAGTCAGGCACCTGAGATTACATTCCAGTCCCAGTTCAGCTGCTCTTCCAACAGAACTACCTCAGGTAAGTCATTCTTCTCTGGACCTCAGCACACTTCTCAACTAATGTGTGGGTTAGACAACACATCTCTTAAGAATCCTTCCATTTATAGGGGCACCTGGTTGGCTCAGTCGGTTGAGTGTCCAACTCTTCATTTTGGCTTAGGTCATGATCTCAGGGTCATGAGATTGAGGCCCGTGTTGGGCTCTGTGCTGGGTGTGGAGCCTGGTTAAGATTCTCTTTCTCCCTCTTCCTTTCTCCCCTTACCACTTGCACTCTCTTGCTCTCTCTCAAAAAAAAAAAAAAAAAAAAAGAAAAGAAAGAAAGAAAAAGATTAGTAAGACTTTCTAGGTGACTGCCTATGACATAGAGTCAGAGATGAGGCATCAACTTCCTAAACCCACTGTGGCTGCTAAAACATATGCTTGTCTCCTAGCTTCCTTTCAGAGCATGTATGTATAAAAGTATGGGGGAAAGACTAAGGGCATCAGATTCCCTTTAAGGCTCTTGTTTAAAATTTACTAATCACATAAGACTATGGGGAAGTGGTGTAGGTGGGGAATGAGGGCAGCTCTAGAAATCTGCAATTTAACAAGTTTCATAAATGGATTCCTCTGCCCTCTGAATTTTAGAACACAATAGATAGCAGGAAACTTACAACCTCAGATGGTCACAAGCAAACTCCTCCCAAGCCTTCTTGGCCCTTTGCCATCAGCCAGTTAGTTGTTCCTGTCTGGGCTCCCAGGACCCCAGGAAGGGTCTTCCAAGTGACTGCCTCTCACCTGTAATCTGGCCAAGATACTGGCTTTCTTGGAGTTGGAGGAGTAGCTCCTGGAACAGGAAACGCTGCAGAATCTCTTAGTCTTGGAGAAGAAGGCTTCCCTTGTACCCACGATACCACACATCTCACAGACAGCTGGGAAGAGAACTCAGCACATGACCCACCTGATACAATCACCCCAAATCAAGCAAAATGATTTGAACATTTTCCCTTGAAAACTTGAACAATGCATTAACTTCTCAGCCCTTAGCCTGACTGACAGAGCTGGAACAGGAGCAGGAGGTTTGTGCACAACTGAATCTCTTTTGCCTAAGATAAGCTGCCTGGCATCCCTTGGCTATATGTTAACAGTAGAGGTAAGGAAAATCCATAGAGCAACAGGTGGATGTTGGAAAGTCTGTAAAGAGGAAAACAAGAAGAAAAACAGTGCCCACATCACCTGACTTCTGTGGATCTCTTTTCTTCTCATCTATAAAAAAACTTAACTAGATCAATGTTTCAATTCTAACATTGTATTAGAATCACCTAAGGAGCTTAAAAAATACCCAAGCCTGAGAGTCTAATTTACTGGTGATCCTAATGGACAGCCACGAGAGAGAACCCCTGGACTCAATTGTCTCTAATGGTTCTAGTTCCAAAGTTCTAAGATTCTACGAGAATGTTTGGAAGAAGATAGAAGAAAGAGTAAAAGGGTGGTGTGGGGGAAGGAGGAAGAGAAGACAGGTAGATGGAAGGGAAAAGTGGCAGAGTATTAGATCACTCTTCCAAAGAGTACAGGCACTAAGGAACAGGGTCTGTTCCTTACGGACATCTAGCCCATCTCTCTTCACAAGCAGTCCACACACTGGGGGCCCTGACGCAGGAATCCATCCAGAAGCTGTCCACAAACAGCACAGCTCAGAAGTTAACTGGCTTCCAGATGCTCCATGAGGAGTCTCATCAGTAATTCTTTCCCCAGGAAGTCACTTGATTCTTTAATTTCCACCCTTCTTTAATTTCCCCCTCACGTCCAACCCACAAACTATTTCTTGTCCTTTCCCAGATAGTAAATCAGAGCACAGGCTGAAGGGCAGCCCTGGTGGCACAGCGGTTTAGCGCCGCCTGCAGGCCGGGGTGTGATTCTGGAGACCCAGGATCGAGTCCCATGTTGGGCTCCCTGCATGGAGCCTGCTTCTCTCTCTGCCTCTCTGTGTCTCATGAATAAATAAAAAAGAAAACAAAACAAAAGCCATCCAGGCTTAAAAATCAAGCACCTATTCACACAAATGTAAAAGCAGTACCATATTAATGACTGGCATCTAACGTGTGCCAAATAAGTATTAGTCGTATGAAAGAACAAAGGAAATAGTCATTTGAAATCAGATTGCAGCAAAGGAAATTAGTAGTAGTCCCTTGGGGCTACTTCTGTCTAGTTCATAGGCCCTTAGACTTAAGATCAAACAGCTTTTTTTACACCTGGACAGCTCTGCCCACATGGCCTATATTCCCCTCTTCCTCTATAGCCTCCTGAAACCTCCCCGACTTCAGGGGACACTCTGAAAGCACCTGGCTCAGAACCACTGCCATCCAAGGAGCGGGGAGTCCCAGGACTGAGCAAATGCAGCGGGGAGGTGGGCAGCTCCCCTGCTTCCCGATCTTCATTTTCTGCTTCACTTGACTCCTCTAGATAGGAGCTGCTCTCACTGCCCGCACTGCTGTTATAGCTCCGGAAACTGTCATAGCCACCAAAGAGCTCCAAGTCGTCCTCCTCTTCCTCTTCCTCTTCCATAGGTTCTGAAGATGGAGTCTCCTAGTGGAAGGATGACACAAACCAGGCTGGAGGAATCAGGTCTAGCTTAGTGTATGGGGAAGAAGGATGCAGGTCAGCTACCAGCATCTTTTCCAGGTCTTGGTCAACACCTTTGGACCAGGTGGCAGGCAGAATCAAATATCCCTTTTGCAAACACCAGGATCATTACTCTTGTTTATATAGTTCTTAACTGAAACTCATCAGGATAGTTTAACAAAACAGATAATATCAGGAATTCACCAAGCTCCTCCTGTGTATTTATAAATGATGACGTTTTAACTTGATTCAAATAGAATACGATGATGTGAAAATACTCTTTGTTATCTCATGAAGACTTTCTGGGGGAAGATGTATGTTAGAAAATCAACTTCCCCCCTTCAGCATATGTACATCAACACAATGTCAATTCGGAAACCATTTCAGCCACAGAAAAGTCAATTTGGGACGCAGATCCTACCCTGAGGAGGATCTAGGAGACAGAGGACACACTAGTTATCGCACAGTGTATGTATGTACCATAGCTCTGGACTCTGCTCCAATCCTAACTAGCTGTGGGTCTTTGGGCAAGTCATTTAACTCCTCTGGGCCTCAACTTTTTCATCTGTGAAATAAGTAGCTCACAGGATGTGAAATGTAAATGAGATACTGTCTATCAATCCA
The DNA here is from genome assembly GCF_048418805.1 of Vulpes vulpes. Lineage (NCBI taxonomy): Eukaryota > Metazoa > Chordata > Mammalia > Carnivora > Canidae > Vulpes > Vulpes vulpes. The sequence goes on from NC_132795.1 coordinate 54,313,276, forward strand.
CCTGGAAGGAATGTAGTAGAAAAGGTCCTAGGCCAGTGCTCAAATACCATCTCTACCGCTGACCAGCTGTATGATCTGCAGCAAGTCAGTCTCTTGGTGCATCAGTTCCCACCTCTGTAAATGAGGAAACCACCTCTTTCAGAAGCTTTGCGGGAGAAATAAGAGTGAATATAAGTATTGCACTCAAAACAGTGCCTTGCAAGTATTCAAGACATATTGGCAATTATTTCTGGGTAAAAGCATGGAGCTTTTCAACCAGATTTGCCTGAATCCTGGCTCTACCACTCAATTGTGATTTTGTGCAACATACTGAGCCTGTTTCTTCAGTTTCTTCTTCAGTACAAGAGAGGTAACAGCAGGCCTTCTTCAGATAACTCGAATGAAGACTGAGATGTGTAAAGCCTAGTTGTTTCTAGCCATTAGGGAGGGCTGTAAACGCGTGAGCGCTTATTCTCTTTTACCCTTTACAGTTTGGGGGCTATTCCATTTTCAGGTTTACAACTACGTCCCCAAATGTGCTAAAGAAGAGACCGAATTTAAATACAAGGTGACCAGAAGCCAAATGACCCAGGGGTGAGTGGGTTACAGGTTGCAGGAGAGTGGGAAAGGCTGGGGAGCCTGAACGACTGGGTGCCCATCTCCTTCCCGCTGCGGTTGGGTGGCCCTTCCTGGGGGGCACCATCTGGCTGTAAGCGTCGGCTACTCCAACCATAACAACGAAACAGTGACACAGGATTGTTGTGAGAATCCCGGGCGATGATGCCCGTGAACGCTCCAGACACGCAGTGGCAGGAAACTTGAATCTCCCTCACGTCCCACCAGGATGTCACAGGCCTCCTGATCCCCAAAGAAACGACTAGAGAGAGGGAGGACAAAGAAGATCCAGGAGCTCCCAGATCCTGAACCCAGTTCCCGTTCCCGCAGGCCAGGGAGGCTGTTCCGCCCCGACCTCCTCGCGGGACGTCGGCCCCAGCGGTGTGGGCGCAAAAGGCAATGCCGATCGCCTCTGGCCCTGCTCAGCCTAACTACCTCAGTTTATCCATCCTTCCACTCTCCACCCTCCAGGCGTCGCCCCAAGGCCTCGAGAACGGCCCCCCGTGCGAGGCTCAAGGGCTTCCCTTTCCCGGTCACGATAAATCCTCTCCCTCTCACCTCGACGCCCCGCGTCTTCTCCATGAGACCTAACACCCGTTTCTTCAACCGTCACCAGGTGCAGGAAGCCATATTGGCCTCGCGGCTCTTCCTGAGCGCAGTCATTGGTCGCCTCCCAGAGCCGCGGGCCAATCACGTTGCAGGAAAGAGGAAAAGCCGGTTCCGCGCTCGCCCGCGCCCCAGCCCCGGGGGGACGGAGAAGCCGCGGGTACTTGTGGGACTTGTAGTTCCCCTGTGGGTGCGCGTGGAAGGGTGCGTTGCTATAGCGATGTGAAAATCCCTGGCACCGCGGCAGACCTCGTTTCTCTGCGCTAACCTCCACCTCTCAGCCCTACTCCGTTCTTTAGCAAACAATTCTTGAGCACGTACGATAGGTGCTGTTCTAGGCACCAGGAATGACAGATTAGAAGAATTTTAAGGTGCCCTTGGGCCAAGAGGACTTGCAAAGAAACGCATTTCCAATTCGGGCAGAAAGCGGATTGCTCTTATGCCCAGTGCTATAAATGCCTCACATGCCCAAAATCCTGTAACATTGTCCCTCCATCATCATCCCCTGAATCAAACCTCGAGTATGAGGCACTCTGCCTCCCTCATTTTGGATGTCTCACAACCTCCTAGAACACTCAGTTCTAGGTGCTCTGGTGGAGCTTTTTACACAACAGCTCAAATCTGGAGACAGCCCATCATCCTATTAAAGACGAATCCGTGGCTCTTTGGAATTGGGATTTAAGGTTGGAATTGGAACCTAAGAATTGGAATTTAAGGTTTAGTACAGGTTCTTTCCCTGTGCTATGCGGTGCTCTAATGAATTAGGAATGTAATGTAAAAAATGTAAAAAAAAATTTTACATTTTATTTTTTACATTTTACATTTTAAATGTAAAAAAAAAAAAAAACGAATCTAAATGTAGGGGCGCCTGACTGGCGCAGTCAGAGGATCTTGAGGCTCTTGATCTTAGGGTCATTTGTTGGAGCTCCACTGAGTGTAGAGATTTAAAAAAAATAAACTGATAAAAATAGACAAAAGAAACAAAAGAATCTAAATGTAATAAATGGAGGCTGAATATATGTTAAAAATATTTCTAAATTTGAGGTCCACCACATAGATGTGAAAGTCTTTGATTTTTCTTTTCTTTAACCCCTTCTGCCACCAACCCCCTATTCATGCTATCAACCAGTATTGTTGGTTCTACAGCCAAAATGTATCCTGAATTCCTCCTCCACTATCACACTCATGGAAGCCACCAGTCCAGCACAATAGGCCTCAAACAGGTCCCTGTTTGACTTTTCACTTTCTTTAATCCATACAGGTGATCTTTTTTTTTTTTTTTTTTAAGTACCTTTTTTTTTTTTTTTTTTTTATGATAGGCACACAGTGAGAGAGAGGCAGAGACACAGGCAGAGGGAGAAGCAGGCTCCATGCACCGGGAGCCCGATGTGGGATTCGATCCCGGATCTTCAGGATCACGCCCTGGGCCAAAGGCAGGCGCCAAACCGCTGCGCCACCCAGGGATCCCCATACAGGTGATCTTTTAAATCATAAGCCAGATCATGTTCATCCCCTTGCTTAAAACCTCCATTAGCTTCCCCCTGCGCTTTCAAAAAGATTCAAACATTCCATAAGCCCCTGAATGACCTGGCCCCAGTTTTCTCTTCAACCAGCTGCTGTACTGGGCACTTGGGTGACTCAGTGGTTGAGCGTCTGCCTTTGGCTCAGGTCATGATACCATGGGTCTTGGGATGCAGTCCTGTATCAGGCTCCCCGCAATGAGCCTGCTTCTCCCTCTGCCTGTGTCTCTGCCTCTCATGTGTATCTCATGAATAAATAAAATTTTAGAAAAAAAAGAACAAACCCTGCTTCTGTGCTACCCTCTCCACCTCTCACTGCATCCATCCACTCACTTCTTGACTGCCAAGCTTGAGTTCGCCTTAACGCCTTTGCACTTGATGCTCTTTGTGGGGCATTCTTTCTGTGGCTTTTCTCAGAGATGGTTCTTCATTTCTCAAATTTCAGTTCAAAGTCACCTCCTCAGAACTTTATTTAGAATAGCTTTTCTTTCCCCTCACTCAGTATCCCTTCACCCAATTTACAGTTCTTTATAATACTTGTTCCTGTCTGAAATTATCTTCTTCACTTGTCTATTTCTTTATTGTCTATCTCGCACCACTGGAATGTAAGCCCCATAAGGGCAGGGACTTTGTCTTGTTCTCTACTCTGTTTCCCGAGCCAAGAACAGAGCCTAGCATCTACTAGGTGCTAAAGAGATAGATAATAAGTCTAAGGATTCCAACCTTCTTAAAGTTAGAGTGCTGGATTAGGTAGCTTGCTCCTCTGACTCTTGTGAACTGTTTGTGGGGTTTTTGTTTTTGTTTTTGTTTTTTTGCTTTGTGTGTGTGTGAACTGTTTTGTTTTACCACCAGCAGGGTTCTAGGCTCAGTTCCTTCATGAGGAGACTTGGGCTTTCCTTCTCCGGGCTTCACCTTCTTCATCAAGTAAACTGGATTGTTACTTTCATTCAACTTGAAAATTTTCATGATTTCAAGTGGAATATGGAATAAACAAGACTCAACATCAAGCATGATAAAGAGTGTAGGTTTTACTTTGTACAGTAGAAATAACAGAGTTGCCTCATTGGGTTGTTATAAGAATTAGAAGTAAGAGGGGCACCTGGGTGGCTCAGTTGGTTGGGCGTCTGCCTTTGGTGCAGGTCATGATCTCAAGGTCCAGGAATCGAGCCCCCGTGTTGAGGTCTCTGCTCAGTGGGGGGTCTGCTTCTCCTTCTCCCTCTGCCCCCCCACACTTGTGTTCTCTCTCTCTCTAATGAATAAACAAAATCTTAAAAAAAAAAAAGAATTAGAAGTAAGAAACGTGCAGTGCCTGCCACATATTGGGCACAGTCAATGGTAGTCATCATCCTATTGGACACAAGAAGGACAGCAACTAGAAGATTAAAACAGCCAAGAAGAATCCCTTTTATGAGTTGCTTGATCTTTTATTAATATTTATAAAAATACAACCATGGGTACAGTCAGTAGAGCATGCAACTTGACCTTGGGGTCATGAGTTCAAGCTGCATGTTTGGCATAGAGACAACTTAAAAAAAAAAAAAAGTACAACCATAAACCTCACTTGCAGGGAATCTGCTTATATCAAGTCATGCTAATCCTCAAGTATGTACTTACTGCCTGCCAGACAGTACTGGGCTCTGGGGAGACACAGGTGAACATCTCTTGTCCATCCACATGGAGTTCACTGCCTCTGACAGGGAGACATATGGTTCAGCTGAGAAGTCTACGGCCATACCACCCTGAACGCGCCCGATCTCTTCTGGTTCAGCTGAGAAGGCACTTGGCAGGGTGCTGTGATGGAGTAGGGAAGAGAGCACCTAGAAGGGGATGAGAAGTAGCCAGTTAGGGTAGGAAGGTTGCTGGGGGAAAGGAATTCCAGTGACAGAGTTAGGGAGGATGGCAAACAGCTCCAGTTAATAAGAGAATGGAAGAATGGGAAACCTTTGAAGGTTTTAAGCAGGGTAAGTGAATTGATTTGATTATGCTTTAAAAGACCACACTCTGGCTGCAGGGTGAAGAATGGATTGGAGGTGGGTTGAGAGAAGCAGCACTTAGAGATCTCTTGTAATGATCACGATGAAGGATAATTGTGGCTTGGACCAGGGCAGACTCAGAGGGCATGCAGAAAAGTAGAATTTTTGAGAAGTGTGTTGAAGGCTCTAATTAATTGTACAGAGTGGGTAGAGTGAGGAATCCAGAATGACTTTGGGAAGACATGTCAAATGGGTAGGTGCTGGGAGCATGTTCTCTAATAGTTAAAAACTGTAGGATGGATGAGGTTGGGTGGCTGAATAAAAGGTATTAAGGATTCTGCTTAGCCTGAGATGCCTGTGGGGAAGAGGCCAAGAAGGCGGTTGGAGGTCATTGGAGGGCTCTGAACCGGATATCTATCTATACCCTGCATTCTTTGGCATCCTCCCTTTAAGACTGAGTGAGAGTCCCCAAGTTTCACATCCTCATGCATACATATTATCAACAGTTCAAGAAAGTAGAAATTTGAGCTTTCCAGTTTCAGAGCATTTCAGCAAAAGAGTCAGAAGTACCAGACTTTGGGAGAGGGAAAGAAGCAGAATGAGGACCCCTGGGACAGGAACCGTTAGCATAAGTTGAAATGACCGTTAATTAGGAATTCAGTTGAAACATCTTACTAAACACAGGTTGCTAAGCAACCAGAACCATGGCCAGTGGCCACCGGAACCATGTGGCCATTCCTTCTGGCACAGAGCTCCTGGGCCTGCGTCTCATGCTGTAGCACAGGTATCCTTTTTGGCTGGTATGAGTTGCACCTTTGTACATGGACTTCATATACCCCTCTCTTTTCAGGGCCTCCCTTCTGAGAGTCACTCTCACTCTCTCTGTCTCTCTCTCTCTGGGGTCATTCATCTCTCCTCTATGGGGTCATTCCCAGTAGCAACAGGAATGTGCTTTTGTGTCACCCAAACTATACAGATAAATCCCTTGAACCCACCTCCTGTCCCCCTCATTGTGCTATTCCACCCCCAATCTTTTGAAAGACTTGTCTGCACATACTACTTCCACTTCTGCTTCTCCATTTGTCCTCACGCTCCACCAAAACTGCCTTGTCAAGTTCACATACAACTCCTTGGATGTAAAGCCACACACCTCTCTTCTCTCAGCAGCATCTGATACAACCCATCATTCCATCCTTCCTGAAAAGCTATCCTTTCTTGAGATCCCTTTGGTCTTCCTCCTGCCTCTCTGGCCAGTTGTCTCCCCCTTGCAGGGCTTTCCTCCTCTACCAGAACCCGGAGTATCTGCATTGTCTAGGGTTCTGCCCTGGGCCTGCTTTTTTTCCTCTTTACTTCCCATCATAAGTGAGGTCTTTTATTTTTAGTGCAGTAAATACCATTTATATGCCCCAAATTCACATCCCCAGCCCATGTGTTTGTCAAATCTGAGCTCCAGACCCATATACCCATGTTTATAGATGACAACTGGACATTGCATCATAAACCACAAAACAGAACACTTTATTCCCTTACCCCATACCTATTTCTCTTCTAGTTTCCCCCATTTCAGTACACAGCACTACTAAACCACTAGAACTTCTTCATTCCTCCCTCTCCATCTGTCCTTTCAATCTGTCAGCAAATCCCATTAATTCTCCAAAACCTATGTCAAATATTTTCCCTTCTTTCTGGCCCACTGCCACCACTTAAATCCAGGCCACCATCATCCCTCCCCTGGATTCCACTGAAGCCTCCTAGCTGGTCTCCTCTCTTACCCAATCCCATACACTGGTGGGATTAACTCCCCTGCAACACTGGTTTGCAGGCTGGGTGCTCTTTTCCACCACCACCCCCTTCTGCCTGGCCTTTCCTGCAATTATTTTACAAGACCTTTGGGGGAGGGGACAGGGAGGACGTCACAGTTCCTGCCCTCATAGGGCTTCCGTGCCAATGTGATCTAAAGGAAAGAAGCCCAACGCTTTCTGCGGGGCCCGACCTCAGGCCCGCACGGCGCCAACCGCTTTGACGCCGGCCTGCGACCGGTGATACTGTGGGCAGGCCTCAGTTCGCCTCGTCTGCAGAATGGGCCCACTGAGGGTAGCTCCCGCCGCCCGGCGCTCGGCGGGCCGTGCAGCTGCAGGAGGAGCGGAGAGGTGCTGGTGGCGCCCGCCCCGCCGACTCCCCGCGGAGAGGGGCGCGGCCCGCGGCCACGTGGCCGGGAGCGCGCCCGGGTCCCGAGCGCCAACCGCCGGCAGCCCCGCCCCCCTTCGGCGCGCGGCCGCCCCGCCGCCCCCGGGACCCGGGCCCTTGCCCGAGCGAGCCGGCGGGAGCCGGGAGGAGCGGGGCGCGGGCTGCGGGAGGGGGGTCGGGGCGGCCGCGGGTGGTCGGGAGCTGGGGGCCGGGGGCGCTGGGCGGGGGGCGGGGGGCGAGGCCCCTCCCCCCTTTGTCTCAGGACCTCGGAGGTGCGGGGCCGCGCTCCGCCGGAGCAGGTGGCGCGGCGCTGGCCTTGGTGGCCCCCCAAGCGTCCGGGCTTGATTGCAACCCCCGTGCGAGGGGGAAACGGGAGAAAGAGTGACACCGGGCAGGCGGAGGGCAACTGCCATTATTAAGCACCGGGCTGGCCGGGCGCGGCCACCAGCCCTTCCTCCCTGTGGCAGCCGAAGCGCGCAGGGCGCCAGCCTGTGTCCTGGGATGTGGAAGACGCAGAGCCGGGATACGAACCCGGACCTTTGGCTCTCGGCCGGGCTGAGGAAAATGAGTATTCGAACCAGGCTTTGAAAACCGGGAAGGGTTTGATGAGTGGCAGTGACTAGCGAGCTCTGCCCTAATCGCCCTTAGGAAGACCTTTGATTTTTTTTTTTTTTTTAATAGGCCACATTTTCCTCCTCGGTAAAAATGGCTGGACTTAGGAAAACTAATAACTAATATGTAAGTAGTGCTTTGCAACGCGTAAAGCACTTTCAGTTACGTTGTCATAGATAATGCCTCCCAATTAACTCACCAAGTAAGCTTTTTTATTAGCCTCCCTGGACGGATGAAGAAATTGGATCCTAGAGAGTTTCTTTAGATGAGGGAGGAGCAGTGACAGAGCGTTACTATTGAATAAATCAGAGGTTTTTTTTTTTTCAGGATAACTCTTTGGATGAGCAGAAAGCTCAGAAACTTAAACATCCTGTGACCTCATCCACTAGTCTGGAATAATACTTGTGCTGCATCTGCTTGCCCTCCCCAACTACCAACAACTCTATCCCAGGAACCCAAGTCACCGTGATGGAGCTATTACTATTATTTTTAATGTTTCTTTCTGGCATGGGCTGGGTTATGGGGAGTCCTTCAGGAGGAGTCAAAACGGAGAGGGAATTGGTTGGGGAGTTGGATTCTGAAAATTCCAACTGTTTTGGGTTTTCTGAATAACAATTATTTTGAGGGCATTGGCGATAAATAATAATAATTTTGTCCTTCCTATTGGCAGGTCCACCTCCTAGCAAATTATTGGAACGAACGTGAGAAATGTAAGTAGGGATTTCGAAGTATCAGTTAAGGGAATCTAAATTGTTTATTTATGAAATAATGGCAGTTAATTTGGCCAACCATTTCTGGATGTACAGAGGTAATTGGCAGGTGCTTATCAAATGCCCATTTTTGGAGAGCATATTTAATACATGGAGAGAGGTCTACACAGATGGCAGTTTGTCACCACAAGCACTGATGAGTACCCTGAGAGATGCTATTTTTTTAGTCTCCATGGGCCATATGTTTCCTAATGTCTGTGATGTGTGCCAGGTGTTTTCTGGCCTAGATGTTTTCATTTATCCTGTAACCTCCATTATCCTCACAACAAACTTAAAAGGCAGGAGGCATTCTTAACTTTTTTAGAACTGAGACTTAAGCTTAGGAAGTAAACCAGTCCTGTCGCAAAGTCGACAATTATTTAACAAACATCTTACACCAGGTGCTTTTGAGTATTTTATTGAATCCTCATGACAACTGACCATCCCTTTTGTTCATTTCAGCTGATCACCTTGAAATCAATTAACAAGCCTTCCAAGAAAATAGCCCATGCCCTCTTAAAGGACAGGAGATAAGCGTTTGTAAATCCATGGGGATGTTACACACACACCCCAACCCTTTCTAAATATGATGGGTGTTGTGGGGATACCAACAGTAGCAATTCCTATAATAAAATCCTGACATCTCCCAAAGAGTGGTGGAAAGCAAAATATGGGACTTAGATGGCAAACTGAATTTTAAGAGCATTTTCTTCTACCAGTGACAGGTCTGAAAATGCCATTGGTTTCCTGTGATAGATGCACACATAGTGATTAATGGGACTAACCATCAATCTGACAGTTGGACCAATTAGGTGTTATTTATGAAAAAACATCGGTGGAAATTTTGATAAGGCTATAAGCTAGGCTGTGGGAAGGGGCTGGGTAGGTGGGCAGGCAAGGTTCTGAGTTTGAAGGGCCTTGGATATTATTCTAAGACATTTGAGTTTTAATCTGTGGGCAGTAGGAGCCACTACAGTGTTTGAAAGGGAAGTGATATGATGGGTCTTTGCTTTGGGTGAAATCCTGCAGCGGAGTTGACAAGGGATTGGAGCAGGTGGGACTGGAAGCAGGGAGGCCAGGAAAAGAACTATTGCAGTCAGTTAATTGGAATGAATGTGGAAGTGTCCAGTAACTGATAAAAATGCTAACCGCTATTACCCACTGAGCTTATCCTCTGGGGCCAGATTCTGTGCGAGGGGCTCTGCACACATTAACTTATTTACCCTTTGAGATAAACAGTATTATCCCTATTTTACAGGGTAGGAAGCTGTGAAGATGATTTATTCAAGGTCACACAGTGACTAAGCGATAGAGCCAGAGTTCAAATCCACATCTGTCTGAATCTAATGCCTTAAGGCTGCAAATCTAAGTCTATATTGCAAACCTAAATACCTGTGACTATCCAGATCTTTGTACAGCAGAACTTGCCATATAAAGTACCAGTCTAGTTGATCTGTAGCTAAGACACATCCCAAACTTGTCCTCTCACCTCCTTACCTACCACCCCAGATGATTCAGCATCAATTTCTGCCTGCAGTCCTACCATAGACACCTATCTTCCCAGCGTCCTCACTTGCCAACCTAAAACCTATTCTTTACATAATAGCCTGATTGATCTTTTTATTAATTAATTAATTTTCTAAGATTTTATTTATTTATTCATGAGAGACACAGAGAGGCAGAGACACAGGCAGAGGGAGAAGCAGGCTCCATGCAGGGAGCCCAATGTGGGACTTGATCCCAGGATGCCAAATCAAGCCCTGAGCCGAAGACAGATGCTCAATCTCTGAACCACCCAGGTGTCTGCTGATTGATCTTTTTAAAATTAAATCAAGGTGGGCGCCTGGGTGGCTCAGTCGGTTAAGTATTCGACTCTTTTTTTTTTTTTTTTTTTTTTAAGTATTCGACTCTTGATTTCAACTCGGGCTTGTGGGATAGAGCCCTGTGTCCGGCTCCCTGCTCAGTGCAGGGTCTGATTGAGATTCTCTCTCCCTCTCTCTGTGCCCCTCCCTCTGCTCGTGTTTGCTATCTCAAATAAATAAATAAAACCTTAAAAAAGTTTATATGTATGTATATATGAATCAAGGGCACCTGGCTGGCTCAGTTGGTAAAAAAAAAAAAAAGAAAAGATTTTAAGTAATCTGTACACACGTGGGACTTGAACTCACAACCTTGAGATCAAGAGTCCCACGCTCCACTGAGCCAGCCCAGTGCCCATGTGCTCTCTATTCTTTTTTTTTTTTAAACTTTTTTTTTTTAATTTTTATTTATTTATGATAGTCACAGAGAGAGAGAGAGAGGCAGAGACACAGGCAGAGGAAGAAGCAGGCTCCATGCACCAGGAGCCCGACGTGGGATTCGATCCAGGGTCTCCCGGATCGCGCCCTGGGCCAAAGGCAGGCGCCAAACCGCTGCGCCACCCAGGGATCCCCATGTGCTCTCTATTCTTTTCCATTGATCTGTGTGTCTATTTTTGTGCCAGTTCCATACTGTTTTAATTACTACAGATTTGTAGTATATCTTGAAACCTGGGATTGTCATACCTCTAGTTTGCACTCTTTCTACAGATTGCTGGTCTATTCAGGGTCTTTTGTAGTTCCATACAAATTTTAGTATTATTTTTTCTAGTTCTGTGAAAAACAACATCCACACTCTTAATTAAGTGGAAGCAGGCACCTTATCTTTCCCACCTCTGCATCCCACCACCTTGGACATAGCATGGCATTTTGTAGGTTCTTAATAAAAATCATGGGATGAAAGATTGTAGTCACAATAGAAATATAACTATATTATTAACAAAAAGTTAGGAATTATCCTTGATTCTGCTCTCTGCCACTCATATTCTATTTGCAAATCCTTATTATTATTATTATTTTTTAAGATTTTATTGAGAGAGAGAGAGGGCAGCCCTGGTGGCTCGGTGGTTTATACCGCCTTCAGTCCAGGGCGTGATCCTGGAGACCTGGGATCGAGTACCACGTCAGGCTCCCTGCATGGAGCCTGCTTCTCCCTTTGCCTGTGTCTCTGCCTCTCTCTCTTTCTGTCTCCCATGAATAAATAAATAAAATCTTAAAAAAAAGAAAGAAAGAAAGAGCATGAGTCAGGTGAGGGGCAGAGGGAGAAGCAGACTCACCGCTGAGCAGGGAGCCCAAAGGAAGGCTTGATCCTGGGACTCTGGGATCATGACCTGAGCTGAAGGCAGATGTTTAACCAACTGGACCATTCAGGTGCCCCCACCACATCTTTAAATCTTGAAGCAGAACTACTTCTCACCACTAAACATATCCCCATATGCCTACTTTTCTGCATTTCCATTACTACTATCCTTCTCCAGTGTTTGATTGGCTTTCACCTAGATGCCATGCCACCTCCAGCTGGTTGCCTAAATCTGTGGCCTCAGGCACCTCTCCTGAGTGCTAACTGATATCTGCTGAAGCAAAGAATCAGGTGTATCATTAGGGCAGAAATGTTTAGTTATATTTATTATGTTGAATGAAAATTTGCTAGCTGACCAAGTGTGTTAGTGTGCTAGGCTATTATAACAAAATACCACAGACTGTGTGGCCTAAACAGCAGAAATTAATTTTCTCACAGTTCTGGAGGCCAGAAGTCTAAGATTAAAGCATTGGCAGGTTTTCTTTGTTCTAAGCCCTCTCTCATGGGCTTGCAGATGCCACCTTCTTGCTGTGTCCCAATATGGTCTTTCATCTGTGTGTGCACATGTTTGTGTCCTAATCTCTTTTTATAAGGATCCCAGTCATACTGGGTTAGGGCCCACCTACATGACCTCATTTGACCTTAATTATATCTTTAATGCCCTGTCTCCAAATACAGTCACAGTCTGAGGTACTAGGGTTAGAGTTTTAACATACAAATTTAAAGGAGTTGGGATGCAATTCAGCCCATCACACAAGTGACATCTGTCTGGTACTGCACAAAACTGTTGGCTTGAGGCAGTTTCACTGTGAGCTCATATTACATGTCTTTGAATAACATCCTATCTTTGCAAAGCTGAGGTCATGGATGTTGTTGTATGAAAAAGTATTGTGTATAGTTGATGTGGAACAGAAAATGATTCCTGATTCCAAGCTTTGAGAAGGTGTGTGTTGCCAGACAGGCATTAAGTTCTTAGGACATAAATATTTACTGAATTTGTTTGGACTTAACCTACTTAATGAACAGAACTGTTGGGTGTTTCTGTAGACCTAGGGAGTCATGAAACAATTATAGAAACACTAGATGCACCATGAATTGTGAAAAATTGGGAACCTCCTTTACTCCAAACAGGTCTGTGGATCCCAAAAACCAGAAACACCAGGGAAGATTTTAATTATTCAGATCTCTTTTCTTTTCTTTTAGATTTTGTTTATTTATTCATGAGAGACACACACAGAGAGAGAGGCAGAGACACAGGCAGAGGGAGAAGCAGGCTCCATGCAGGAAGCCCGACGTGGGACTTGATCCCGGGACTCTGGGATCAGGCCCTGAGCTGAAGGCAGACGCTCAACTGCTAAGCCACCGAGACATCCCAATAATACAGATTTTTCCAGGTCCCACCCCAGACCTATTGAAAAAATATTTGGGAGTTGAACCCTGGGTCAGTTTTGGGGTCTACTGGTCTAACCTAACCCCTCATGAAGGCCTAGAAAGGGAAGTCTTTTGCTACAGGTCATACAACAAGTTAGTGAATGAGCTGGGACTGAAATCCAGATTCTTTTTTTTTTTTTTTAATTTTTATTTATTTATGATAGTCAGAGAGAGAGAGAGAGAGGCAGAGACACAGGCAGAGGGAGAAGCAGGCTCCATGCACCGGGAGCCCGACGTGGGATTCGATCCCGGGTCTCCAGGATCACGCCCTGGGCCAAAGGCAGGCGCCAAACCGCTGCGCCACCCAGGGATCCCTGAAATCCAGATTCTAATAGAACCCATCAGATTCTCTTCCTCTTCATGAGCATTTCTCATATCCACACCTGCAAATGTTGTCATGGCCATCTGGTGTTTAAAAACAGTTATGGCCCTGATCTCAAAGACTGATAGCAATTACGTGGACAAACTCATGTGGTTACATCGGTTGCATTTTCTTTTTTATTTATTTTATTATTTTAAAAAGATTTTATTTATTCATGAAAGACACACAGAGAGAGGCAGAGACATAGGCAGAGGGAGAAGCAGGCTTACTGCAGGGAGCCTGATTCGGACTCCATCCCAGGACTCCTGGTATCATGTCCTGAGCCAAAGGTAGACACTCAACCACTGAGCCACCCAGGTGTCCTTGCATTTTATTTATTTTTTTAAAGATTATTTATTTTAGAGAGGTAGGGAGGGACAGAGGGGGAGAGAGAAGGACAAGCAGACTCCATGCTGAGCAGGAATGTGGGGCTCAATCCCAGGACCCTGAGATCATGACCTGAGCAAAAATCAAAAGTCACCACCCAGGTGCCCCACATCAGTTGCATTTTTTTTTTAAGATTTTATTTATTTATTCATGAGAGAGAGAGAGAGAGGCAGAGACACAGGCAGAGGGAGAAGCAGGCTCCATGCAGAGAGCCCGATGTGAGACTGGATCCCGGGTCTCCAGGATCATACCCTGGGCTGAAGGCGGCGCTAAACCCCTGAGCCACCAGGGCTCCCCTCAGTTGCATTTTAAAAATGTATATCATAAAATAAATAAATAAATAAAAAAATAATAAAAATGTATATCATGTAAGATCTATCTGAGGAAAACCATGAAACGCTGATGAAGATTTTTTTTTATTCAAAGATTTTATTTATTTGAGAGAGATTGCGAGAGAGCACAAGCAGAGGGATGAGCAGAGGGAGAAATAGACTTCCCACTGAGCAGAGAGCCTGACCTGGAGCTAGATCCTAGGACCCCAGGATCATGACCCCAGCCAAAGGCAGACATTTAACCAGCTGAGCCACCCAGGCACCCCCTGATGAAAGATATTAAAGAAGAATGAAGTAAATGGAGAGATGTTTCATGTTTTTGGATAGGGAAACTCAAGATTGTCAAGATGTCCATTCTTTTCAACTTGGTCTATAGATTCAGTTCAGTCCCAGTCAAATCCCACAATTCTTTTATTTTTTATTTTTTTTTTTTATTTATGATAATCACACACACACACACACAGAGAGAGAGAGAGAGAGAGGCAGAGAAACAGGGAGAGGGAGAAGCAGGCTCCATGCACCGGGAGCCCGACGTGGGATTCAATCCTGGGTCTCCAGGATCGTGCCCTGGGCCAAAGGCAGGTGCTAAACCGCTGCGCCACCCAGGGATCCCCCCCCCCCCCCCGACAATTCTTTTGTAGATGTTGACAGAGTTTGTATGTAGAAGCAAAAAGAATAGCCAACTCCATATTGAAGAAGAATGAAGTGAGAGTGATATAGGCAGGCTAGGTATGAGGATCCAGAGGGAATCTCACAGGACCGGCCAAGAGGGTCCCTGGGTGCATGGAGAAGAAATCAAATGCAAGCCAGCAGGAGGTGAGAGGCGAATTTATTGAAGATATAGAGGGCATGCAGGTATAGACAGAGTGTCTGGAAAACTCAAAGGAAAGGAAAGAGAGTCTCACCTTTGCTCAGGGTCTAGGGTTTTTACTGAGGATTGTAGTCTGGTGTATGTGCCCTCTTATGCAACCAGGAACTAATTGGAGCCAGGGTGTCTTGGTGTCGATGTTTAGCACCTGTGGTCCGGAATACACATATGATGTGTCATTCTCACTTGGTCTTTCCTTAGATGTCTATTTTTTTAAAAAAGATTTTTATTTTTTATTTATTTGGGGGGCGGAGCACAAGGAGGGGAGTGAAGCAGAGGGAGAAGCAGACTACCTACTGAGCAGGGAGCCTGAAGTGGGCTGCGATCCCAGGACCTTGAGATCATGACCTGAGCCGAAGACAGACACTTAACTGACTGAGCCACCCAGGCGCCCCTAATATTGTCTATTCTAGAGAAATCATCAACTTCTTGTCCTTTACAAGGAGGATATACACTGTTTAGATTATGAGGCTCCTGTAAAAGTAGGGGTGCAGGTCCTAGGAAGAAGCAGGAAAAGGAGCAAAAAGCAGATTTCTCTGAAGTTTTTCATTTTCCCTATCTCAAGGGGATTGACACTACCGAACTTCAGGACTCCTATAAAGCTACAATAATCAAGCCAGTGTGGTATTTGTGAAGAAAAGATAAATACGTCAATGGAGCAGAATAGAGCGCCCAGAAATAGACTCACATAAAAACAGCCAACTCCTTGACCAAGGAGAAAAGGTAATACAATGGAACAAAGAGTCTTTTCAACAAATGGTGCTGGAACAACTGGGTATCCATATGCAAAAAAATAAATCCAGACCTAAATGTAAAATGCAAAACTGTGAATCCCCTAGGAGATAACAGGGGAAAATCTGGATGATCATGGAGATGGTGATGATGTTTTAGGTACAACAAAGTCATGATCCATGAAAGAACCAATAAACTAGACTTCATTAAAGTTAAAAAATTTTGCTCTGCAAAGGACATTGTCAAGAGAATGAAAAGCCAGACTGGGTGAAAATATTTGCAGAAGACATACCTGATAAAGGACTGTTATCCGCAATATATAAAGAACTCTCTCTCTTTTTATTTTTTTATTTTTTTCTCTTTTTTTAAAAAAAATATTTATTTATTCATGAGACAGAGAGGCAGAGACATAAGCAGACTCCCTGTGGGGAGCCCGATGCAGGATTCGATCCTGAGACCCCGGGATCACACCCTGAGCTGGAGGCAGATGCTCAACCACTGAGCCACCCAGGCATCCCTATACAAAGAACTCTTAAAATGCAATGATAGGAAAACAACCTGATTAACAAATAAGCCAAAGATTTTAACAGACACAGAACAGAAGGCAGGTGAACATATGAAAAGATGCCCTACATCATGTAACACCAATGAAATGCAAGTTAAAAGAACAGTGAAATTCCACTATACACCTATTAGAATCCCCCAAATCTAGAATACTGACAACAGCAAATGGTGGCAAGGATATAGAGCAATAGGAACTTTTATTCACTCCTGGTGGTGATGCAAAAATGGTACAGCTACTTTGGAAGACAGATTGATGGTTTCTCACAAAACTAACCATAATCTAACCATACCATCCAGTAAACATCTTCGCATTTACTCAAAGGAGTTGAAAACTTATGGGCAGACGAAAACCTGCATATGGAGGGCTATAGCAGTTGCCAAAACTTGGAAGCAACCAAAGTCCTTCAGGAGGTGAATGGATAAATAACCAGTGGTACATCCAGACGATGGGATATTGTTCACCGTCAAAAAGAAATGAGCTCCCAAGCCATGAAAAGACACGGAGGAACTTTAAATGCATATAACTAAGTGAAATAAGTCAGTTGGAAAGACTACATGCTATATGATTCTACTTATGTGACATCTGGAAAAGGCAAAACCACAGAGTTAATAAAAAGACGAGTGGTTGCCAGACGTTGGAGGAAGGAGAGATGAAAAGGGCACAGGATTTTTAGGGCAGAAAATATTCTGTGTGATGCTGTAATGGTGGATACATGTCACACATTTGTTTAACCCCATAGAATGTACAACACCAAGAGTGAACCCTAATGTAAACTATGGACTTTGGATGATAATAATGGTGTCAATATAGGTTCACCAGTTGTAACAAACGTACTGCTCCAGTGGGGCTTGTTGACAGTGGGGGAGGCAGTGCATGTATGGGCTGGGGCAAACGTATAGGAGGGCGGGCAAAGGGTGTGTAGGAAATATCTGTACTTTCCACTCAATTTAGCATTGAACCTAAAAGCACTCTAAAAATTAAAAGTCTAATAAAAGAATTTATAGATCCTTTTGTGGCTTATAGATGTGACGATTGGGAGCTCATGCTATTATTGTGTGAGATGTACTATCCTCAAACCTTATGACACTGTCACATTTGATGTGGAAAAAATCTATCTAGAAGTGAATAAACAAGTTTATGTATCACTATTAGTAGTGCTACCCATTTAGTGAAGTAAAGAGAGTTGTGGAAATTATACAATTCTTAAGTAATCAAAAAATATATATATATATTTTTAAGATTTTATTTATTCATGAGAGACAGAGAGAGAGAGAGAGAGAGAGAGAGAGAGAGAGAGAGAGGCTCCATGCAGGGAGCCCAACATGGGACTCGATCCTGAGTCTTCAGGATCAGGCCCTGGGCTGAAGGGAGCACTAAACTGCTGAGCCACCCGGGCTGCCCTCTTTCTTTTAAAAAAAATTTTTTTTTCATTTTCTTGAATAAATACCAGAAGTTGAATTGCTGGGTCAGAAGAAAAGTAATTGAAGGACTTTATAAGAAATGGCCAAGGGCACCTGGCTGGCTTAGTTGGTAGAACATGTGATTCTTGATATTGGGATCATGAGTTTGATCAAGGCCCACATAGGGTGTAGAAATTACTTTAAAAAGGCAGGGGCCGCCTGAGTGACTCAATCAGGTAAGCATCTACCTTGGGCTTAGGGTCCTGGGATTGAGCCCCACATTGAGCTCCCTGCTCAGTGGGGAGTCTGCTTCTCCCTTTCTATCTGCCCTTCCCTCCTGGGCTCATGCTCTCTCATTTACTCTCTCTCAAATGAAGAAATAAAATCTTAAAAAAAAAAAAAAAAAAGGCCAAAACTTTTTTCCAAATGGTTTTACTCTGTTCTAGCATGGTATGAGAGTTTCTATTGCTTCATTTTCTTTATGGTCTTTTCTAGAATTTCATCGAGCATTTAGTCTTTTGCATCTGGCTTTTTTCAGTTAGCACAATGATTTTGAGATTCATCCATGTTTATCAGTAATTTGTTAAGATTTTTATTTATTTATTTGAGAGAAAGAGAACAGGGGAGCAGGGGGATGGGCAGAGGGAGAGGAACTAGCAGACTCTGTGCTGAGCATGGAGCCAGACATGGGCTCCATCCCACAACCCTGAGATCATGACCTGAGCCAAAATCAGGAGTCGGACACTTAACCCACTGAGCCACCCAGGCACCTCTATTTGTTTTTCACAGGCCCTACCTCTACCCCTCAGTAGTTTTTCTTTGGAGCACTTGAGGAATAATGTACCATGTGCATAGATCAGATTGCTTATACATTTACCATTTATTGTGCTATGGTTGGGCCATGGTTGACTGTTCTGTATAAAGTTATCAACATTCACATGAAGATCTTTGTGCTGACATAGGTTTTTTGTTTTTCTCTTGGGAAATTTCTACAAGTAGGACTGCGAGTGGTGTATTAAGTATATTTTAGCTTTGTAAGAAACTGCCAAAGTGTTTACACCATTTTACATTCCCACCCACTCCTGTTGCTCCATGTCCTTAACAAAACTTGGTCTTGTCAGTCTTTTTCATGTAGGACTTTTTTTTTTAAAGATTTTATTTATTTATTCATGAGAGACACAGAGAGAGAGGCAGAGGGAGAAGCAGGCTCCATGCAGGGAGCCTGATGTGGGACTCGATCCTGGGCCTAAGGTAGGCGCTAAACCGCTGAGCCACCCAGGGATCCCCCTCATGTCAGCCATTCTAACAGGTATGTGGGACGTCACAGTGGTTTTGATTCACATTTTCATAATGCTAACTTTAAAAATAGTCAGTTATTTTACCAGCAAAAATGGGTTTATTCAGGAATAATAGAGAATTGCAATCCAGGACACACAGGCTACAGCAAAACTATGGCAAGTCCAATAAACCAAGGAGAGGAATGTTATGTTATAGAGAAGGAGGAAGTTTGAAGGGGCTGGTGAGTGTTTGTTTGTTTTAGAGATTTTATTTATTTACTTTTGTCAGAGAGAACAAACATGAGGCAGGGAGAGGGGCAGAGAGCAGGAGAAGCAGAGTCCCTCCCCACTGAGCTGAGAGTCTGATGCAGGACTCAATCCTAAAATCCTGGGATCATGAGCTAAGCTCAAGGGAGATGCTTAACTGGCTGAGCCACCCAGGCAAGAAGGGGCTGTTTTGAGAAAAGCAAGAGTTCAGGGTGACAAGTTTCTCATTAGCTAAGTTAAAAGGGTAGTTGATTTCTTTCTTTCTTTCTTTTCTTTCTTTCTTTCTTTCTTTCTTTCTTTCTTTCTTTCTTTCTTTCTTTCTTTCTTTCTTTCTTTTATTTATTGGATAGTTGATTTCTTATAGGGGAGGCAATGTACATCTTTCCCAGTTAGGGCCTGCAACCGATGATTCTTTCCTGTTGACATTCTTCTGCCGAGGTCTGTAACTGACAGCTTTTCCTGTAATTGGTTTTGAGTGTCAGGCTCTTCTTCCAGCCTCCTCTTCTAGCCTCCAGGTCCACTTTAGTGAGATTTCCCTTTATTAATTTTCACAGCAATTACTAGCAATGTTTATATCTTTTCATGTGCTTATTAGTCAGTTTTATACCTTCATTTATGAAATGTCCAAGTCTTTGGCCCATTTTTATAAATTGGATTAAAAAATAAATTGGGTTGGTCTTTTTTTTTAGTTTTAGTTTTTTTGGGGGGGTTGCTTTTTTTAGGATTGCTTTACTAGAGAGAGATCGAGAAAGAGAGAGAGCATGAGTTGGGGGAGGGGCAGAGGGAGAGAATCTTCAACTGAGCAGAGAGCCTGACGCAAGGCCCAATCCTGTGACCCATGAGGTGATGACCTGACCTGAAACCAAGAGTCCGATGCTTAACTGACTGAGCTACCCAAGCGCCCCAGAGTTTTAGGAGTTTTTAAAAAATATAATCTGATTATAAGTCCTTGTCATATATATATATTGTGAATATTTTCTTCCTCTGTAATATTTGCCTTTTCATTTTTTTTTGATTAGAGAATTTTGATTTTGATGAAGTTCAATTTATCAGCTTTTTCTTTTATTATTGTTTTTTGTGTTCTATGTAATTGTTGCCTATCCTAAGGATGCAAAGATATTCTCTTGTGTTGGCTTCTAAAAATTGTACGGTTTTATTTATTTTTTATTTTTATTTTTTATAGTCTTATGGTTTTATTAACGCAAATATGACCCGCACATTAGCTGTCTATTCAATTCTTCGCTGCGCAGCCTGGCATTGGGATTGGTGACCCTGATGGCCCGCTGGGCTGCTCTTTCCATAGTGGCTTTGTGGTTCTTGGAGGATACATTGTGAGCAATCTCTGCACAGTACGATTTGTTGCACATCAGCAGTGCTTCAAGCTCCTTGATGTGGTGGACTAGGGGATTCCTGAAGCCACTGGGCAGTATGTGCTTTGTCTTCTTGTTGCTTCTGTAACCATTGTTGGGCATCAAGATCTGGCCCTTGAATCTTCTGCACAGCCTATTGTCAATGCCTCTGGGTTTCTGCCATTTGTAATTAATTTTGACGTATCTGTCTGACTAGTGCCAGATGAACTTCTTGGTCCTCTTTTTAACGATCTTGAGCTTCACCAGAGGTCTGAGGGCAGCCATGATGCTAGTAATAGATGGCTCAAAACTGTATGGTTTGAGATATTTTACTTATTTACTTATTTACTTATTTACTTATTTATTTATTTATTTATTTATTTATGAGAGAAAGAGAGAGAAAGAGAGGCAGAGACACAGGAGGAGGGAGAAGCAGGCTCCATGCCGGAGCCCAATGTGGGACTTGATCCCGGGACTCCAGGATCATGCCCTGGGCCAAAGGCAGGCGCCAAACCGCTGAGTCACCCAGGGATCCCCGTGATATTACATTTAGATATATGATCTATCTCAAAATAATTTTTATATTTGGTATAAGATAGGGATCAAGGTTAATTTTTTTTTTAAGATTTATTTATTTATTCAGTCAGAGAGAGCAAAAGAGAGGCAGAGACAGAAGCAGGCTCCATGCAGGAAGCCCGACTCGATCCCCGATCGCCAGGATCACACCCCGGGCTGCAGGCAGAGCTAAACTGCTGCGCCACCAGGGCTGCCCAAGGTTAATTCTTTATAATGTAAATATCCAGTTGTTCTAGCACTATATTGAAACAAATGTTCTTTCTTCATTGAATTATTTTTATGCTTATTGAAAATCAACTGTACAGGTGAGAATTTATTTTTGACCTCTTTCTTTTCCATTGATTTGCCTTTACATCAATACTACACTGTCTTGAATATTTACCTTGTGTCCTGCCACTTGGCTAAACTCATTTATCCTAGTAGCTTAAAGTCTGATGCAGGACTCAATCTTAAGACTTTGGACTTTCTTTCTTGTTTTTTAAAGATTTTTTTTAAAATCTATTCATGAGAGACAGAGAGAGAGAGGGAGAGAGAGAGAGGCAGAGACACAGGCAGAGGGAGAAGCAGGCCCCATGCAGGGAGCCCAATGCGGGACTCAATCCTGGGACTCTAGGATCATGCCCTGGGTCGAAGGCAGGTGCCAAACTGCTGAGCCACCCAGGGACCCCCGCACACTTTTTTAAAAAGAGAGAGAGTGTGTGCTGTGTGCACAAGTGAGGGAGGGAGGAGGTGCAGAGGGAGAGAGAGAATCTAAAGCAGGCTCCACCTTCAATGCAGAGCCTGATGTGGGGCTTGATCTCATGACCCTGAGATCATGACCTGAGCCAAAATTAAGAGTTGGATATTAACTGACTGAGCCATCCAGGTGTCCCTATTCTTTAGGACTTTCTATTTACACAATCATGTAGTCTGCAAATAAGAACAGCTTTACTTATTTATATCCAATCTTTATGCCTTTTATTTCTTTTTCTTACAGTACACTGGCTGGGACCATCACTACAATGTTGACTAGTATTTAGAGTGGACATCTTTGCATTGCTTCTAATCTTAGGGGGAAAGTACTCACTATTTTGCCAATAAGTAT
Source organism: Vulpes vulpes (assembly GCF_048418805.1). Lineage (NCBI taxonomy): Eukaryota > Metazoa > Chordata > Mammalia > Carnivora > Canidae > Vulpes > Vulpes vulpes. The sequence continues at coordinate 54,335,302 of NC_132795.1, forward strand.
TATTTTTTAAAAATATTTTATTTTTTTATTTTTATATTTTTTAAAGATTTTATTTATTTATTCATGAGAGACCTACAGAGAGAGAGGCAGAGAAAGAAGCAGGGTCCAAGCAGGGAGCCTGACGTGGGACTCGATTCCGGGTCTCCAGGATCAGGCCGTGGGCCAAAGGTGGCGCTAAATCGCTGAGCCACCAGGGCTGCCCCTAAAGATTTTATTTAATTATTCATGAGACACACACACACACACACACACACACACACACACACACACACAGAGGAAGAGACAGGCAGAGGGAGAAGCAGGTTCCATGCAGGAAGCCCGATGTGGGATTCGATCCTAGGATTGTGGGATCATGCCCTAAGCCAAAGGCAGACCCTCAACCACTGAGCCACCCAGGTGTCCCAAGTATGATGTTGTTACTATAGATTCTTCATAGATGCTCTTTATTAATTTGAAGTAATTACCTACCATCTCTACTTTGCAAGGATTTTTATCTTGAATAGGTATTAAATTTTGTCAAATATTTTTTCTGTATTTATTGAAATGGTATCTGATTTTTCTCTTTTCTTATATCAGTGTAGTAGATTACATTAATTTTTCTTTTCTTCTCTTTTGTTTTTAAAATATTTTATTTTTAAGTAATCTCTATACCCAACATGGGGCTCAAACTCAAAACCCCAAGAGCAAGAGTTGTACAGTCTACCAACTGAGTCAGCCAGGCACCCCATGATTTTTCAAATGTTGAACCAATCTTGTGTTACTGGTATAAACTCCATATGGATGTGATTATCATTTTTATATATTGCTGGTTTAATTTGCTTATATTTTGTTTTACAACTCAGTAACATTTTTCGATTCATGAATTTTTTGTCTATATTCATGAGTGATATTATCTGCAATATTCTTTTTTATGTAGTAATGGACTTTGGTATCAGTTATACTGTTTCCTAAAACAGGTTAGGAAGTATTCCCTTTTCTTCTTTTTGAAGGAATTTATATAAAATTGGTGTTATATCTTAAGTATTTGGGTTAATTCACCAATGAAGTCATCTGGGGGCTTGGAGTTTTCTAGTGGAAATACTGTTAATTATGTTTCAATTTCTTTAATAGATAGTGGACTATTCATGTATGTTATATTTTTGTATGTTTTAGTAAATTATATTTTTAAGGAATTTGTCCATTTCATTGAAACTATTAAATATATTGACATAAAGTTGTTCATAATTTTATCTTATTCTATAGGTTCTGTAGTTATCAATTTTATTGGATGCTTATTCTATTTATATTTAATTACTGATAGATTGGTTTTAAGTCTGCCATCTTGATATTTATTTTCTTTGTCCCCTCTGTTCTTTGTTCCTTTATTGTTTTGGGTTAATTGAATATTTTTAAGTATTTCATTCCTTTTCTTCTATTGACTTTTTAACCAATTTTTTGGATCATTTTTCAATTGGTTACTTTAGTGATTACAGTGGGTATTCTTAATCTTTCACAGCTCACTTATATTTGATAAAAACCTCTACAACAATTTCATTGTATTTACACCTCTACTATCCTTTGTATTATTGTCATTTATTTTACTTTTATAAATATTATAAACTTCACAATACATTACTATTGTTACCTTTAAAAAAAAGATTTTTATTTTTAAGTAATCTCAGCACCCAACTTGGGGCTTGAACTCACAACCTTGAAGATCAAGAGTTAGTTGCATGCTCTACCAACTGAGTCAGCCAGGCACCCCTGTTGTTTTTACTTCAAACAGCCAGCTGACTTCTTAAAATAATTTAAGAAAAGAACAATTATATTTTATATTTACCCACATATTTGCCATTTTTAGTGTGTTTCTTTTCTTCCTATAGGTTTGCATTTTCATCTCTCCTCCAGCCTGAAGAATTTCCTTTAGCATTTCTTGGAGTAAGTGTCTGCTGGCTACAAATTATCCTAGCCTTTGCTTATCTGAAAATGTCTATTTCTTTTTTTTTTTTTTAAGATTTTATTTATTTATTCATGAAAGAGATGTAGAGAGAGAGAGAGGCAGAGACACAGACAAAGGAAGAAGCAGGCTCCATGCAGGGAGCCCGATATAGGACTCAATCCCGGGACCCCGGGATCACGCCCTGGGCTGAAGGCAGCGCTAAAACGCTGAGCCACCCAGGGATCCCAAGAAAATGTCTATTTCATTAAAAATTTCAATTGTGGTAAAATACAGATAAGATTTACCATTAATTTATTTTTAAAATTTTTTAAAGATTTACCATCTTAACGTGTATATTTCAGTGGCACTAAGTATGTTCACATTTTTGTGCAGCCATTGCTACCATCCATCTCCAAAACCTTTTCATCTTCCCTATCCGAAACCCTGTCCTCATTAAACACAATCTCCCAGTAGAATAGAGAGCTCAGAAAAATACCTCTTGGTCAAATGATTTAATTAATTAATTTGTTTTTTTGTTTATTTTCTTATTTATGAGAGAGAGAGAAAGCATGAGCAGGGGGAGGGGCAGAGGGAGCAGACTCTTCATTGAGCAGGAAGCCTGATTCAGGGCTCAATCCTGGGATCATGACCTGAGCCAAAGGCAGATGATTGACTGAGCCACCCAGGCACCTAAATGATTTTCAACAAGGGTACTAAGACCATTTAATGGGGGAAGGAGTCTTTTCAACAAGTAGTACTGAGAAAACTGGATTATTCACATGCAGAATTACCTTATATACAAAATTTAACACAAAATGGATCAAAGACTTAAGAGACCCAAGAGACAGAGCTATAAAGACCTAAGAGCTAAAACTACAAAACTCCTAGGGGTACCTGAGAGACTCAGTCAGTTGAGCATCCGACTCTTGGTTTTTTGCTTGGGTCATGGTCTCAGAGTCATGAGATCAAGCCCAAATCTGCTTAGAACTGTTTCTCCTTCTCCCTTTGCCCCCTCCCTTATATGCAGTCTCTCTCTCTCTCTCTCTCAAATAAATAAAATAAATCTTTTTAAAAAACTATAAAATTCTTAGAAGAAACCATAGGGAAATGCTTCATGACATTGGATTTGGCAGTGATTTCTTGCTATGATGCTAAAAGCACAGGAAATAAAAGTTAAAATCGATCAATTGGACTACATCAGGGTTAAGAATTTCTGTTTATCGGGGATCCCTGGGTGGCGCAGTGGTTTGGCGCCTGCCTTTGGCCCAGGGCGCCATCCTGGAGACCCGGGATCGAATCCCACATCGGGCTCCCGGTGCATGGAGCCTGCTTCTCCCTCTGCCTGTGTCTCTGCCTCTCTCTCTCTGTGACTATCATAAATAAATAAAAATTAAAAAAAATTAAAAAAAATATTTTCAAATCATATGTCTGATAAGAGGTTAAGAACTAAAATATATAAAGAACTCCTACAACTCAAATGAAACAAAACTCCAAATAACCCAATTAAAAAATGGGCAGAGTGGGGCACCTGGGTGGCTCAGTGGTTGAGCATCTGCTTTTGGCTCAGGTGGTGATCCTAGGATCAAGTCCTTCTTTTTTTATGGCTGAGTAAAATTCCTCTGTATATATAAATACAGTGCATTTTCTTTATCTGTTCATCCATCGATGAATGAACATTAAGGTTGTTGCCATGTCTTGGCTGTTGTGAATAAGGCTGCAGTGAATATGGGTGCAAATATCTTTTCAAGTTAGTGTTTTTACTTCCTTCAAATAAATACTCAAAAATGGAATTGCTGGATTATATGGTAGTTCTATTTTTAGTTATTTGAGGAACCTCCATAATGTTTCCCAGAGTGGCTGCCCCAGTTTACATTCCCTCTAACAGGGCGAAAGGTTGCCTTTTTTTCCTCCACATCCTTACCAATACTTATTATTTCTTAGCTTTTAAAAAGTTATTTATTTATTTATTTACTTACTTTTTTTAAATGTATTTTTTTTTAAAGATTTTATTTATTCATGAGAGACACACAGAGAGAGGCAGAGACACAGGCAGAGGGAGAAGCGGGCTTCATGCAGGGAGCCTGATGTGGGACTTGATCGCCGGTCTCCAGGATCACGCCCTGGGCTGAAGGCAGATGCTCAACCACTGAGCCACCCAGGCATCCCTACCTACTTATTTTTTTAAGTAATCTCCACACCCATTGTGGGGCTTGAACTCACAACCCCAAGATCCAGAGTCAGTCACATGCTCTATTGACTGAGCCAGCCAGATAGACCTCTTGTTTTTTGATTGTAGCCATTCTACCAAGTGTGAAGTGATATCTCATTGTAGTTTTGAATTACCATTGTATGTTTTTATTGGAAAATGTCTATTTAGATTTTTTTTAGTACTGAGTTGTATGAATTGTTTAACTATTTTGAATATTAACCCCTTATCAGACATAAGATTTATAAATATTTTCTCCCATCCAGTAGTTTTTTTTTTAAACTAAACTCTACACTGAACATGGTGCTCAAACTCATGACCCTGAGAGCAAGCCTCACATGTGCTTTATTTTTTAAGATTTTTATTATTTTTATTTTATTTTTATTCACGAGAGACACACAGAGAGAGAGAGAGAGACAGAGAGACAGAGAGGCAGAGACACAGGCAGAGGGAGAAGCAGGCTCCATGCAGGGAGCCCGATACGGGACTCCATCCCGGGTCTCCAGGATCACGCCCTGGGCTGAAGTTGGCGCTAACCGCTGAGCCACCCGGGCTGCCCAAGATTTTTAAAAGTTTATCCATGAGAGATACACAGAGAGAGGCAGAGACATAGACAGAGGGAGAAGCAGGCTCATTGCAGGGAGCCCGATGCAGGACTTGATCCTAGGACCCTGGGATCATGACCTGAGCCAAAGGCAGACACTCAACCACTGAGCCACCCAGGTATCCCAAGCCTCACATGTTCTACTGACTGAGCCAGTCAGGTGCCCCATAGCTTGCTTTTTCATTTTGTTAATGGTTTCATTTGCTGTGCAAAAACTTTTTAGTTTAATGTCTTTCCACTTACTTTTGTTTTTGTTGCCTTTTTTTCTTGGATACCAGTTTTTGGTGTGTATGTGATTTCCAGATATTTTCTCCCAGTTTAATGGCTTATCTTTTCATTCTTGTTGCAAAGTAAAAGTTTTAAACCTTAGTTAAGTCCAATTTATCATTTTTTTAGTCCCATATATAGGGCCTAACCCAAAGTCATGAAGATTTTCTCCTGTGTTTTCTTCTATGAGTTTTGTAATTTTACATTTTACTTTTAAGTCTATGACCCATTTTGAGTTAATTCTTATAGTTGATGTAGGGTATAGGCTGAAGTTGTTTGAGTGTGGGTGTTTCAGCACAATTTGTTGAAAAGACTTTACTTTCTCCGCTGAGTTAACTTCTGTGAAAAAACAGTTGACCATATTTATGTGGATCTATTTCTGGACTCTTTAGTCTGTTACTTTGACCTACATGTCTGTTCTTTCTCCAGAACCACATTGTCTTGATTACTGTAGCTATATAGTAAGTCTTAGCATCAGGTGGCATGAGTTCTGATGTTTCGTACTTGTCTTTCAAAATTGTTGACTACTCTGGTTCCTTCGTCTTTCCACATATACTTTAGAATCAGTTTCTTTATATCTGTGGAAAACAGTACTGGAATAATCATTGTAGTTTGTTAAATCTAAAGTTCAATTTGGAGAGAATTGACATATCTACATTGAGTCTATTAATCTGTAAACATGGCATTTTTCTCCATATATTTAGGTTTTCTTTGATTTTTTTATTGGTGTTTTGTACTTTGCAGCACTCATTTTATTAGATTTATACCTAGACATTTCTCTTCCTCATTCTTTTAGAGATATTATAAATGGTACTGTAAAATATTTCATAGTTTTGAGGCACCTGGGTGGCACAGTTGGTTAAGCTCTGACTCTTGATCTCAGCTCAGGTCTTGATCTCAGGGTCATGAGTTCAGGCCCCATGTTAGACTACATGCTCGGCATGGAGCCTACTTAAAAGAAAAATCAGGTTTGCTTTTTTTTTTTTTAAGATTTTATTTATTTATTCATTAGAGACACACAGAGAGAGGCAGAGACACAGGCAGAGGGAGAAGGTTCATGCCTTCTCCAATCTCCATGGGGATTGATATGGGGCTCAATCCTAGGATCATGATCTGAGCCAAAGACAGACACTTAACTGAGCCACCCAGGTGCCCAGTTTTTTTTAAAGTTTGACTGCCACCTGAAACTAATAGATAACAATGTATGTTAATTATATTTGAATAAAAAAAATAATTTGACCACCAGTTCCAATATTAGAGTGGTCTGTGTGCCTATTTTTGTTGCCTAGTAATTCTTTGCGGAGTGGATCACATTTTTCCGTTTTTTGTATGTCTAGCAGTATTTCATTGTATAGTGGACATTATGGATGATAGGTCATAGTGACTCTGAACGGGTTGAGTTATGTTTTATTGGGTGGTTAAATTCCTGGCAGACCACTCTGATCTTCTGGCTTGGTTTTAGGATTCACTGGGGCAGCCTGTCTTGGTTTTACCTTTAATGGTAGAATCGATTTCTTAGTCTTGAGAGGTACCCTTCAAGTGTAGCTCTTCTAGGGTGTCGGTAGAAAGCCAAGGTGTTTCCTAAGCCCCTCTAACCTGGCAGGACTCAGACTCTCAATTGCTGTTCTTCTGTAGTGAGTGGCTGCTGAAACCTCTGCTTGGCCTTCCAGCCTCCCCCTGGGCACCTAAGGATCTCACCACTAAGTGCAGCTCAGGAGTCAGCCAGTGGCTAGAAGGGAGCCATTCACAGAATCTGGGGCTCCTTTTGTGGCTCTCTCCTTTCTAGAATTCCCCAACCTGCTGAATTTCTAGCCTCTCTGGTAGCCCTGAACCTTGACCTCTGACTGCTCAGGCCATTAGATGGCCACTTTCAGCAGGAACTCTGGCCCTGGCCTGCTCAATGGACCGTAGCACTTTTGGGGGAAAACCCTTGCAAAGTTGGATCTCACACAGGTGTGGTCTCTTTTTAAAAGGATAAAGTTTGGGGGATCCCTGGGTGGCTCAGCGGTTTGGCGCCTGCCTTCAGCTCAGGTTGTGATCCTGGGGTCCCGGGATTGAGTCCTGCATCGGGCTCCCTGCGTGGAGCCTGCTTCTCCCTCTGCCTGTATCTCTGCCTCTCTCTCTGTTTCTCTCATGAATATATAAATAAAATCTTAAAAAGATAAATAAATAAATAAATAAATAAATAAATAAATAAATATTAAAAAATAAAAGTTTTCTGGGAGCGCCTGCCTGGTTCAAGTCAGTAGAACATGTAATCTTGGTCTCTGAGTTGTGGAGTTTGAGCCCCATGTTAGTATAGAGATTACTTAAAAACAAAATCTTAAAAAAGGAAAGTAGAATTTTCTCCATTTTGCCTGCTTTTTGTTGCTCTTTAGTATTTTCATCTTGTTAAAAATATTTTCTATATATACATAAAAATGGATATATATTATACATGTGCATATATAAATGTGTATACACACACACACACCTGCGTATATATGTTAGAATTTTAGGGCAACTTGAGTGGTTCAGTTGGTTAAAGCATCTACCTTTGATTCAGATCATGATCCCAGGGTTCTGGAATCGAGCCCTGCATCGAGCTCCCTGCTCACCAGGGAGCCTGCTTCTCCCTCTCCCTCTGCCTGTCTCTCCACCTGCCTGTACTCTCTCTCTTTCTGTCAAATAAATAAAATCTTAAAAAAAAAAAAAAAAAGAATTTTCTCTTGTTGAGAGTAGGGTTAGTCTCATATATAAGGTACATTGCCATAACCAACAGCTGGGACCTTCACTTAATTTTAATCTTCTGTGACTCTTGATAAAATTATCTCATCGTTTTGGGGATGAGAGAGGATACAAATTTAAAAATAAACCTACCATATGACACCCGCTCCCTGCTGATGGAGCATGTCCTGGACAATCTGTGGCATCCTCTGCGGAAGAGGTGTTCCCTGTGTGCTCACCTTGCATGCGACTGTGATTCCAGCCCCTTCCTCATTCCTGGTTTTCCACTTGGGCCACCGCATCCTTGCCCATTTGCCATCTGATTTCCTTGTGTGCATCAGCTGCAGAATGGTGTGCAAACCCACAGTTCAGGGTCATTCTGGCTTTGGCCTGGAAATGCCCGTGGTCTGTGGAGCACTCTCTCAAGTTACCTTTCGGCCACTTAGCTCCTCTTTCTTGGTTCTCAGGCTCTCTTCCTCCTGCAGCAGGGCGGCCCCAGAGCCGGGTTCCCTTCCCATCCCTTCTGCTATTTCCTCATTATCCCCTGCGAACGTCTCTCCCGGGACTGGAGAGATGCTTAGGCAAGAATCCCTAAGTAGTGGGGAGGCAGACACACGGTATCTGGCCTGACTGGCATCCTGGAGCGGCCACCTGGGTCCCTCCTGCGTGGACCCTGCCTGCAGCATGTCCCACCAATTTGTTCACTTCCTCCTGCTCCCTGAGCTCTGTCTCTGGTCCTTTTTTTCTTTTTTAAGATTTTATTTATTTATTCATGAGAGACAGAGGCAGACAGAGAGAGAGAGAGAGAGAGACAGGCAGAGGGAGAAGCAGGCTCCCTGCGGGGAGCCCAATGTGGGACTCGATCCCGGGACCCCAGGTCACATCCCAGCTGAAGGCAGGTGCTGAACCGCTGGGCCACCAGGCATCCCTGTCTCTCGTTCTAATTATGGTCTTCTCTCCACTCCAGGTCACCTTAGTATCCCCGCCAGTGTGAGTTGAATTTGCATGCCCGACCTGGTTTTCTCCCCAGGGGAACATTAGCGCATCTGCTCCTTCATTTAATAACTTTGCCTGCCAAGGCTCAGATCAAAATGCCATCCACGCTGAATCCAAGAGGCCTGTGTGCCTTCATTGTGCCTGATTATGTGCTTGGTGTGGTCCTGGCATGTGCGAGATCTCTGTTGCCAGTAGAATGATGCTTCAGCCGGTGAGAACCGCCTCCCTGCACAGGTGATGCATGGGCTGCCGCCACCAGCTCCAGGGCCCCCAGACAGCCCTGACCTCCTATCCCTCGCAAGGAGGAGAAGCTAAGGGGAGTTTTATCAGACACCGTCTCCTCTGCTCCTACTCCTCTGGGAGGTGAGCCTCCTGTTCCAGATGAGGGCACTGTGGTACAGAGGAATTTGTGTAAATCTGTCACCAGTTCCCTCCATGACTTCGGGCAAGTTCTTTCATCTTGCTGCATCTCAGTGTTCTCCTGGGTAGGGCTGGAGTCACAGTAGCACTTACCCCACTGGGATTTGGGGAGTTCTAACAGAGCTTAGCAGTGCCTGGCAGGCCACAACTTCTCAGGAACTCTTAGCTGTAATTTTTATTCTTTTTTTTTTTTTTTTTTTTTTAGTGACAGTTTTACTTTTTCCTCTCCAATTTTTTTTTTAAGACTTTATTTATTTATTCCTGAGAGACACAGAGAGGGAGAGGCACAGAGACAGGCAGAGGGAGAAACGGGCTCCATGCAGGGAGCCCGATGTGGGACTCGATCCTGGTTCTCCAGGATCATACCCTGGGCTGCAGCCAGCGCCAAACCGCTGAGCCACCGGGCTGCCCTGTAATTTTTATTCTAGATCAAAAGCACAGAGCTAGTGGGTAGTAGAACCAGGACTTAAGATAAGTTGCCAGGATTGAAACAAATTCTAAACAGGAGAGAGATTACAGTGAGAGGGGTTCAGGGGAGCATGGACACGGGGCAGTGTGCTGGATCCTGCAGCCTGAGGCAGAGGCCCTGTCTGAGGAGGGGATACTTGAGTGGAGAGCTGGGGATCAGAAGGAGCTTGTCATGCAATGGCCATGGGCAAGGCCGGGCCTGGGCGCAGTGAGGGTGGTGAGCCCAGAAGGCAGGCCCGCATGACACAGGAGAGCAGGGATGAGGTAGCGTGTACAGCGGGAACAGTGGGTGACCGGAGCTCAGATGTGCAGTGAGAGCAAGTGCTCTGTAGGAGGAAAGGAGTCTTTGTGGCCAGTGATCAGTGCAGCTTTCTGGGAGGAGTCCTTGAGCCACCACTGAGTGCTTTCTGCGTGCCCTGGCTCTGTGCCAAGTGCCATGGATGGTTGCAGGTCAAACTGGAAATGAGACTGGAGGAAAAGCTGGGGAACGACCCGGGAAAGGCCAGCTGGCCCTAGACAGATTCCCACCGGGGGACCCGCATCACACTAGCAAGCCAGCTGTAGTCTTGGGCCTGCAGGCTCAGAAAGCCAGCTCAGCACAGGGAGGGCACTTCCTGTCCTCAGCGCCCCCGACTGATGAGTGAGGATGCAGGGGCTGACCGAACCCCGAGAGCTCGTAGACATACATGGAGAAGTTGGGAACTGATGGAGCGTGCTCTTCTGGGAGGCAGGCCAAGTGGGATGCCCGGTTATCATTTGGCCATTGCTGGGAGGTGTGGGACTTGTGCAGTGGGAGCTGGTTGGCAATGAGTGTCCATTTTTTAATATATTTTTTTAAGATTTTATTTATTTATTTGATAGAGGGAGAGAGAGCATGAGCAGGGGAGTGGCAGGCAGAGGGAGAGAGAGAAGCATACTCTCCGCTGAGCAGTGAGCCTGATGTGAAGCTTGCATCCTAGGACCCTGGGATCAAGACCTGAGCTGCAGGTAGACTCTTAACTGACTGAGCCACCCAGGGCTGCCCCCCCCTCCACTTTCTCTCTATCTCTCTTTTTAAAAATATTTTATTTATTTATTTGAGAGAGAGAGAGCAAGTGAGCATGAGCTCAGGAAAGGGCAGAGGGAGAGGGAGAGAGAAACTCAAGCAGACTACCTGCCGAGCACAGGGCCTGACATGGGGCTCAATCCCACGACCCTGAGATTATGACCTGAGCTGAAATCAGTAGTTGGAAGCTTAACCATCAGAGCCTCCCAGGCGCCCCGACACTGCCTTCTCTTGCTGGAGTGGGGTGGGTGTATCTGGCCACCCTTTATTCTGTATTTCTATTGCTGACAGGCCTTTCTTCTGATGTGTTAACATCAGTCATGGATTCAGTGTAGCCTCGGGACCTACTCTGTTTCTCATGCTGACTCCGTATCATTGAGCTCATCCATGAGGGGACATTCTATTTCTCGTTTCCATTTTCCTTCCTGTGTGGTTAGGAGAACCCTAACATTTCTGTGTACTGATACAGAGACTTCATAAGAGCCCCGATTCATTTACTTGCAAAATGAGGATTATCATCCTCCCTTCAGGGAGAGCTGGAGCTGTGCTATGTGATGTAGCAGCCACGAGTCACATGTGACTATTTAAGTTCGAATTAATTAAAAATTCAGTTCCCTTTTGCACTTTTCTTTCTTTCTTTCTAAGATTTTATTTATTTATTTATTTATTTATTTATTTATTTATTCATGAGAGACACACACAGAGAGAGAGGGAGGCAGAGACACAGGCAGAGGGAGAAGCAGGCTCCATACAAGGAGCCTGACGTGGGACTCGATCCCGGGTCTCCAAGATCCTGGGCTGAAGGCAGCGCTAAACTGCTGAGCCACCCAGGCTGCCCCCTTTTGTACCTTTCAAGTGCTCAGTAGCCACCTGTGGCTGTTGGCTCTATACTGGACAGTGCAGAGCTACAACATTTCCACCATCACAGAGTGTCCTCTCCAGAGTTCAATGAAATGATGGTTAAAAGCACAGTAAATGATGCTGAGTCCTAGTGGTTGTTGGGATTGGTGGCCTGGTGCCAGGGAGGACCAGAGAAGATGCGGCCTCTGGCCAGGAAGTTTGTCTAGATGAGATAAGATGGGACACGTCTTTGAACAGACCCACGATAAGGTCATAGCAGACTGGAGGGGCCTATGTGAGTTGAAAGATTCCTTCTAGGCTCACTGAGGCCTAAGGAGAGCAGAGAAGGGACTGAGAAGTATGCTGGGAGTGTCTTAGGGTGGACTCCATGGGACACTGAACCTTGAGTTGAGCTTTGCTTCAGTCCCTTGAGAAGGAAACCGTACAGACTTGTCCTTGCACCTCCTCCTCTTCTTTTGTTGCTCCTTCTAATGTCAGGATTTTTCTTGGAACTCATCAGTTGCAGGGGAAAATTAGGGCTCAGAGTTCTGAACCCCCCCTGGCTGCCCTCCTTGATGTTCTCTGCACTCCCACTAGCTGGGGGAAGAGGAGGAAACAGTGATGATCTAAAGAGCATCAGGGGTCTCTAGAACTCTTTATGCAGTAAGTCTGCTGTTTCCATGACAACTTCTTGACCAGGCCAACACTTTGTGATGCTTGTATAAGCATTTTCAGTTGTTCATAAAATACAATGAAAAAAAATCATGGGAATATTAGAAGGAATGAACTAAAGATGGAACTGGATGTGTAGTATTACAGAGTAGAAACCACTGGGCCCAAGAGCTTCCTTTTTTCTCCTTCATTTAGTCATCTGTCCTTCCGTCCATCCATCCATCCACCCACCCACCCATCCATCCATTCAACATTTATTGAGCAGCTACTCTGTGCCAAGTACTGTGTTCTGTGCTCTAGGCCCAGAGACAAAGATGAATGATGCTCTCTGAGAGCTCAGTCCAGTGGGAGACACACTCAAATGGAGAAAGTTATAATACAGAGTAATATGTGCTCATATGCTGGAGTTGAGGTCTTTAAAAACATGGAGGGAGGGCCAGAGAATGCTCATGGAGCAGGAATATGGAGCTGGGTCCTGAAGGGTGAGTGGGAATTCCAGACAGAGGAAACGTCATGAACCCAGGAAAGAGAAAACACATCCAAAGCGTGTTTTGATGAGAAATAGTGTGACACTGTATGTTAGAGTTGTTTCAAGATGGAACAGTGTGTGCTGGAAGGTGGTGATATTGGGGAAGGGAGCGAGACTGGATGCCATGCTAATTTGGAAATTGGAATCTGACCGACAGCTAATTTGTGATCTAGAAAGTTTTTACTTATTTATTTGTTAAATATTTTATTTACTTATTTGAGAGAGAGCATGCAGAGGGAATGGCAGAGGGAGGGCTCAATCCTAGAATTGATCTAGGTGCCCTCTAGAAGGCTTTTAATCAAGAAGATGACAAAGATAATCTGGGTGTGGTTAGGGGGATGCATTGAGGGAGAAAGGCTGGAGATTGGGAGACTAGTTTGGAAGCTACTATGATAGACTAGGAAAGAGTATCTCTGAGGACCTGACCCAGGCCAGTAGGAGAGGCCAGAAAGGCCAAGTTCATGAATGACTTAGGGGATAGGATAGCCAAGACTTGCAGTGGATGGGAACAAATAGGAGGGAGGAACTGAGAAGGCGCTGTGGTTTTCTACTTGAGCAGCTGGGGATCAATGGTCATTAAAGAGACAGTAAGGTGTGTTTAAGGAGTAGGTGATGAGCCCAGGATAGGGCATGTGGAGCTGGAGGTGTCTGGTATATTTGAGAAGGAGCTCTTTCTCCTGCCTTTGGGAAATGTGTGGGCCTGAGACTTAGTGGGGGAGGCCTGGGCTGAAAATAGAGGTTATGAATGAATGCAAAACTTTGGAAGTGGAAGGTCAGCCAGAAAAGTATTGAGAGAGCATGCAGAAATCTGAGAAATAAAAACAAAACCAGAAAAACCAATATTTAAGAAATTGGCCAAAACTATGAAACCTGTCTGGGAAAGGTTTAAGGCATGTGGTTGGAGAAGGAGGAGGAAACTTGGGAGAGATGGTATTAAGGAAGTCAGAGAGAGTGTTTTAGAAGCAAGGAATGGCCAAGAGCATCATATCTGGCAGAAAGATGTGAAACAACCGATGAAAGTCTGAGGAGCCATTTTGAGCAATGGGGAACGCTTGCGGACTGTGTGGTAATGAGAGATCCAAACACCAAGCGCTCCAGAGGCTTTGGGTTTGTCACATATGCCACTGTGGAGGAAGTGGATGCAGCCATGAATGCAAGGCCACACAAGATGGATGGAAGAGTTATGGAACCAAAGATGGCGGTCTCAAGAGAAGATTCTCAAAGACCTGGTGCCCACTTAACTGTGAAAAAGATTTTTGTTGGTGGCATTAAAGAAGACACTGAAGAACATCGTCTAAGAGGTTATTTTGAACAGTATGGGAAAATTGAAGTGATTGAGATCATGACTGGCCGAGGCAGTGGCAAAAAGAGGTTTTGCTTTTGTGACATTTGATGACTATAACTCTGTAGACAAGATTGTCATTCAAAAATCCCATACTGTGAATGGCCACAACTGTGAAGTAAGGAAAGCGCTATCCAAGCAAGAGATGGCTAGTGCTTCATCCAGCCAAAGGAGGCCAAAGTGCTTCTGGAAACTTTGGTGGTAGTCATGGAGGTAGTTTTGGTGGGAATGAGAACTTTGGTCATGGAGGGAACTTCAGCAGTCGAGGTGGCTTCGGTGGCAGTGGGGATGGCTATAACGGATTTGGTAATGATAGAAGCAACTCTGGAGGTGGCAGAAGCTAGCATGATTTTGGCAGTTACAACAATCAGTCCTCAAATTTTGGACCCATGAAAGGAGAAGATTTTGGAGGCGGAAGCTGGACCCCTATGGTGGTGGAGGCCAATACTTTGCCAAACCACGAAATCAAGGTGGCTATGGCGGTTCTAGCAGCAGCAGCTATGGCAGTGGCAGAAGGTTTTAATTACTGCCAGGGAACAAAGCTTAGCAGGAGAGGAGAGCCAGAGAAGTGACAGGGGAGCTACAGGTTACAACAGATTTGTGAACTCAGCCAAGCACAGTGGTGGCAGGGCCTAGCTGCTACAAAGAAGACATGTTTTAGACAATACTCCTGTGTACAGGGCAAAAAACTGGAGGATTGTATTTGTGACTAATTGTATAACAGGTTATTTTAGTTTCTGTTTTGTGGAAAGTGTAAAGCACTCCAACAAAGGGTTTTATTGTAGATTTTTTTTTTTTTTGCACCCATGCTGTTGATTGCTAAATTAATAGTCTGATCATGATGCTGAATAAATGTGTCTTAAAAAAAAAAAAGATGTAAGGAAATAGGAAAAACATTAAGTGTCTTTTTTTAAATGTCTTTTAAGTCAACTTTAATTCAATATAATGTAATAAAATGTATCCATTATAAGTGTATAGTTTAATGAGTAACCACCACCACCACAAGAATAGAACATTTCCACCATTCCCAAGAGTTCCTGCCTATCCTTGGCAGTCATCTATCCTGCCTCTAGGAAACCCCTATTCTGCTTTTTGGTACTAGAATTGCACATACATGGAATCACACAGTGTATACTTTTGTATGTGGCTTTTCTCACTCAGCATTAAGTTTTTGAGATTCATCCATGTTTTTTTGCATGTATTAGGCTGTTTCTTTTCACTGGACTACTACTCAGTGTATGGATATCTTCACCTAGTGACAGGCATTTAGATTATTTTCAATTTGGGACTGTTGTGAATAAAGCTACTGGGGAAAAAAAAAAAAAAAGCTACTGGGAATGTGCATATGCAGTAGACAAATGTATAGGGTAAGTACCTCGGAATGGTGTTTCTGGGTCTTACAGTAAGGGTATGATCAACTTTATAAAAAAACATCAAACTGTTTTCCAAAGTTTCCAACAGAACAAATAGAAATTGAGAATTCTAGTTGTGCCAACACTTGGTAGGCTTACCAACACTCGGTATAGACAGTCTTTTTAACTTGAGCCATTTTAGTGGATATATATCTTATTGTCGTTTTAATTTGCATTCCCCTGAAGATTAATGCTATTAAGCAGTTTTCATTTGTTTATTGGCCATTCATGTATCTTACTGTGTGAAGTTTCTGCTTAAATCTTTTGCCCACTTTTTTAAAAGATTTTATTTGTATTGAGAGAGAGAGAGAGAAAAAGAGAGTGAGAGAAAACAAGCAGAGGCAGAAGGAGAAAGAGAAGCAGACTCCCCCTGAATAGGGAGCCTGATGCAGGGCTCAATCCCAGGACCCTGGAACTGTGATCTGAGCTGAATGAAGTAAGTCTTTTGCCCACTTTCTAATTGAGTTAGTTGTCTTCTTATTATTAAGCTGTAGGTCTTCTTTATCTATTCCACATACCAGTCTTATCAAGCCCATCAAGCATATGTGTTGTGAACATCATCTCCCCATCTGTGGATTGCCGTTTCATTTTCTTAAAGGTATTTTTTGAAGAGAAGTGTTAAATTGTGTTTTAGTAAAATTAATCAAAATGTTCTTTTATTATTCATGATTTTCATGTCCTATCCAAGGAATCTTTGCCTCTCTAGGTTTGCAAAGATTTTCTACTATATTTCCTTCTAGAAGTTTCAATAGTTGTAGCTTTTACTTTTAAGTCTGAGGTAATATATATATATATTTTTTTGTAATATATATTTTAAAATTTTATTTATTTATTCATGACAGAGAGAGGCAGAGACATAGGCAGAGAGAGAAGCAGGCTCCAGGCAGGGAGCCCAATGTGGGACTCGATCCCGGGACTCCAGGATCACCCCCTGGGCTGAAGGCAGACACTCAACCACTGAGCCACCCAGGTGGCACTGAGGTAATATTTTTATATGGTTTGGTGTATAGATCAAAGTTATTGTTGTTTTGTTTATAACTGGTGGTTCCACTATCACTTATTCTGAAGATGATCCTTTCACTGTTGAATTACGCTGGTACCTCTTGCCCATCGGTTGTCCACAAATGAGTGGGTCTCTTTTTGGACTATATTCTGTTCCAATAATCTGCCTGTTTATGCTTATAATAATATTTTACTCTTCTGATTATTGTGACTTATATAAGTCTTTATCAAGTAGAAGTCTTTGAACTTAGTTTTTCCTTTAAAAAAATTTTTTTTCAAAATTGTTTTGACTATTAGATCCTTTGCGTTTCCATATACATTTTATATAATAAACTTGTCTATAAAAAAAAACAGCCCTAGAATTTTTACTGTGATTGCACTGAATCTAAATTCAAGTGGGGGAAAATATCATCTTAATAATATTGAACCTTTCAGCTCATGAGCATGGCATGTCACTCCATGTAGGCTTTTTATTTTTTTTAAATATTTATTTTTTATGCTTATTTTTAAGGATTTCATTTATTCATTTGAGAGAGAGAAAGAGAGTGAGTGGGAGAGAGAAGCTGAAGCAGACTCCACACTGAACGGAGTGCCCAACGCAGGGCTTAACCCATGCCCGCAAGATCATGACCCGAGCCAAAACCAAGGGTTCAATGTTTTACCAAATGAACTACCCAGGTGCTCCTAAAGATTTACTTTTTTTTTTTTTTTAAGATTTTATTTATTTATTCATGAGAGACACATACACACACACACACACAGAGGCATAGACACAGGCAGAGGGAGAAGCAGGCTCCATGCAGGAAGCCTGATTTAGGACTTGATCCCAGGACCCCAGGATCACAACCTGAGCCGAAGGCAGACGCTCAACCACTGAGCCACCGAGGCGTCCCAAGATTACTTATTGTTTAAAAGATTTATTTATTTATTTTAGAGAGAGTGGAGGGAGGGGAGAGGGAGAGAAAATCTCTAGCAGACTCCCTGCTGAGTGAGGAGCCCGCACAGGGGCTCCATCTTACAACCCAGACATCATGACCCAAGCCGAAATCAAGAGTCTGATGCTTAACTACCTGAGCCCAGGTGCCCCTACTTAAGCTTTTTAAATTTCTTTACCTGGTGTTTAGTACTTTTCATTGTAAGGCATTTCACATGTTTTGTTAGATTTATTCTGAAGTATTTCATATTTTAATGCTGTTATAGATAGTACTATTAAAAAATAATTCCCTGGGCTTCTGATTCTGGGAAGATAGAGTAGACGTATTTTTCCTATTTCTCCTGCTAAGTACAAGTAAAAGCCCTGGACACTATATATATATTGAGATTATATATTGAACAAACAAGAAGATTTTGGAAGGTGGAGTGAAGGAGGCAGGCCAGATAGGAGGTTTGGACACCGGGAATGATATGATGGCAAGTTCCTGGGTTTCTTTTTGCCTCATGCTTCCCAGACTGGATCTAAAGAAGCCTGGAACCTGGAACTGCCAACAGGCACAAACAAAAAGAAACCTCAAACCAAAGGCCCAGGAAAAGGGCAGCCTGGCAAGATAGGAATGAAAAAGAAATCAAGACATTTGGAAATAGAGGAAGACTAAGAGAATTTGTCTCCAGAAGACCCACCCTAAAAGAATGACTAAAAAAATTGTCCAAACAGGAAGGAAATAACAAAAGAAATGGAATCTTACAACATCAGAAAGGAAAAAATAACACTGTAAGAGTGAAAATATGGGTCAATACATAGACTTCTCCTTTTGAGTTTTCTAAGTTGTATTTGACAGTTGAAGTACAAACTTACCTAATGTGGTTCTCAATGTAGAGAAACATACTAGAATGAGGCAGGAAAGAGGGGTGTGAATGGAGGTAAGGTTTTGGTACTTTATTCAAACTGGTAAAATGTCAACACCAGGAGATTTTATAGGTTATAGGTTATGTATATATAATGAAATAGCTAAACACTAAAATGCTATACAAAGCAATGCACTAAAAAACACTATAGATAAATTCAAATGGAATTCTTCAAATATTCAGGTAATCCACAATAAGGCTGGAAAAGGAAAACAGAAATGAAAAAGCAGAGAGGGGCAATCCGGATGGCTCAGTGGTTCAGCGCCTGCCTTTGGCCCAGGGCATGATCCTGGAGACTTGGGATCGAGTCCCACGTCGGGCTCCCTGCATGGATCCTGCTTCTCCCTCTGCCTGTGTCTCTCTGCCTCTCTCTCTCTCTCTCTGTGTCTCTCATAAATAAATAAAGAAAATCTTAAAAAAAATAAAGCAGAATGGAGAGGGAATTTATAGCACTTACTGTTTATATTGGAAAAGAAGAAATGTATTTTTAAAAACCCACAGCAATTAAAAAGAAGGAAATAATAAAGATAGAAATCAATGAGCTTGGTTGCCTGGTTGGCCTAGTAGAACATATGACTCAATCTGAGGGTCATGAGTTCACAAAGCACCATGTTGGGTATGGAGCCTGTTGAAAAACAAAAATCAGTCCGGCACCTAGGTGGCTCAGTTGGTCAAGCACCTGACTACTGATTTCAGCTCAGGTCATGGTCTCATCTCAGGGTTCTTTTTTTTTTTTTTTTTTTTGGTCTCAGGGTTCTAAGACTGAGCCCTGCATCAGGCTCTGTGATCCGTGTAGAATCTGCTTGTCCCTCTCTCCTCCCTGATTCCTCTCTCTCTCTCTCTCTGTCAAATAAATAAGCAAAACCTTAAAAAAATAAAAATTAGTGTTAAAAAAAGAAATCAATGAGATTGAAAATAGAAAAAAATCAGTCAAGCAAAAACTTCATTCTTTTAATAGATCAACAAAATTGACAAACCACATTATTAAGATCAGTAATGAAATAGGGGATATCACTACAGATTCTGCAGACATTAAAGGATAGTGAGGGCAGCCCCAGTGGCTCAGCGGTTTAGCGCCGCCTGCAGCTCAGGGCATGATCCTGGTGACCTGGGATCGAGTCCCATGTCGGGCTCCCTGCATGGAGCCTGCTTCTCCCTCTGCCTGTGTCTCTGCCTCTCTCTCTCTCTCTCTCTGTGTATTCTCATGAATAAATAAATAAAATCTTTAAAAAAAAAAAAAGGATAGTGAGAGAATACCACAGACAACTCTATACACACAGATTTGACAACTTAGGTGAAATGGACCAATTCTTTAAAAAGTATAAACTACCGCATATCATCAAATATTAAATCTGAACAATCCTATAACTATTAAGGAAATTGAATTCATAAAATCCCCTGAGAAGTCTCTAGATCCAGATGGTTTCATTGGAGAGTTCTTTTTTTTTTTTTTTTTTTTTAAAGATTTTATCTATTTATTTGACAGAAGGAGAGAGACAGACACAGAGAGAGTGCTCACAGCAGGCAGAGGGAGAAGGAGAAACAGACTGCCCACTGAGCAGGGATCCTGATGTGAGGCTTAGTCTCAAGACCCTGAGACCTTGACCTGAGCCAAAGGCAGACACTTAACCGGCTGAGCCACCCAGGCATTCCTCATTGGAGACTTCTAAAAAACATTTAAAGAATTAATACCAGTTCTACACAATCTCCTTCAGAAAGTAGAAGAGGAGAGCTATTTCCCAGCTCATTCTGTGAAGCCAGTATTATCCTGATGCTAAAACCAAAGGGAGTAAAAGAAAAAAAAGGAAAAAAGAAAATTGTAGACTAACATCTCTCATGAATGTAGATTCAAAAAATTCTTTTTCTTTTTTTTTTAGGAGAGGGGGGAGAGAGAAAAAGAGAATCTTAAGCAGATTCCCCACTGAGCACAGAGCCCCACACAAGGGCTCGATTTTACAACTCTGAGATCATGATCCAACCCAAAATCATGAGTTAGTTGCACAACCAACTGAGCCACCCAGGTGTCCCAGATTCTAAAATTCTTTTTTTTTTTATTTACGATTTTATTTATTCACGAGAGTCACACAGAGAGAAGCAGAGACATAGGCAGAGGGAGAAGCAGGCTCTCTGTGGAGAGCCTGATGTGAGACTTGATCCCAGGACCCCAGGATCATGACCTGAGCCAAAGGCAGATGCTCAAACACTGAGCAACTCAGGTGCCCCCAGATTCCAAAATTCTTTTTTTTTTTTTTTAAGATTTTATTTATTCATGTGAGACACAGAAAGAGAGAGAGAGAGAGAGAGGGGCAGAGACACAGGCAGAGGGAGAAGAAGCAGGCTCCATGCAAGGAAGCCTGATGTGGGACTCGATCCTGGGACTCCAGGATCATGCCCTGGGGCGAAGGCAGGCGCTAAACCGCTGAGCCACCCAGGCATCCCAATTCCAAAATTCTTTTTTTTTTTTTTTTCATGTTTTAACAATCTGTTTATTTATCCCTCCACAGAACCACCCCCCCCCCCCCCCCACACACACACACACACAATGAGGAGTTTATTTGGTGCAGGTCACAGCCTGGGGCCTAGAGTCTGAAATCTGAGGCTCCCTCCTCCCCTTATTTTGTGGCTTAAGTGGGCGCATAGTCCAGGCAGAACAGTGTCTCCTGTTGGGTACTGCAGAAGGTAGGGGGACATAGGCACCCCTATGTCCACACCCAGGACATAAAGATGGCCACACCCAGGAGGGAGGACTGGCAGGACAGGAAGACAGATTCTCCCAATAAAGGCACTTGTACTTCAGTAAGGGGCTGGGAGTTGGCTGGGAATGTTGTAAGGGCAGGGAGGAGTCCTTTCGATGGAAGTGTTATTTGCAGGTTTCAGAGAGAAATGAAGGGAGTTGACCCACACCGGGCCATCTGCAGGATCAGTAGGGGCTGCTGTATGTCTTTGCTGCCGCAAGGGGAAGGTAATATAAGCATCATAGCCAAAGAGGCTTGTAGCGATTAGGCCCAGTACCCCCGCGATGATTTTGGAGTGGTTTCCTCCTTCAACAAGGACAACGATGGAGGTGATCAGGTAGAGGATGGCTGCTATGAGGGTTCGGAAGAAATCACTCCAAGGCCAGTAGATGATCTGTATCTTGGTGTGCAGGTCACACATGTAGATGACAAAGAAGATAGCAGCAAGGATCATCTCCACCACTGACAGGGAGGAGTATCCTGGTGTGGAGGCACTGAAGCAGATCAGAATCACCAGGCACAGTATAATCTCGGCAAACAGGAGAATTCCCTTTCGGGTGCGCGAAAAGTTGGTGCAGGCGGCCCAGCAGCCGGGGCCGAGAGTCGCTCAGAATCCGCCATGGGGTGGGCCGGAGTCCCTAGGGGCACGGAGTATCTAGTCGCTTGCTCGCGGATTCGGGGACGCTGCACACCCTGCCGTCTTGCCCGCTCTCTGGCCGGGAAGGGGGCCCCCCCCCAATTCCAAAATTCTTGATAAAATATTAGCATGTAGAATTCAGCAATGTATAAGAAGAGTTACACATCATGACCCAAGTGAATTTTATTCCATAGATACACTGTTCAGTATTCGAAAATGAATCAATGTAATCCATCGTAGTAATAGGTGAAAGAGAAAGATTTATATGATTGTATCAATTGATACAGAAAGAGCACTTGGCAGGAATTTAACACCAATTCTGATAAAAAGTCAGGAGACTGGGCTGCCCCGGTGGCACAGCGATTTAGCACCGCCTGTAGCCCGGGGTGTGATCCTGGAGTCCTAGGATGGAGTCCCACGTCAGGCTGCCTGCATGGAGCCTGCTTTTCCCTCTGCCTGTCTCTCTCTCTCTCTCTCTGTCTCTCATGAATAAATAAATAAAATCTTTTAAAAAAAGGAGACTGGAAATAGAGGGGTCTATTCCAACTTGATAAAGAACACCTGCAGAAAACCTACAACAGACATCATATTTAATGGTGAAATACTGAATACTTTTCCTCTAAGAATAGAAACAAGGCAAGGATGTCCACTCTCACCACTGCTAGTCAATATGGTCCTGGCATTTCTTGCCAGTGCAGTGAGGCAAGAGACGGAAATAAAAGGGATATGGATCAGGAAGGAAGAATAAATAAGACATTCCTTTATGCAGATGACATAATTGTCCATGAAGAAAATCCCATGTAATCAACAGCAACAAAGCTCAGTGGAACTAGTAAATGAGTTCAATACCAAAATAATAATAATAATAAAATAAAAAAATTCAAAAGTCAATTGTATTTCTATAGATCATTGAGATTCAAATAATAATTTTTAAAAAACCTTAAAAAGTGAAAATCAGGGCAACCTGGGTGGCTGAGCAGTTTAGCACCGCCTTCAGCCCAGGGCATGATCCTGGGAACCCAGGATGGAGTCCCACGTGGGCTCCCTGCATGGAGCCTGCTTCTCCCTCTGCCTGTGTCTCTGCCCCTCTCTGTCTCTCATGAATAAATAAATAAATAATCTTTAAAAAAAAAGATTATTTACTCCAAACCAACAATTAAAAAAAAAAAAAAAGAAGTGAAAATCAAGGTGGGCATGGGACCCTTGATCTCGGGGCTGTGAGTTCCAGGCCCATATTGGGTGTAGAGATTACTTAAAAATAAAATCTTAAAAAAAATTAAAAGTAAAAGTAAAATAGCATTCATCATCAGCAAAAAAGAAGAAGAAAGAAAAGAAATACTTAGGTGTAAGTGTAGCAAAACACTCATGGGACTTGTATGCTGAAAACTACAAAACAGAGATGAAATTAGTTAAAGAGATGTAAATAAAGAGATATTCTTTTTTTTTATAGGTATTTTTTTTAAATTTTTATTTATTAATGATAGGCACACAGTGAGAGAGAGAGGCAGAGACACAGGCAGAGGGAGAAGCAGGCTCCATGCACCGGGAGCCCGACATGGGATTCGATCCCAGGTCTCCAGGATCGCGCCCTGGGCCAAAGGCAGGCGCCAAACCGCTGCGCCACCCAGGGATCCCAATAAAGAGATACTCTGTGTTCCTGGACAAGAAGATGTCATGTGGTAAGGATGTCAGTTCTCTCCCAATTGATATACAAGTGTAGCACATTTCCTTTTTTTTAATTTTTATTTATTTATGATAGTCACACAGAGAGAGAGAGGCAGAGACACAGGCAGAAGGAGAAACAGGTTCCATGCACCAGGAGCCCAACGTGGGATTCGATCCCGGGTCCCCAGGATCATGCCCTGGGCCAAAGGCAGGCGCTAAACTGCTGTGCCACCCAGGGATCCCGTGTAGCACATTTCCTATCAAAACCACAGCGAGATTTTTTTTTTTATAAATATAGACAATATTATTCTAAAATTTATATGGAAGAGCAAAGGCATTAAAATAGCTAAGACAATTCTGAAAAAGAATAATGTGGGAAGAATCACTCTGCTTGATTTTAGACTTCTGGCTACATTGATCCACACTATGGTGGTATTGGCAGAGGAACGGGCACACAGATCCATGGAACAGCATAGAGAACCCAGAAATAGCCCTACACAAGTATAGCCAACTTTTGTTTGTTTTTGACAAAGATGCACAAGCAATTCAGGGGAGAAAGGAGAGCCTTTTTAACCAAGGGTGCTGGAGCAACTGGGTGTCTGTAAGCAAAAACAACAACAAAACAAGCTTCCAGCTAAACCCCTCTGTACAAAAATAAACTCAAAATGGATCATAGATTTACATGTGAAGCATAAAACGATACAATTTGAGATGATGATAATGTAGGAGACAACCGCCAGGACCTAAGAGTTCTTAGACATGGTGCCAAAAGCCTGATCCATAAAGGGAAAATAATTTATTATTGGACTTCCATCAAATGTATAACTTTTTGCCCCAAAACACCCTTTTAGGAGGATGGCAAAACAAGCTATAAACTGTTAGAAAATATGTGTGGTTAGGAACCACACATCTGAGAAAAGATTTAGAATATATAAATTTCATTTTATTTTATTTATTTATTTATTTATTTATTTATTTATTATTTTTAAAAATATTTTATTTATTCATGAGAAACACAGAGAGAGAGAGAGAGACAGAGAGAGAGAGGGGCAGAGACAGAGACACAGGAAGAGGGAGAAGCAGGCTCCATGCAGGGAGCCTGACCTGCCTGGGACTCAATCCCAGTTCTCCAGGATCAGGCCCTGGGCTGAAGGTGGCGCTAAACTGCTGAGCCACCCGGGCTGCACATAAATTTCATTTTTAAAAAAGATTTTATTTATTTGAGAGCACACAAGAGTGAACACAAGTGGGGGAAGGGCAGAGGTCGAGGGACAGAAGATTCCCCAGGACCCCGAGAGCATGACCTGAGCCTGAGTCAGATGCTTAACAGACTGAGCCACCCAGGTGCCCCTAAAAATTTCATTTTCTAACTGTTAATTGCTGGTATATAGAAATGCAAGTGATCTTTGTGAACTTTCTTTGTATTCTCCTCCCTTGCTAAATTAAATTATTAGTTTGAGTAGCTTTTTTGTAGGTTCCTTATGGGTTTTCTATTTATACAATCATGACATCGAGAATAACACAGTTTACTTCTTTCTTGCTAACTGCTGATTTATTTTTTTTGCTTTATATTGCTAAAACATCCAGTATAATGTTGAGAAGAATTAGTAAGAATGGGGAATCTTTTTTTTTTTAAGATTTTATTTATTTATTCATGAGAAACAGAGAGACAGAGAGGTACAGACACAGGCAGAGGGAGAAGCAGGCTCCACACAGGGAGCCTGATGTGGGACTCGATCCCGAGTCTCCAGGATCAGGGCCTAGGCTGAAGGCGGCGGTAAACTGCTGAGCCACCGGGCTGCCCAAGAATGGGGATTCTTGCCTCATTCCTGAAAGCCTTTGCTCTCATTATATTACATGCATAATGTAATTGCTATTTTTTTTTTTTTTTTTGTGGAAGAGGGAGATGCTTAGGATTTTTACATCTATGTTAATGAAAACTACTGGCCTTTAGTTTTCTTATAATTTAAAAAAATTTTGGTACCAGGTAATGTTGATTTCATAAAAAATGAGTTGAAAAGTGTTCTATTTTCTTTTAAGATTTTATTTATGAAAAAAAAAAGATTTTATTTATGTGAGAGCAAGAGTGAGAGAAACACAAGCAGGGGGAGGGAAGGAGGGAGAAGGAGAAGCAGACTCACTGCTGAGCAGGGACCCTGATGTGGGGCTTGATCCCAGGATCCTGGGATCATAACCTGAGCCAAAGGCAGATGCTTAACTGACTGAGCCATCCAGGTGCCCCTGGAAGTGTTTTATTTTCTGAAAAAAAAAAAAAAAAAAAAAAAGATTTGTTTCTTCCATATATGTTTGATAGAATTCATCAGTGAAATAATCTTGGCCTGGAGTTTTGTTTGTGGGAAGGTTTTATTTAATTAATTAATTAATTTATTTATTTATTTATTTATTTATTCATGAAAGACACAGACGCAGAGACATAGGCAGAGGGAGGAGCAGCTACCTGCGGGGAGCCCAATGCAGGACTTGATCCCAGGACCCCAGGATCACAACCTGAGTCAAAGGCAGATGCTCAACCGCTGAGCCACCCAGACATTCTGATGGGATGAATTATGAATTGAATTTTTATTTTTTTTTAATTTTTATTTTTTAAAAATATTTTATTTATTTATGAGAGACAGAGAGAGAGAGAGGCAGAGACACAGGCAGAGGGAGAAGCAGGCTCCATGCAGGGAGCCCAACATGGGATTCAATCCCGGACCCCAGGATCACGCCCTGAGCCAAAGCCAACCCCTGAGCCACCCAGGCGTCCTGACCCCTGAGCTTCCAGTGATCACCATTCTAACTCTCTGTTTTTACAAGTTTGTCTTTTTTGGATTCCACATATAACTGAGATCTTATACTATTAGTCTTTGTCTGACTTATCTCACTGAGCATGATGCCTTCGAGGTCCACTGATGTTGGCACAAGTGGCAGGATTTCCTTCTTTCTCAGGGCTGAATACCAGCCCATCGTAGGAGTATGTGTACCATGATTTCTTTACACATGCACTTCTGTGGGCACTTAGGTGGCTCCCCAAATCTTTTGATTTTATAGTTTACTTTGAACAGCACTTCATTTTGGTTTTGGTTTTGTTTTGGCTCTTCCTTCTTCTGTCTCCAGAGCTTATCATACACACTAGGCCTTCATAATGGGAAATGACTGAATGTAGGTTGGGAGGTGTTAACTGCTGCTTATTCTCACTTTGGGGTTAATTTTTATATAACCGAGAAGAAGGATGATCAACTTCCCTCTCAAAAAAATGTCAGGGCACCTGGGTGGCTCAGCCGGTGAAGTGTCTGCCTTCAGCTCAGGTCATGATTCCAGGGTCCAGGGATCCTGCCCAGGGTTGAGTGGGGCTCCCTGCTCAGGCTTCCCGTCTGCCCACGAAACACCCCAGATTTCAGGTGGGGTTCTTGGGAGGTGGCTCCAAATCCAGCAGTGCCCCAGCTGGCCCTCCCGCTGGGCTGTGGCCTCCTTTGTGTTTGAGATATAACTCACATCCCATAAAATTGACTATTTTAGGGGGATCCCTGGGTGGCTCAGCGGTTTAGCGCCTGCCTTTGGCCCAGGGCATGATCCTGGAGTCCCGGGATCGGGTCTCGCGTCGGGCTCCCAGCATGGAGCCTGCTTCTCCCTCCTCCTGTGTCTCTGCCTCTCTCTCTCTGTGTCTATCATAAACAAATAAATAAATCTTTAAAAAAAAATTGACTATTTTAAAGCTTACAATTCAGGGGTTTTGAGTATATCCAGGGCTGTGCAACCTCACCACTGTCGATTCCAGAACATTCTCACCACCCCATAAAGAAACCCCGTACTTAACAGCTCTTCATTTCCCCCACCCCCAGCCCCTGGCAACCACTGATCTACTTCCTGCCTCTGTGGATTTGTCTGTTTGAGACATTTCATATAAATAGAACTATATTCATATGTATGTGGTCTTTTGTGTTTGGTTTCTTTCACTGAGATCAAGTGTTCTCAAAGTTCATCCGGGTTGTTGCTTAAATCACTACTTCATTCCTTTCAATGGTTGAATAATATTCCATTGGATGGATATCCATTTATCCTGTCATGGACGTTTGAATTGCTTATTATTTCAGCTCTTATGAATAATGAGGCTGTGGATGTTTGTGTACAAATTTTTGTGTGAACATAAGTTTTCAGTTTTCTTGTGTCTATAACTAGAAGAGGGATTGCGAGGTCATATGGCCGCTCTATGTGTAACTACTTTTTATGTTATGGACAGATATTTACTGAGATAAATTTTCTGCAGTGTACAAATCATTCTTGCAAATACAAACATTTAACTTTTTACATTTTTGTGGGGAGAAGAGCAGAGGGAGAGGGAGAGAGAGAGAGAATTTTTTTTTAAGATTTTATTTAGGGGATCCCTGGGTGGCTCAGTGGTTTAGCACCTGCCTTTGGTCCAGGGCGCGATCCTGGAGTCCCGGGATCGAGTCCCATGTCAGGCTCCTGGCATGGAGCCTGCTTCTCCCTCCTCCTGTGTCTCTGCCTCTCTCTCTCTCTCTCTATGTCTATCATAAATAAGTAAATAAATCTTAAAAAAGAAAGATTTTATTTATTTATTTGACAGAACATGAGTGGGAGTAGAGGGAGAGGTAGGCTTCCCCAGTGAGCTGAGCAGGGAGCCCGATGCTGGACTCGATCCCAGGACCTCGGGATAATGATCTGAGCCAAAGGCAGGTGTGTAACTGACTGAGCCACCCAAGTGCCCTGGAGAGAGGGCATCTTAAGCAGACTCCACACCCAGCACAGAGCCAAACTGTGGCTCGATCTCACCACCCTGAGATCATGACCTGCACTGAAACCATGAGTCAGATGCTTAACCCACTGAGCCGCTCAGGTGCCCCTGGACACTTAACTTTTTAGAGGAACTGCTACAATTTTCCAAAGTGGCTGTACCATCGTATGTGACCCCGGCAGTGCGTGAGCTTCCACTTTCTCCACATCCTCACCAGCCTGGATCTTTTTTTTTTAATGTTTTTTTTTTTAATTATTTATTTATGATAGTCATACAGAGAGAGAGAGGCAGAGACATAGGCAGAGGGAGAAGCAGGTTCCATGCACCGGGAGCCCGACATGGGATTCGATCCCAGGTCTCCAGGATCGCGCCCTGGGCCAAAGGCAGGCGCCAAACCGCAGCGCCACCCAGGGATCCCAGCCTGTATCTTTGATACTAGCCGTCCTAGTGGGTGCGAAGTGGCATCCCATCGTAGTTTTGATTTGCATTTCCCTAATTACTAATGATGTTGAGCATCTTTTCATTGTGGTTAACCAACCTCTGTGCTCTGGAGCTGAAATAGAACACAAAGACTGGTGATAAAGAGGAGCGATAATTTTATTACTTCGCCTGGCACAGGAGGCTGCCATGGGCTAGGGTCTTGGTCTTCAAAACTGCAGACCAGGGGGCACCTGGCTGGCTCAGTCAGTAGAGCGTGCAACTCTTAACCTCATGGTCGTGAACTCAGGCCCCACATTGGATGTGGAATCTACTTAAAAAAAAAAAAAAAAGAGCAAAGCAAAACTGCAGAGCCGCCCCAGGGGTTAAAGGCTGAAGGGTTTTTTAGGAAAATACAGGATCAGGGCGGTTTTGATAGGAATCTGGTATGTGCTGCCAGCCACGTTCGTCATGTCTTCCAGGTGGTCTCCTGACCAACCCTGGCAACAGCCATCTGAGTCTTGTTACTAAGTATACATTGAGATCAACAAGATGCCCATATTGATAAGGAGGAGCTCCTGGGACAAAGGATTCTACAGAAAAACAAGCGCCAGGGAGGAGGAGGTTTCAAGAATGAAGAGAAAAACTCATGGAGTTGGAAGTCGAGCCTTGCTGAAGCATTAGTGTGTTCGTCTTCATCTCCATGCATCCATACTTTTCCAGAGCAGTTTCATTTCCACGTCCTTACAGGCCATTTGTGTCCCCTCTTTGGAGAAAAATGTCAACTCACAACTGTTGTCCAATTCTTCATTGGGTTATTTGTCTTCTTGTTGTTGTCGTCAGAGTTTCTGAATAGTCTGGATACACAGACTCCTACCAGATACGAGTCACCAATACATTACCCATTCCGTTGGGGGGGCGGGGATTGGGGGGTGTCTTTTCACTTTCCTGATAATATCCTCGGATGCACGAGTGTTTTAAATTCTGTTCAAGTCCAGTTTTGTTTTGTTTTGTTTTGTTTTTCCCGGTTGCTTGTGCTTTAGATGTCCTAGCTATGGAATCATGGCCTAGTCCAAGGTCATGAAGACCTCCACCTGTGTTTTCTTCTATGACTTTTGTAGTTTTAGCTCTTACATTTTGGTCTGCCATCTATTTTGAGTTAGTTTTTTTATTTGATGAGGGGTAGAGGTCCGACTTCTTTCTTTCGTATGTGGATATCCAGTTGTTCCAGCACCATTTGTTGAAGAATATTCCTTCTGCGTTGACTTCTCTTGGCATCTTTGTCAAAAATCAATTGACCATAAATATATGGCTTTAAAAAATATATATATGGCTTTATTTCTGGACTCTGTTCCATTGATCTAAATGTCTGTCCTTATGCTGCTACTATTGTCTTGATTATTTTAGATTTGCAGTTTAAGTTTTGAAATTTGGAAGTATGAATCCTCCAAATTTATATTTCTTTTTCGAGATTGTTTTGGCTATTTGGCTCCTTTGCATTTCCATATACATTTTAGGACAAGCATGTAAAATTCTGCCAAAAAGAAAAAAGCAAAAATCCAGCAGATATTTTGGTAAGGGATGGAGTTTGGATCTCTAGATGGATTTTGGAGAGTACCCCTTCCCTAACATTAGTGAGGTCTGTTCACAATCTTCTGATCTGTGAACAATGTCTTTTCATTTATTTAGGTCTTTAATTTCAGTGTTCTTAGTTTTCAGTATACAAGTCTTATACTTCTTTTTTAAAAACCTATTAACATTTTGTTCTTTTTGATGCTGGTCTATATGCTCTTTCAACAGGGTGACTTCATCATGAACATAACATTCTAGGAAGCCATCCTTCTGGAGACCAGCTTCCTTTGTTTGTAAAAGAAGACTGGGAAACTTCTCTTCAGGATTCCTTGGTTTCTTTCTCCCCTTTCAGTTTTTAACTGTGTGTTGCATTTGCTTGGAGCAGGGCCCCTGTGTCATATGTATTAGTTTGCTGCCATCACTAAGGATGCTCTACAGTAAGGGAGATGAAGGTTATGGAGAAGAAAGGCTTTGGAGCCCTACAGACTTTTGACATTCTGGTAAGCCATTTCCTGGCTGTGTGATCTTGAGCAAGTTGTCACTTGAGCTGCAGTCTTCTCATTGGTTGGTTGGGACTGTTTTTTGAGGATTTCAGCAAGCTAAGTAAATGAAAGCACCAGAACACTGCTCTGTCCATTTGCCAGGTTAATGTTATAAACAGCTCAACTGGAGACTTGTGGCTCCTTTTAGCTCTTCCCAACTTTTTATGGTAATTGCATAAAAACAATGCATAGAAATGTTTCCAATGCATAGAAACATTGAAATCAGCTTCTTGTATTTTTTTTTTAAAGATTTTATTTATTCATGAGACACAGAGAGAGAAAGGCAGAGACACAAGCAGAGAGAAGCAGGCTCCATGCAGGGAGCCCGATCTGGGACCCGATTCCAGGACTCCAGGATCATGCCCTGGGCCGAAGGCAGACGCTCAACCGCTTAGCCACCCAGGCATCCCAGCTTCTTGTATTCTTGACTCTGGATTCTTATCTTCCCCCCTCCCTAGCACTGCCTCTGGCCTGGACAAGGACAGCTTTTCTCCCCCACCCTCTTATATCAGCCTCCATTTTTCTCTTTGCAACACTCTAGTGAAAGTGATTGAACACTTCAACCCAGCTATCTTTAGCTAGAGGCCAGAGCTATGAAAGCTGGGTATTTACTGCTTGGAAATGGGTTAGAAAACTGTTTCCCTGGTGGAGGCTCAGATCAATCCTGGGCCTCTCGTACTAGGGAGAAGATGGGGGTCCTCCTGTTAACAGGCATCACCCCCTTCTGTAATCTAGTGTCAGCCAAGTGGACCTGAAGCTGTTTCCCCAACAGGACCAGATTCTTCTCTCCTGGCAGAGTTCCTCCTCACTCCTTTCCCTTTTCTCATTCATCTTCCCCTAAGATTCACTTTATTTTATATAAGTAAATTCTACACCACACGTGGGACTTGAACTTACAACCCTGCAATAGTCACATGCTCTACTGAGCCAGCTAGGCGCCCCTCCAAGATCCATTTAAGTACTGTCCTTTCCAGAAACTTGCCCAATTTCCATCAGCAGGCTTCCCTGATGCCCATCTGTTCCACACTTTCTATTTTATCTCACTCAAGCATCCTTTCTTCTTCTTGCAGGGCTGTATCGTGTCTGTGTGTGCCATGTGGCCTGGTACACAATGTAGGTGGCTCCAGGTGGATCTGCTGGACCACTGAGCAGAAGCTGGTAGGTACTTGACACATTTTCTGGGATGGTCTCTGATTAATGCTCAATGTGCTCAATTAATGCTCAATGTTCACCTCACATTAAGGTACTGGTTATTTTTGTTGAGACGATGTAAAATAGTAAAAAGAACAAGCATGTGTTTGAATTAAGCTACTTCAAGATCTTTCTTTAGCCCTTAGTAGAGACTATCATAGTGTGAAGCCCTATGACAAAGATGAGGTCTGCCCGATGATGCCAAAGCAGTTAATAGTATTCTAATTTTTCCAAACCGTTTATAGCCAACTGGTATTCAGTTGGAGACCAGTAACCTATTCATTCTTTAGACACCTAGCATGATACTGGACTCATTGTTGGAATATCTTATGCTTTCAGGTTTTATTTCCACACATTTTCCTTTCTTACCACCTCATCTCCCCATTGACTTCCTGGTTGGCAGGTAGCAAAAACCAGCGTTAAGAGAGTAAGAAGAGGTTCTTGCCTTAGCATCAAGTGCTGAGGAGTTACTCCTGACTTAGGCGAATACATGATCCCTCTGAGGTTATCCACTGGGGACAACGGAAGAAGGTCCTCTATAAAGCTGTAAACAGCTAACTAATATCATTGGTGAAACGGACATGTACCTGGTGCTTGGGTTTTCCCCTGAGCTCTGGATAAATTTACCCAAATCTATTTGTGAATTCAACTTACGTAATAGTTTAGGAAGGCTGCAAGCTGGTGCTTTTGCTTTTTCCTCTGAATCCCATGTACTGGGCACTTACTCAAACTGATGCATTCTAAGACAAAGATGTGATAACAAGGAGTAAAACAAGGTCAGGTGTCTGTCTCACACAGTTTATTTAACAATAGGTAATAAGAAATCAAATTTAACAGTCTATACAGTGATCCAAAGTTCATATTTATAAGTAATCAACTTTAATTGCATGATTTACAACAGTTGAGGGTTTTTGCTTTCTATTTTCAAGTTTTACAGAAAGTGTATGTGTGTGCGTGCGTGCGTGCGTGTGTGTGTGTGTGTGTGTGTATGGAGGGTTAGGGGCAGGGTAAGGAGGAAGAAAGCAAGCAAAGAAGAAACCCCAGGGACATTTTGCATGTTAAAATCATCCCACAGGAATCGTTTCTTACCCTCTTTTAAATTTTTTCCTTTGTTAGATGTAAAAATAACGAAAAAAATTCTTTCAAGAAACAGAACCACAATATATAATACATCAATTTGGCAGCTGCCCCTGTATATTTTGAAAAAGTCATTTTTCTCTCTACATGTACAAATTATTTTAATACTTGAAGTTTTTACGCTCAGACTTACGGAATAGAAAATTTTCTGGAGCACAAAAGTTGACTTCAGGGGAGGAAAGGGGAATTTTTTTTTTTTTTACATTTTTAAAAGAATGAACATCTTTGCACCCAGAGAAAAAAAATTGGTATTTTAATATATATTTATATATATTTATATATATATAGAATGTAATTTTAAAGTAACATTAACCCCTTTTGTCCTCTGGTTTTAGAAATGTTCTAACTCTTACATAAAGTGAGGAAAATAGGGAAAAATGTCAACCATCTGCACCAGTAAATAATAACTATTAATATTACATATTTTCATTAATTTAAAAAAAATAATAAAACCTATTGGAGGTGCAAGGCAGGAGCGTGTGGTTGGCTTCCCAGACCTCAGCCTCCTCCCAGTGCACACTTGAACCACACACACAAGGGAAAAAAAGAAGAGGCCGGCAGGACCGGCCATAACAAAAATATATTCTTTGTACTCTATCATCCCTCAGGTTCATCTGGCTTGTTTGCTTTAAACCACAAACAGCTACTGCACAGTCCTTATGTGTTCCACGGAAAATTGTCTTTTAGGCTAAGAAAGATTCAAAAAAATTGTTTTCAGTACAAAAAGTCTTGTTAAGAGAAAATAATTTTTTTGCTCCCAAAATACTACAAGGTGTCTCTAGTGTATGTCTAGTGTACTCTGTGAGAGGTTCGAATTCAAGTCTGAGTTATCGGTGCTGAGTCCCAGGTCCGTGGCACTTGCACCATGGAGGTTTGCCATGCCTGGATTGCTAGCGAGCTGAGAGAGCATTGAACTCTGGTCCGGGCTGGCAAAATGCCCTTGTTCCATGGGGTTGGCCTGGGCAGCTACCAGTCCGGGATGTGGAGAACTGGTCTGTGGGGAGACATGGTGCGGAGAGGGCTGAGGCTGCATCCTCGGGGAAGGGCTGGAGTGGGGAGGCTGGGACTGCGGCCGTGGAGAAGGGACGGGCTGGGGAGAGCGCACTTGATTGGAGAGAGAAGAAGGGATCTGCTGGCCTTGGAGGTGTGGGGACTGAGCCTGGCTTGGGAGCATATGCTGCTGGGGGCTCATGGGGTTGGGCTGAGCAGGGGACCCCATCTGTTGCTGGAGGAGTCGCTGCTGATACGCCTGCAAACTTGCTCCAGCCTCTGCTCCCAAGGCCTGGGGGAGCTGGCCCATCTGTCCCATGTTCCCTTGTTGCATCTGCTGCATGTGATGTTGCATCCGCTGTTGCTGCTGCTGCTGCTGTGGCGGCGGTGGTGGTGGGGGGTAGCCAACTCCTTGGGGTTGCTGGAACTGGTTATGGTTGGCCATCCCGGGGCCGAGTCCAGGCCCTGCTCCCTGCTGCTGCTGCTGCTGTTGCTGCTGCATCATCTGCTGCCGCCTCAGGATGTCTCGGAACTGTGAAGGCATGGTGTTGTGATTCATGTTCATTTGCTGAGCTTGGGGGCTCATCCCTCCCATGGGTGGCTGGAGTTGCTGCTGCGGCTGCTGCTGGGGCAGGCCGGCCCTCTGGACGCCTGCTTGCATGGGATTCATGTTCGGCATGGCTGGATTAGAGTGGACCCCCTGCTGGCCTGGCATGGTAGGCGGCTGCAGCCCGGGCTGGCCCTGGGGCATGCCAGGCTGCCCAGGGAGGGGCTGTGGATTCGAGTTGGCATACTTGGCAGCCCGCTGCTTGATGAATGCAGCCAACAGCTGGGGGTTGGCATGAAGGATACTAAGCACCTGTTGCTGCTGTAGGGGAGAGCTGGGAGACCTGAGAGTCCGCAAAAGGTTTTGTAAGGCTTGTTGAGACACAGTGCCTGGTTTGAGAGGGCTCACACCTACCTGGCCCAGTCCTGGCTGGGGAGCTATATTCAAGGGTTGACCATGCTGGGCCACTGACATCATGGCTGGCCTCGGCATCCCAGGCTGTAGCTGCTGGGGCTGAGGCAAACCTCCCTGGACCCACTGTGGCTGCTGCTGCATCCCGGTGGGCCCCATCCCTGGCTCCAAATGCCCACTGGGACCTCTGGCCATAGGGGGTGGGTTCATACCCATGGGGGCCATCGGAGTCATCTGGGGCATCTGGTGCTGGATTGGCCTTTGAAAAATTTGCACGTGGGCCATCTGGCGCTGCGTCTCAGCTGCCCTCTGAATCTGCATTGCCATTTCCACTGCAGCAGGTGGGGGCCCTGGAAGGGGTGGCTGAGCAGTCTGAGGGGGAGTGGGAGGGGTCACCTGGCCTGCTGCCTTACCCTGGGAGACGGGGCCAGCAGCCTGAGTCCTGGGCAAGTAGGGTGGCATGCTGTTGGGAGGAGTGGGCTGGGGCTGAGAGGGAGGCTGGGGCTGGGGTGTCTGCGGGGTGGTTGGTTGTTGACCAGTTGGTGTGGTTGGAGTGGCAGGAGTTGGGGAAGGCAGGCCTTGCTGCTGCCCCACCACCCCGGTCCGCTGCATACTGGCCATCCTCCTGCGGAGCATCTGAGCCTGCTGGAGCCGGTGCTGCAGCTGCTGTTGCCGGAGCTTTTGCTTGATGTTGAGGCAGAAGGGCACAGGGCACTTGTTCTCCTGGCAGTGTTTGGCGTGGTAGCAGCAGAGGGCGATGAGCTGCTTGCAGATGGGGCAGCCCCCGTTGGTCTTCCGTTTGCAGCCCTTGGTGTGCTGTACCACCCGCTTCATCTTCTGGCAGGAGGGCAGTGAGCAGTTGGCGTTCCGGCACTGGCAGGCATGCACCAGGGACTGAATGCAGCGCTGGATGCTCAGGCGGCGGGAGTCTCCTGGGCTTTGGGTGGCTGCAGCCTGCTGGCTGTTGCTCTCGTCGTCTAAGCCAAGACCTAGTTTCTCCATTTTGTGGTCATGGTTTTTAGTGTTATAGCAGGTGATACATAAATCATAATCCTGGGGGGGAAACAGGCACAGTCAACTCTCCAAGATTTAAGTAATTAAAAAAAACAGTTTACATATTCTGCTAGAGCCCAAAAACCCCCTTCTAGAGAAAGACTCTTCAGCGCTACCACTGAAATATAAGACCAGGCCCCTCCCACTCTGCGCTACTACTCACCAATGGCACCGAGCACAGGCCTATGTCACCAGTGTTTCTCTTGCCTCTCAGGAACCTGGAGCCCCCCACCCACCCCAGCGCCCTCTGCTCCCCACCCCCGGGGCCTACCTCGCAGACAGTGCAGTGCCAGCGGGTCTCCACATGGTGCTTGCACTCGTTGCAGGTGTAGACAAAACGGTCCTGGCTCTGGGTGTGCAGCTCCACCAGCATGCACATGGTGGACCACTGGGCTCTTCGGAGTGAAGAGAACTCCAGGTGCTTGTCCCTGGCGAGGGTAAGGAAGGCGTCCCGCCCATCCATCAGATCGCAAGGGATGAGGGGGTCAGGATCAACGATGGGAGGCAGGGAGTTGGCGGCAGGGCCAGCGATGAGACGGATCACAAAGAAGACCTATGAAATGGACAATTTCAATCTGACTCTGGAAGAAGAGCACTGCATGGCACTGGGATAGCCTGCAGCCAACGGATGTCTAACTGGACGCCTGTGAGGCTGGTGATGCTCGAGTTCACAGCCATGCAAGGTCCCACCATACAGCCCTTGCTTTCTGTTGCTCACAAACCTCTGGTCTCTTCTCTGGGAATGACTACAATGGGCCTAATATCGACATCTCCTTCTTATCTTCTCATTTAATAATCCCTTCAAACTAAAAAGGGTCTGGGCAGATACAGCACACATACACTGGACATTTCGCCTTAAAGGGTCTACTCTCACATCCAAGCCACAGTTGAATCTGGACCTAATCACAAGGAGACATGTCAGACAAATCCAAATTGAAGGAGATTCTAACAAAACAATTTTGGGCCTTGACTTTCAACAAAATGCCCACGTTATGAAAAAAAAGAAAGCCAGGAACGGAGACAACTCAACCTGACACATAATCCTTGACTGGAGCACAAGGACCAGACATAAGATAGTGGGAAGTCACAGTGTGGTGAAGGAGAGGTGGTCGTCTTTCTTAGAAGGTGCTTGCTGAACTACAGATAAAGAGGATATAGCAAAACGTTAACAACTGGTCAATCTAAGTGAAGGATATGGCAGCGGGTCCACTACACAACTTAGAGAAAGTTTCAAATGTTAAAAAGTTTGTGGGGATGGGAAAGATAAAAAGCAAAACCTTCTTAGTCCTTGATACAGAAACAAAATTCTTGTTCACTGAAGTTTGAAAAGATACTACCACCATCAAGGCCCATAAACATTAGTGTAAAGCTGTGACAGGAAGCTGGTATCGCCTATTTTACATTTACTAATATATGAATGTAAACTCTTACTAAGCTGAAAAATGCAAAGGTACCTTCAAGAGATGAGAAACTTGTGAGCAACTGCTGTACTGACCACTATATTTTATCAGTTCTCAGAGACTGACAATCTGTGCAAACTGGCAATAACACTTGTAATATACTTGGACAGCAAGTATGGCATGGTAGGCGGTACTCATGACATAAAACATGAGTCTTATTTCTAGAAAAAGAACATAGGGCACAAGAGCACAC
The DNA here is from genome assembly GCF_048418805.1 of Vulpes vulpes. Classification (NCBI taxonomy): domain Eukaryota; kingdom Metazoa; phylum Chordata; class Mammalia; order Carnivora; family Canidae; genus Vulpes; species Vulpes vulpes. The sequence continues at coordinate 54,372,877 of NC_132795.1, forward strand.
TGAGTAGACACGTCTTGAACAGATGCCAAGAGTTTAAAAACATCAAGGAGAGGACTGTGACATGTGTGACCTTATAATATTGTGGATCAATGAAAGTACTCCTAGAGCAAGGACCATTTTGAAAATCTGATGCATAAGAAAGCACTGAATCTAACAAGTGGGGAATGCCTCTAACAACTCATTTGAAATAGAGGCAAATAAAACCATCTGGTGACTCCCTTGGAAATCTTTACTACGGCTAACCCTCATGATTGTTTCCACTGTATGTTGCCCTCTAGCTAAGACAATACTCAAATATAACCTAAATCTACAACCTTAGATTCTAATTCCCAACAGGTATCCACTACTTCCATCTTCAGACTAAACAAAGTCTGGAGACTATATCCACAATTTAAGTCAAGCTTATTATAATGGACTCTAGGGACCTTTCCCAACCCTTCTGTTATGCCAGAATCTTTTTTTTTCGTTTAAAGATTTTATTTATTTTTTTCCTGAGAGACAGAGACATAGGCAGAGGGTGAAGCAGCTCCTTCCGGAAAGATTGATATGAGACTTGATCCCAGGATGCTGGGATCACAACCTGAGCCAGAGATACTCAACTACTGAGCCACCCAGGTGCCTCTGTTATGCCACAATCTTGTGACGCTAAACATTGCTTGAAATAGCTAATAATTATTAATTGTTGATAATATCAAAGGGAGGCACCCACCAGAATTCAAAAACCCTGAGGATTACAAAGAGGGTTGGACAAACTATGCTTATGCATTAATGCGCGGGACAATCCAACACCAATGAGACTTGTGACAGCTGCCAACCTGAGAAACCCTATCATTGCCTGTTTTTTTACCTCCTATACAAGCTATGTAATTTTCTTTCTTCTTATCCCTCAAATGGTTTTTTCCTTCTGAACTTCCGCTGTGCTTGGATCTTAAATGCTAGCCATGGTGGACAGAGCTTCCGACCTCCTTCCCTGCCCCTCCCACCCTAAGTGGCCACATGGTACCTCTTTGTGCTTCTCCATGGTGGCATACAGTTTTTGCGAGAGGTCATTGGACACATTGGGCATGCCCGGCTTCTTCTTGTTGCCCCTACTCAGGCTGCTCTTGTTTTTGCTGGTTTTCTTATTATTTTTCTTTTTAGCATTTTTGCTGTCTCCCTTTGTCACCTGCAGGTTAGCAGAGAGGACAAGAAAATGTTAACATTTTTGTTACGAAGTAATTTGAATAATACTAATGGTAGAAGGGTTCTCCTTTTCTTTGAAACTAGAGATTCTCAGCTTATGCCTCTACCAGCTCCTCTTGTCACAGACTCACCTATTTGAGTTGGTATTTATAGCAGACTAATGTTTACTATGGTTTCAGCACTAGTGTTCTTCCAGGGAAGAATCCCTACACTACACCCCTTCAATAAAACAGCCTTAGCTTTTTGGCTAGAAGAGCCCCACAGTTTGGAGACGCCTCAGATGCATCCATCTTATTCCAGATTTGAGGACAGGGAACAAGGAGTAGAATGGTGGAATATTGAACATTCTAGAATTTTATGGGCCTACTATAAAAAAACAAAGCAATTTGCAGAGACAATCAATGAATTCAAACTACAAGACCGTGAAGAATTTAACAGGCTGCTACTTATGAGAGACTTTAGTTAGGTCAGACTCAACGGAGACCACTGCAGCTATGCTATCAGAAAATTACTAACCAGGAAAAGCTCCTCAGAATGTCCTCCTCACAAAACCTCCTGGCAATCTCTGACCTAGGTCTGTTTTTGTAAGGCCCAGAATGCTCTGTACACTTATAAAGTGGTGTGGTGTTAAAAAAAAAAAAAAAGCCCCAATTATTCACAATCTGAATCTTTACGGAAAGTACTTTTGCCAGCCTCCTGCTCTATGTAGCTAATTTTCTATCAGTTTTTCAGGGTTTCCTTCTGTTTTCCATTATCAGAAATCCAAGGTTTCAGTTAAAATGAGGTCTGATGCTAAAAAGGTTGAAAACCACTGAAACAGAATTATTTCTTGACCAATTTAAAGAGCTCTTTCCACAAAAATAATAATAATAAAAAAATAAAGCTCTTTCACACTGAAAGCTTTAAGACCAAGTCAAAAGTTGAAGCCTGATGGCGGATAACACTCGAGAATCATGGTGGAAGCTGGGAAGGAAAATGCAAAGCCCTCACATCTGTGCTCTCGTTGCTGGTGTTTTCTTCTCGCTTTCGCTCTTCTTCCTCCTGTTCTAGCTCCTTAATGCTCTCTTCCAGAACGTTGGGCCAGAAATCACCCTCAAAGTAAGGCAACTCCTTTGCACTTGTTAATCGATCTTCAGTAGCTTGTTTAAAAATATCCTGTGAAAATACCCAGGTACAAGTAGGAATTTGGTGTTTTTTTTTTTTTTTTTTAAAGAAGCATTTATCATTCAGAAGCAGTCACAGCTAGCAGACACAAGAAACCTGAAGAATTATAATGTCTTCTGAAAGAAAGGCAGCAGAGAGATTTATACCTAAGCCCCACGGCCCAGGGGGACATTTAGTCTTAAACAGTAAAAACAGTGAAAACTCAAGGTCTGAGGTTCTGTCTTTCCTCTGCCTGTGAGGATAGGGAAGTTACCTGCCTTTATAAAGCCAAATGGGACATCTTCCTGCGAGGACTGATGGCTCAGGCCCCATCAATCACGCCGCAGCCTTTACTATTGCTGATGACACAATGCAATACAATGTGAGGAATGCCTGCCTTGTACCCATCACCCATCCCCTGACTGAGAAATATGTTCAAAACAACCCAAACCACAAATACTGGAAACTGCATGGCCACAGGCTGCTCTGCTCTGCTGCCTGGGAAAACATCCAGTTCTTACTTTTCTCCCCAGGAGTAAAAACAGATAAGAAACTTATCTGTTCAAGTTCTTATCATGAGATGCCCTCTAATCATGAATGGCTATTAAGAATACGTTTTTCATCACATCTTTAAAACAGAGATTTGTTGATCTAAGACATTTAAAACTGAGTTTTTCTTGGTTTGAAAAAGGGAGTACAGAAGATTTTTGTTAAGATAGTCAAACAGCAGAATACAGAGCTGCAGGATCAGTCATCGCCCCCCATTCCTCCTGACCTTGTAGTCATGGACGATTCGCTCAGACACAGCCTTGTCAAGCATCTTTTTGTACCACTCCTGTAGTCGCTTGGGCTTGGGTATCTTCTGGTCAGGAGGATGGCAATGGAAGATATAGTCGTCTCCCTCACTTGGGGGACATGCCCAAATATGCCCTGTTGTATACCTAACAACACAAAGAGGGGGAATATTCAAGAGAAAAGTTTATCATCTATTCCAGAAAGAATGCTACAACGTGGAGTCAATATGGAAACCAATGATTTTTTTTCTAAGACAGTATCAAGTGTACAACCCAGAATCAGATCGAAATTCTTAGGCCAGGTTCAGGCCTAACCTACAGCACTTACAATGGGTGTCACATTGCCTAGTTCTTCTTAGAGGGTAACCCTGGATCCCCAAATCCCAAATTTGCAATGTGAAGACAAAAGAAAAGCTACAATGCAAAGGAACATGGATCCATTCCAACAACAGGGAACAAGGGATGGAAGAAAGCTAAGTGATAAAAGGAAGAACTTGCAAGGTGCGGTAGTAAATGTTCTCAAGCACACGTATACCCTGAAGGTAAAGAAGCAGGCTAATTTGAGTATTTCCAGACCCTAGTCTATTTTGGTTCTGATACCCAGGTATGAGAGGGTCAAACTGCAGTTCAAGGTTCTGGCCCTGAATGAGTACCAACCTTCCAATCAAACTGTACCTAACACCTTAACTGAACAAAAGAAAACTAATCTGGGATAAGTATGACTAGGGTCAAAATATCCATTTCTGTCCGACTGGCAACACTGAGAAAAGGGAGCAAAGTCACCTCTCTGCTTTAATCTAAGTTTCACCACAATACCACAGTGGTAATTAGTTAAAAATTTAATTAGTTTAAGCTCATTGTTTTTAAAGATAGCATTTGTCATTATGCTTACCCTAATTTCTTGACGTATTCTAAATATCCAATTAGAATTTCATGATAGACTGCAGTCCTCAAGCATTTAGGACGGAAGAAATGAACACTGTCAAGGTAGGATATGTAAACTCTCCTGTATCGAGTGGGGAGAAAGAAACCATGTCAAATCACATAAGGAGTTCTTACTTATATGGCTAAAAACACAATCTCCTCTGTGCTCTTTTTCACCTCATTTATAATACACATCACACAGTCACAGTTAAGTACATAACTAGGCTGTGCATTCTTTAGGAGAGTCTGGTGAGCCTCAGTACCCAGCAGCGCTTGAAGTATAGTGTATTAGTATTTATGGATCCAAGTGTATTCTGGTAGCATTCTTATTCTGGCCTTTATACTATTTTGGAAACAAATTCTAAATCATATCCTAACTTTACTTGTGTGACATTCTTTCACATTATCTCCCAGGCAAGGCACCTAACACAATCAAGAATTAAGCCCATTTTCTGAAAAACAGTCTGCTTCCCACTTCTCATTCCAGGCTGTTTGTATCCCCCTCCTTATTACTATGAACACAGTTTGCATTTCCATTTCCAAAGCAAGCACAAGTTCCTTGCCCACAATGCTTTTTGCCTATTGAACTGCAAACTCCCACTCAACTGGAAGGCAGCGGCCCGAGTCCTACCTCTGGTTGGGTGGAGGGCAGTCGGAGCCATACTCCTGAACGTGCATGCCGAAGAAGCACAAGTCAACACCGTCTATCTCTTCAAAGGCAAAGAGGGCTTTGGTTCGGTAAGGAAAAGACTCTGCCATCTCTCCGCTATCTACAAACCTACACAATCCAGATTGGAGAGAAAAACACGAGGTCTCAGTTAAACCAGAATCATCAGTAGTTAACTGTCAAGTGCTTGTAGAACCACAAGAGAAGAAAAGGGAAAATTATTGGATACCTTGCTTTCATGCCTGGTTTCACTTCCACAGTTTTATCAGAAGCATGCACTACCCGAACAGTGACTTCTCCCGACTCAGGGTGATTCTGACGTCTAAGAAAATCATTCACACGATTCTCCAGAAAGGTGCCAAGCCTGGTAGATGGCAACCCTAGAAGTGCAGAAGTGAAAAGTTCTGCAGTTAGCCAAGGTGCAAATTCATTATTGTTAACTCTTAAGCTTCAATATCAAATATCATTTTTGCGTTCTCCGTCCAAATAGGATAACCTGATTTTGTTAAAAGTTAGCAATGTGATCAATACTTGAAAACAATCTTTTTTAAAAAATAGGAGCTACTTCATGAATTTGTGTGCCATCCTTACATAGGGGCTATACAAATCTCTGTATCATTCCAATTTTAGTATATGTGCAGCTGAAGCAAACATGGTAGTGAATTTTAGGTGTTTTCCACCCAACTTTTTACTTGGAAAATCTTCTAATTTCAGAAGTTACAAAATACAACATCCACATGCATTTTGCCTTGATTGCAGTAATATTTTAAAATAACAATGGTTGGATATTATGAGAAGCCTTATAGGAATAAAAAGCAATCCGTAGGTCAGTAAAAACTGCAAAGGTATCCACAAAATTAAACCAAATATTATAATGCAATAATCTCAACTATATACAGGATACAATCTTCTTTTTTTTTTTTTTTTTTAAAGATTTTTATTTTACCTATTTGACAGAGAGAGAGAGCTAGAGAACACAAGTAGGGAGAAGAGCAGAGGGAAAGGGAGAAGTAGGCTCCCCGCAGAGCAGGGAGCTCCACGCGGGGCTCAATCCCAGGGCCCCAGGGATCATGCCCAAGCCGAAGATGCCCAAGCCAACGGCATCTGCCCAACTGACTGAGCCACCCAGGTGCACCCCAGGATACAATCTTTGACTACCACTACCCCAACCACCCAAGTGAGATAGGTCTGAAAGAGGCCCCAACTAAAAGTTTGGACCAAATTGAGGTAATCACTGATGGGATGGCAATTCTGGACATATTTCCACATGCAGCCCCAATTAGGAATGCCCTAAATATGAAGAAATGTAGGAAAAAGAACACCTATCCTGCACATTTCAAATCCTAAAGTAATCTCTACACCTAATGTGGAGCTCAAACTCACAACCCAGAAATCAAGAGTCACAGGCTCTTCCTAATGAACAAGCCACGCATCCCTTGCATGGTTTATTTTTAACTATGCTTCAATGGAAGTATTGCCAGGATTTACTTGTAAAATTAAAACTTACTTTTAGCAGAAAACTTATTTTCTTTCCTGGTTCGTGCTGATTTCTTTAAACAGCCATCACAGACAAATCTAAAATGTAAACCAAGACTTTGCTTACACAGTTACATGAACATTTAAGGTAACATGTACTAGTAACAAAATCTACTATATATATGTACCAAGTTAAAAGTCAAAAGACAACCTGGGAGAAATATTTCTATATATATAAAACAACGACTTAATAAAAAGGCCTAATTGAAAAATAGGCAAAAAACATGAGGAAATGTCAAAGGCATATAAACTGGCTGATAAACAGGAATTTCAGTTTTTGGACAATCACACTGGCAAAAGTATATATCCCTACAGGCAGGAATGTAAATCAGTAAGTTTTGAGAGTAGGACTAATACATTCTCTCTGTCCCAATTATATAAGGATGTGCGTGATTAAGTACAATTTCTTTTTTTTTTTTTTTTAAAGATTTTATTTATTCCCAAGAGAGTGAGAGAGTGAGCGAACGAGCCAGAAAGAGCAAGAGCACAGCAGAGGGAGAAGCAGGCTTGATGAAGGGAACCTGACGCGGGATTTGATCCCAGGTCTCCAGGATCAGGCCCTGGGCTGAAGCTAGTGCTAAACCGCTGAGCCACCCGGGCTGCCCTTAAGTACAATTTCTTAACAAAAACTAGAGACCACATAAAAGTTCCTTAACCAAATGACCCATCTTAAGTTACAAGAATCACTGCAAGTCTCTTAACTATTCTTCTTACCCAACTCTTTAAAGAGAGAACTAAAAAAGCATATCTAAAGACAAGACAGATAACATATCGAATGATTGTGATTTCCCCTGAATCTTATTTTCTAGAAATGTGTTAATTAGCCACCCACCTCTTTCCTGTGACCTCCAAACCATCAACAATCAATCAAAGTAAAGAACAAAAGACAGTGTCCAGATCCCATCTTTTTTTTTTTTCCAGTTTTTTTTTTTCAGTTATTGATTTAAGTAGTCTCTACCCGCAACGTGGGGCTCAAACTCATGACCCAGAGGTTAAGAGTCACATGCTCTTCCAACTGACTAGCCAGGCACCCTCAGGTCCCATCTTAACAGATCACTTCATGCACAGACATCCCCAACCTTGGAACAGAATTATGATCAACCCCATTCCTAGAAAGTGAAAGGAGATACATAGCAGTAGAGAAGTTTCACAATGGACAAAAGTCACTTACTTCTGTCAAAAAGTCCACTTACTTCTGTCAAAGTCTTTGATAATGTGCAGTTTAAGTAAATATGTGGAAAACATTCAGAAACAGAACACAGGGCCCAGGAATAGCCTGTTTACTGAAATCTGTATGTAGTCATTTTTATGAAACTCTTTCACTGGACAATAGTCATGTGACTTACTGTCCATCCCCCCCAAAACTTCAAACCCTAACCCATTTCACCTTTTAGTAAACCATTCACAGCGTGACATTTTCTTAGAGGTAAGAACAGAGCTGCCCCATGGACACCCTCCATATCTTCCAATTTTCCTACTATAGCCAATTTAAGTGTTCAAAATATGGCAAATTTAATTCCTTCTAACACCTCTTTACTAGTTTCTAAGTGCTAGAGATTTCTTAGCTCTACTGATAAATCTTTCAAAAATACTTACTTTTGATGTGTAATGATTATGAAAGAATTTTAAAAACTAGCAGAATAAAATATTTGTATATATATTAAAACCAGGCATGCAAATTAAGAGAAAGACCTGTATTTTGGGATGCTAGCTTACTTAATGTTTTATTTATTTAAAGATTTTATTTATTTATTCATGAGGCACAGAGAGAGGTAAAAACATAGGCAGAGGGAGAAAGCAGGCTCCCTGTGGGGAGCCCAATGTGGCACTCAATCCCAGGACCTAGGATCACAACCTGAGCCGAAGGCAGATGCTCAATAACTGAGCCACAGAGATGTCCCTTATTTAATGTTTTAAAAAAGGAACTTTATTTCTTCCCAATCCTAGAACAATTTTTAGAGAGAGTACTCTGAAAATATAATAAAATCATTGCAAAGACAGAAACTTGCTAAAATTCATGATGATGAAAAAGTCTAGAAAAAATCCTAATGCCTCACCCAGATGGCCAGATGATTTCATGATGAAGGACACAGATCTGATGCATCTTTCTTCCACACTCTGTACATTCAACAAACCTGGAATGAAAAGCCAAAAAGTCAAGGTTAAAACAAAAACTTTAACCAAATCAAAACTTCCCAACATTTCCCCTGATTCCTGATAATTTAAAAGATAGCCAAGGTTGCATCCAAAGAATTGAATTGTTTTTAAAAAGCTCTTTGGTGTTATATAGGCAGAGCAAAATTAAAAAATAATTAGAAGTCATCAAGTGTGACAATTTTATTAATGTATTTTTTTATTTATTACAGAGTGAGTGTGTGTGTGTGTGTGGGGGGGGGGGACAGATGACAATGACGACAGAACTTAAGCAGACTCCCTGCTGAGTTTGGAGCCAGATCTCATGACCTCAAGATCATGACCTGAGCTGAAAACAAGAGTCCAACACTTAACCAACTGCACCACCCAGGCACCCCAATAATTGTATTTAATTTAAAGATTTTTAAGTAACCTCCACACCCAACAGAGGGCTCAAACTTACAACACTGAGATCAAGAGATGCATGCTCCACCTACTGAGCCAGCCAGGTGCCCCCTGAATGGGTAATTTTAAATAGGACTGTGGGTAGGCAGTAAAAAGTGCAAGATCACTGTTGCTTAAATTTCCAAAGTCTGGTGCCATCCTACCCATTCTAGGAGGGCCCAGAATATGGGCTAAGTTCAGCACTCTAAGTGGCCTCACTACAAAGTAGTGGAGTATCAAGACGTTTGAAAATGAACAGGACAACAGGGACGGAACATAGGAAACAAGGATGGGACACATGACAATGAGCGGAGGTAGGCTAGGGCTTCACTTGGACCCAAACTACCAGATAAGATAGATTTAGTGAAATATAAATATTAACTGTAATGCAGACTTTCACATTTGCCATTCATGTTGCACGTATTTTGTGTAGATTTATGCTGAAATTCCACTTGTAATGCAAACAAAGAGAATGAAACAAAGAGGTAAAATCAAAGTATATATTCAAGGGGAACTACTTACAGTTCGGGATCCAGTGTGTCATTTTTTCTCTTGGAAAATTGTTCTTTATTTATTGTACTATGGAGAAAAGAGGAACACAATGAGAAAAGGAGATATAGAAAGATGAGCAATCTGACTACTATTCTAACCAAAGGAACAACTCTTGTAAAAGTGGATTATGTAAATCTTCTAAGATACTGAGGATACATTAAACAGGTACATTCCTGGCTCCCCAAAAATGTATATTTACATAAAGGAATGCCTATGTTTTTGGAATGGACTGTATAATAAATCTATTTTCCCATATAGATTTAATGGAGATATATTAAATGGAGAACCCAGGACCTCAACAACTGGAAACATGAGTTTGTTATTTTTAAAATCTTATCTATTACTTTTAGTATTAGTTATTTATACTTTTTTTCTTTATTAAAGATTTTATTTTTTAAAAGTAATCTCTATACCCAACATGGGGCTTGAACTCACTACCTCGAGGGTCAACTGTCCCATACTCTACTAAGTGAGACAGCCAGGTGCCCCCAATATTTATACCTTTTAATAGTTTAACGTTCCTAGACTGAGCTATGAAAGACGGTGTATAGGAAGGAGCTAAACCACTATTTAAAAAATACTAATTTCTTAGGACAGTCTAGTCAAAGATTTTATATTTAAAAATATGTATTTCAGGTTATTTATAGTTACCCAGAAAGGTAATTTTATAAAGAGTAAAAATTATTTTGTAATACTAATTTTAAAACTTTCACATGGCCTCTTATCCCGAAACCTAGCCTCACACATTGCTCATAACCTCACAAATACAGAAACTAACACCTTAACCTTCTCTGCCTAGAATAAACTTCAGGAGGCCCAACTTTGGCAACTGTGACATCTCCATATCTGAAGACCAGCAAGCAAAGCCCAGGGAGCTTTTCAGTAATGCCAACTCTCAGGCCTACTTCTAATTCTGCAGAATTGGAAGGGGGTCTCTATGCTCTTTAGTATAAGAGATGTACTGTCCTAAGGTTTAGATCTTGTGGCATGCCACTCAACAGCACCAGTGTTAAGGCTGTCTTCCTTTCCTGACATTAGGGGAACCTAGTTAAGAGCCTGATTCAGCCTAGGGTCAGAAATCACCATAAGGCTCAAGGGAACCCAGCATTAACTCCTCAGACCAGCACTCGACTCTACTCCATTGTATTTCAATGGTGACCAATGGAAAAGTGCAACCTCAAGACTTCATTTGGAAAAATTAACCATTTCCCCCCAGAAGCCCTATTTTTTTTTATTAGTAGTGTAACAATTCCACACTTTCTAGAATGTTCCTAACTGCATGCTTATTATAGGTTAAAACAGGAAAGGAACTGAAGAATATTAAAAGCACACCAAATAGTTCTTCTTTCTTCCTAAACAGTAAACACCTGATGAAAAAGTGTCTAACTACATCGTAGCAATCAGAAAAACTATTAGCCAATTTAGGCTATGTTTGAAAATTTGACCTGGCATTCACCCTACAATAAGAGCTTGTGAGACTGCAAAAGCCCAACTAAGTCTCTTTCTTGTAGGTCACTCTAATAAGTGCTGAAATCCCTAATATGAAATGATACTCAACAATAACAGTGATTTCGATTACTGTTAACCTACAGGAGAAGGCTGTAGTTATTTGTTCAATTCCCCTCAAATTTAAAAAACAGTTAATAACAAAGTTATTAACTTGCACTATAGCCTTTCAATTTTTAGGAGAAAAGCTGACTGCTCACAGAAGAACTATCTGAAATGAGCATCCAGTGTTGATACGATTCCTACACTTGTGTTGACAAAACTTTCTGCTGTGACAGAAATGTTCTCTTTCTGTGCTGACCAACATGGCAGCTACGATCAACAGATGTCTACTGAGCAGGTGAAATGTGAATTTTTATTTCCTTTTAATGAATTTGTATTTAAATATTTTGTCAGATGTGGCTAATAGCTATTATACTGGTAGTGTAATCTAAGATCACTTAGAAGCTTAAGCATAATCACTTCACAACAAACCAAAACAGTACTTTCCAAAATAATGCAGTTACTTACGTTTGTGGCTGGGAAGGGTCATCCCCCAAAGAAACGCTCTCCCCTTGGATTTCATTGAAACACTTCTCACAGAAATGATACCTGTCGGCAAGAAGGCCATACTGGGGTGAACTATTCCGTTCACACAACACAGCCCAAGCCAAGCAACGAAGCCACCAATCACAGCAGGCCAAGGAGGGGGACGGGAGCAGAGAGCAGGTCATCAACGGCGACAAGGACATTCAATGATGCAGATTTATGGGCCCCACAGTTTGGGTTTGTTTTTTTTTTGTTTTGTTTTTTGTTTTTTGTTTTTTGCAATCAAAGCCAAGTGCAGACAACGACAAGCATGAGGGAGAAAAAAAAAACACAAAACAAACGAAGAAATGAGGGATTGCAGGACAACAAAAAACATAAAAGCAAGACAAGACAACACAAAGCAGAAAGCCAAGGCAAAGCACAGATTAGCATTAAATATCTCAAATGGGATCACAAGTAGCAAATGATTACAGCAAATAAAACAAAAAAGTTTCACTTACATAGACCTACAAACTTTCATTTTAGTAATTAATGCTACTTGATGCAAATAATCAAAAGGAAGAAGGATAAATATACTGGAGAGAGAGAAGAATTGCTGCTCTTACTGAAACATAGCAATCACACACTTCTCCCCATTGCCAACAACAAAATAGATCATAGAAAATCCACTATGGATACAGAATTAGGAAGCAATCACCTAAAAACAACCTGGATTGAAAAAAAAACACGCAAAATTTCTCTTTGATCTTAAGAGATAACTTAAAAAAATTTTTTTCCAGTGAAAAATCTGCTCAATGCTTAAATACTGATTTCTGCCATCAACTGACAGTTTAAAAGGCAAAAGAAAAGCAGTGGTGTGTGCAGGCACAATGATTACATGTTCCTTAGGTATAAAGATTACAAACACTGCAGACTGATGTCAAAAATACAAAAATGGCATAAATGTCAAGACTGCAGCATGAGAAAAGTCTCATGCCAGTTGTTACATGTTTTTTTAACGTAAGTGCTTTTAACAACAGGAGATTCACTTTTCCTAGGTATTAAGAGTAAGAGTGATATGATAAACTGTGGATTCTAATGATTACAACAAAGCATTAGAAGAGTACACCTAACTTTTTGTAAACAAAACAAAAAGTTTAAGTGACTTTTTCAAAGCTAGAAATGCAACTGCAGCACACAAGTTCAGCAAAAACCACCACCATGGGCTTGGTTTTATTAAAGTATATTAACTGCCCACCCTTGTTTATGACTGTCTCAGCCCCAAGTAAACATCCTCACAAGTCATACTGTAGGCTGATTACTGAAAATAGGAGACAGATCATGGTTAAGATAGATTAACGAATGCCACCTGTGTGATTACAGCCATTGTTTGGTCAGGAGAAAATAAGGCAGAGTGCCTAATATATTAAAACTCTAACAACTACTGTCATATTCAAGTCTTTTTAAGTAATAGTCTGGTGCAGACCTATTTTTGGAGATGATCCTTATTTGCTTAACAAAGGCAAAGCAAAAACTCTTAAATCCTCTGTTTTCATATGCTCTGAGAAGAATGACTTAGGGATAGGCTGTACACAAAAATGGAACATTTCCCAAAATGTTCTGTGAGACAGCTAACAGACTTTTGGTTAAAAGTTTTTTGGATAGTTTTTGGGATGGGGATGGACAGCAGCCAATCTCATGACAATAAAAGATTAATTTGTTTAAAAATTTTTCTCAGTGTGCTTTAGACTGTGTGGTAAGCTGTTAAAAGACAGGAGAAAGAGAAGTGGGGGCTGGGTGTAATCCCATCTATGCCACCAACTCAACAAAGATGCTTAATCTCCCAAGACTTGGGCTCCTAGCTTATAAAAATAAGGGGCCAAAAAACTGACAAGGCTACGTTCTGCTAGAAAACTGCACTGATTCTGCAAATGAAAGCAAAATGCTAAGACCAGAACTTGTGCTCTACAGTTGTTTTCAAGCAAGGTACACACGAACCATGAATGTATGTGTGCTGGTCCTTCCGCATGCAGTCCCTGGACACACGGATTCGAGGACCACGATCCACACATGGTCGAGCTTACCTGTTCTGGTAACTGTAGTAAGTGGCATCTCGAGGGATTGTGCATAACTGTTTGCCATAGCAACAGAGTGTCTGTGGAGAAAACTCCAACTGCAATAGAAACCATTTGTTAAATACTACACAGTCCTGAAAAACAAGCTAGAATATTCTTAATGGTAAATCAAATAAAATTCTTAGTTCTCATTTATATAATGGGCTAATTCAGTTTCTAAGAGCACACACAGAACTAAAACCATTTTAGTTTACAGTGACAATCACTTATCCACAGGCAAAGACCACTAGTGGGTGCCTAAGATCCATGATGGTACCAAACCCTAGATCATGTTTATTCCTATACATACCTACTTATCGTAAAGTTAACTTCTAAACTGGGAATAGCAAAGGAGATTAAGAACTAGTAATAAAATAGAACAACTATAACAATATAATGTAATAAGTTCTCTGATTATGGCCTCTCTCAAAATATCACTATACTATACCACCCTTTTTGTGATGATAGATGATATGGTGCCTAGGTCATGAGATTAAGTGTAGTGAATGATGTAGGTATTGTAACATAGCATGAAGGCTATCGACCTTTTGCCAATATGTCAGAAGGTAAATCATGTGTTTTCCGATCATGGTTGACGGAAACCCACAGATGAGGAACGACTATACTGTATGAGCTCACCAACTCTAAGGTGAGATTAGCAGTTATGTTCTTCAACCACTAAGCAAAAAAACTCAACAGGACTAGACGAGCTCCATGTGAACTGGTATGCATAGGAAAACCAATACATGCCAGGGGCACTGTGTACCCACAGGTGGAAAAGATCTAAAGTCCACTCCAGACGAGTTCACAATCTGATGATTCAGGATTCTAATTAGTCAAATTTTCAGTAGTTCTTATCTGTGCAAAAATTTCTTACCTTTCTGCCACAGCAATATCCAAGGCTTTGCATTACTGGGTCAATTTCTTGTTCAAAGACCTCAGACAGCTTGGAGCAGTATTTGTATACCCGTGATGTCTTTCGATTATACAACCAGGCATTGTTGAACATAAGCCAAATGTCATCCACATACTGCCAGGGCTCCTGATACTGTCCAGTGTCTAACTTTCTCTTGATGGTAGAAAGGTCCATGGGGCTCTTCACAATATCAAAGTAATCCTAGAAGGTAAGTGACACCAGCAACATTATCCCAAAGTCTTAATATATTTTAAGGAAGATGGTGTGTCTTCCTATTATCATCATTAGTTTTCCAGAAAAGCTGGGTCTTTGATCTGACTGTATGTCCAAGGAATTGACTGATTTTCATCACTTTAAAAAAAAAAAAAAAAAGGTTTGAGAGAGAGAGCACAAGAGCACATGAGTGAGTATGTTAACTGGGAGAGGGACAGTGGCAGGAGAAAATTCTCAGACTCCCTGCTGAGCACAAGCCACACAGGAGGCTGGATCCTAGGACCCAAGCAGAAATCAAGACTTGGCCACTCAACTGACTGAGCCACCCAGGCACCCTCATTATTTCTTTAAATTACTAGTCTACAGAGATATGAAGCAGCTCAAAGAGCAGAAATAAGAGCTACTGTGTAGACTTTTCAGACAGTAAGCTAATCATCTACTGAAACTCCAGATACTTTACCATAGTGTACGTGCGATCCATTTAAAGACTAAGAAGTCATACAGCACTCAACATTTTAGTACTAAAAAGGGCCTACTGATGAGAAAACTAAGCCTAGTGAACATCAAGAGATCTAAGGCCACAGAAAAATATAGTAAAAAAAAGTTCCTAATGGAGTGTGCCTCTGTAAACACTCCAGTGCCTTATCCAATACCACTTGGAAGCCTCAAGTGAAATCTGCCAGCAGCCTGGTGTATAAAGGCAACTTTATTTTTTATTGTAAAAGATTTAACTTATTTACTCATGAGAGACACACAGAGAGAGGGGCAGAAGAAGCAGGCTCCCTCTGGGGAGCCTCATGCAGGACTTGATCACAGGACTTCAGGCTCACGAACTGAGCCAAAGGCAGGCAGACACCCACTGAGCCACCCAGGCATCCCTAAAGGCAACTTTAGAAACAGATGAAGCTAATTTGGTCCATCTTATCTACCAAATAAATAAACCCTAGGACCCAGTAATCCCACCCCTTGGTATATACCCCAAAGAAACAAAATATAGACCTCAAACCCTTGAGGTATTTTGTACCTTGAGGTACAATGGAATATTGCTGGGCCATAAAAATGAATGAAGGACTAGTTCATGCTGTAATATGGATGAACCTTGAAAGAAGTCAGTCCTAAAGAATCACATACTATTTAATTCTATTTAATGAAATATCCAGAATGAACAAATCCATAGAGATAGAAGTAGACTAGTGGTTGGATGAGGGAGGAAATGGGAATGACTGCTTATGGACATGAGGATTCTTTTGGGGGTGATGAAAATGATCCAAAATTGTCTGGTGATATTTGCACAATTCTGTTAATACACAAAAAGCATTAAACTAGTTTAAATGGGTGTCCTCAATAACATGTGAATTAATCTGAATGAAGCTGCTAACAACAACAACAACAACAACAACAAAAATAACAAACCACCACCACAACAAAAACAAAAGTACCACCACATACTTACAGGGATTCCTAGAAGTTGAGGGTCCACAGGCTGACGAAAGGGAAGGGATTCTGGATCCTGTCGGTAAAGTGCCTCCAATGTTGGCATCAGTGCCTGTCGTAACTCTTCTGGCTTGAAAACTTAAGAGCACATTTGAAATTAGTTTTCAGCTAAGCAAAAGAAGAAAATGCTCAAGGTAAAACTATAAAATTACCTCATGAACCACAAAACAAGATCTGCCTACACTGTCTCCATGGAGGTATCACTTAAGACACACTTCTATTTTTTTTTTTAAGATTTTATTTATTTATTCATAAGACAGAGAAAGAAAGAGGCAGAGACACAGGCAGAGGGAGAAGCAGGTTCCATGCAGGAAGCCCGACGTGAGACTCGACCCCGTGATTCCAGAATCACGCCCTGGGCGGAAGGCAGTGCTAAACCACTGAGCCACCCACGCTGCCCCACGCTTCTATTTCTAATTCCTGGTCTGTCTCATAATGATTTCAGAACACCAGGTCTAGTCAGTTTTAAACATCCTTCATGGCTCAGCTAATTTTTCAAAAATTCAGTCAAGATAAAATTCAGTTAAGATTCCGTCTTGACCAAGTAGAAACAGAATCCTAAACATTCCAAAAATTTATGAAGAAACTTGTCAAAAAAACATTCCAGGGGTGGGGGGATACTGTCAAACACGAATAGAAAAAAGTCCTCATTAATAAGAACAGTATTTAACAAGTCAGAAATTAGACCTGGTATTGTCCTAATGCTAAAGCAATCAGAACCCCTGAAGAGAAGAGTCCCTCATTAAATTTAGCATGGTGTTTTAGAGCTAAGGAAGAGGACATATTATCTTAATGGCAAATGTCAGGTTTAAGTCTAATGTCAGGTTAAGTCTAAACAAAGAGAGAACTAAATTGTTATTGCTGAAACAATGGACTCAGTTGACCAAATTTCATTCCAGTGTGTTCTTAATATGTTTCCTAAAGGTCAGGAAAGAATTGCTAGTGTATCCCAAATGGAATTAATTTTAGCTATTATTTAAGAAGCTATACATTAAGGTTTCGGCAGTTTTGAGCTTTAAAACACTCTCAGCAGAGGCTTGTTACTTATTCTATTTACAAATTAATTTTTATCTTCAGGAAGGGTATTTGTTAGTACTTTATTGTTCACTTCATGGTGGGGATGACCATGGAGGGGGGGGGGAGAACAGATGGGCAAGGATACTTTGTTTTTCATATCTGATTATACTAATAAGAAACAAAATTTGAATTTGTGAAATTAGCTATTTACAAGACAGATTCCTAGTAAGATTAGGTTTCTTGCGGCCTATATTAAAATGACACCTCAATTATAGAAACCTCATTTAAATGCAAATAATTTTTTTTAACCTCAACATTTTAAACTGCATTATATTTAACGGAACACCTTTATACATACCATCTTTAGGAGCCAGCACACTCCTCCCTTGAGAGAAGTCCTACCTGTGCCACAAATGCATCACTAGAGTCACAAGAAGTTCTAGTCCCAACCTAGTTGGTAAGTCAATTTTTGTGGGAATTAAACAACTAACGAGAGTTTAACACTCTGTATTAAGCAGAGCTGCTTGCTCGACTGGATTCATTAATACTTAAAAGTTGGTTGGGAGCAGACTCTGAACCAGCCTGCCTGGGCTCATTGATGAGATTAGTAATAAGCTGGGACAAGCTACTTAACCGTGCTGAGCATGAGGTTTTCCCTGCCTATAAAACAGGGACCAGTAACTAGAGTTGTTGTTCAGTTAGATGAGACAATGCAAGCGGCAATGCCTAGTGGGCAGGAGGTTAACCATAAACAGTACTATTATCACTGCTAATATTTCCTGCATTTGAGTTAAGGATATGTAACAATTTTTCTCCTCTGAAAAAAAGATAATTTTGAGGAGTTGTTAACCGACCCAACCCTGAAGAAATCATGGGCATAACCGACCCAATGACTGCAGGAAGGAAATTGACCTATAAAAAAGAAACAGTCTTCTCCAACATTAGTATAACTAAGATATCAAGCCAAAAGGACTCCAAGCTTAATGAAATCACATAAAAGTCAATTTCTAAAACCTAAGAAGCCTGATCCCATTCTACTCAAATTTTTTTTTTCTCCCCTAGCCTCCAGGAATAGAGAGCCTAAGAGACCTACTCTTCTTCTTTGACTGTCCTGGGGCTGGAGAAGACTGGGTAGCTGAAGTACTTGGCTGGTCTTCCTCCTCTTTTGTTTCAGTTTTTAATTCAGTGCCTCTTTCTTCTGTTTCTGTAGGTTCCATTTTACAGTCCTCTGCTTTAGTCTGAAAGACAAGGTCAACATTTTTAGTATTCCAAAGACTTGCCACCAGAAAGCAACAAGATCATTATCTTATTTACTCTGTCCTGTGGACATATCTAAAGACCCTTCCTCATGTGGAAATCAATGAAATGAGACCTAATTATCAGAATGCTAAACTGGTTCCTAGACTGAGGTCCTAACCAACAGCAGTCCTTGCCCTGCTCTCACCTCTGGAATATCCTCTGGCTGAGTATCTGCTGGTTCTGGTGGATCCACTTCCATCTTAGCCTCCATTTTCACTTCCTGTGAAGGCTGCTTCTCAGGAATGGTCTGAGAATTGACTTCTGTGCTACTAGTGGATGGAGGGTTTGATACCTGCCCTTCAATGCTTACAGCTGGCTGGGAAAGCTGGGCAGAAAAAGGGAAAAAACAAAAAGTTTGCCAATGATACAACCAGAGTTTAAGCTCCACAATAGGACAGCATCATTTACCCTCTATCTCTGGACTTGAATCATTATATTCATTTATTGTGCTTTCTCATACTTGGACTATTTCATGTCCTTGAAGTAAACTGTGCTTCAGCACAGGAGCTTGAGGACTTGCAACCACTGGCTGGCTGACTATACACAGGAAAGACAGCCAGTTTCTGCACTAGCTGTGTGCAATGTGTGAGGGGTGGGGTCTTAGAGATGACTGCCTCAGAGGAGAAACAAAGAAAATAATGATTGACTCTTTGTTTTAAGTTTCTGATGGGAAAAGCTGCAAATTGTATAGAAAAAGTAGAGAGCATATAATGAACTCCCACACTGAATAACTGTTTTGAATCATGACATTCTAATGGGATAACTAGCAATCTCTTTTTCCTAAGTCATCCGATAAGAAACCTCATGAGTAGTTAGTATTTTTAGGAACTACCCTAAACAAAAGTTTCCTTTCTGCATTCTGCTATTTCTTGCATATCAGAGGCTGGGATGAACCAGTTGCTAACTTATGATGTTTTATGAAGCAGCTATTGACTCAAGGGATTTCTCTGTTCACCAACATGACAGAGAAATAAAATATAAGTGAGCAAATAAAAAGTCCTGAGCCTTGACATAGAGAATTCTATTAGTAAGGATGCAACTATTAGATGTGAACTTGGATTTCTCCTATGTACATAATGAGCCTCTCACAAGGAAGCTACTGACTGTTCCAGGCCCATACTTTTCTCACCTTAGATCATGATTTTCAACCTTAGGACCACAGACATTCATAAACCTATAGTTTTGTTCATTCACTCTCAAGTATTCCACAGCTCAGTTTGAAAGAAATTATACATAAATGGAAAATTTATGTGGTATACTAAACATACTATGGATTCTTCCCCCTTGTCAACCCTGCTTATATGCCTTCAAGTCTCAGAACACAATTCAAAAGATACAATGGTCAGTATCAGACCTAAACAGAATCTTTGAGCTCCCTCTATGCTAGGTACTATAATGGGAAGAAAGAATAGGAAGGAAAGGAAAGTCCCTAACTACAAAGAGATTCTAGTTTAACTGGGGAGACAACACAATATAGAACAGAACTGGCATATAAATAATCTAACATTACAGTACAATTTGAAAAGATTCCCCCAAACCCAAGTAAGTCTGTGCTTACTGGAGTTGCAGGCTGCGGGGGCAGCAGCGGCGCCGTCGGGGTGGGAACAGACGCTGCTGTACTCTGCTGTGAGAGAGGCTGCTGCTGTGGCTGGTCAGCTGAAGGAGCAGGAGGAAGTGAAGGCTGAACTTGAGGAGGAAGCTGCGTTGGTGGTGGTGTGGGTGTCTGCCTTGGAGGTGGATGTAAAGCTTGGGTCTGTGGCCCAGGTGGCATGGCTGGAGGTGTAGGAACAGGGGCTGGAATTGCTGTTGCTGGTGGCTGCTGAGCCCCTATGCTTGGGGGAGTGTGGTGAGGCGTGGGGGTGCGACTAGGTACCGGGGAGGGTGAATTCTGATGTAGAGCTGATTGAGGAAGAGGGGGACAGTGAATGTGGCTCCCTTGAGACCCTGGTGGCATTATAGGAGAGTTCACGGGGCAGGAAGAACTGGACATTTGTGCCTGTGTAATGAGAAACAGAATAAGATGGCAATTCAGAACACAAAAGAAATATTTACACAGCCAGACTATATGCAATATGCTTCCTTTTCAAAATGTGTCAAATATCCTGTTATTGGGGGCATAGCTTCAGAAAAAAAGTTCACCAGAATGGCTTCAGCCACTGCAGGGGCACAGGACAGTGGAGTACACAGTATTTGCTGCCTGGCTCTGCTCTCTTGAGCCACAGTTTGTTCTTCTGCACTATAACTCTTAAGATTTCATTTTAGGAAGCATTCAATACTATAAAAAAATGGTTACAACTATCAATTTAATCTCTTTCCTAGTTTGTAACAATTAGCAGCACTGCTATATCACAAAATAATCTCTTCATGTTCAGAGTACCATTATGTCCGTAACTGCTCTTTTTACCTTTTTAAAAAAGATTTTATTTATTCATTCATGAGAGACACACCAGGAGAGGCAGAGATATAGGCAGAGGGAGAAGCAGGCTCTCTGCAGTGAGCCCAATGTGGGACTCAATCCCAAGACCCTGGGATCACGACCTGAACCAAAGGCAGACACTCAACCAGGCATCCTTTCCATAACTGCTCTTATTAAAACTTAAAAATCATCTATTTTCACCGATCATTTGCTGCCACTTTTTCCTGTAAAAACCTGTATCGAGAGACATTTAAAAAATCACAAAAACAAGTAAACAAAACGAAACAAAACCCATCTGTGAGACCTACTTGAGACACTGGTGCTTGGCCGCCAGTCGGAGCCAAAGGCATATTCGTTACATTCATCCCCTGTGTTGAGAACTGAGTCTGGGGAAGGAATTGGCTCTGGCTGGAAGGCTGCTGCATGCGAGGCCCATAGCCCATAGGCTGCGGCTGCATAGGGAAAGGAAAAAACAAAACAAAACAAAAAAACACATAACACAGAGCACCAATTGCTTCATTATGGTTATTCTCCTACAGCTAGAATCACCAACTGCTCTAGCTCTGCTGAGGGGAAAGCAGGGTAGGAAAAGAAGAAAGCATTCAACCCCTGGACTCTGATGCCAGGATTTACACCTGACTCAAACCTACTCTAAAGCAATTCCAGGAGCTTATAGACAAACCAATTCTCCTGATACACAAATGCACCTGACAAGGTACAGAGATAACTGCTCTTTGCACACTGTTAAGTGACAGTGAACTACACCTTTATGAGGTCTGCTTATTTCATGATATTATAATAGCACAAACTGTAAGACTGTATACTTGGTACAATTAAAATCTTAAAAAAAGTTGAGGCTGAACTTGGTAGCATTCATGGTCCACAAATATTTGAGGATTGTTACATTTCTTTTTGGAGAGGGGTGAGAAAGTGTTTACTGTAGCTTTTATTAGCAAAAGTCAAAACTAGAAACAATCAACGTGTCCATCAATAACAAAAAATAAACACATTCTGGCACACTCACAAAATGGAATATTAGTAATAAAAGAACAAATTACTGCCATAATCAACAAAGTAGATCAACATCAAAACCATTATGCTAAGCCAAAAAGGTTAAACACAAAAGTACATCTGAGTGATTCCACTTATATGAAGTTGAAAAACATGGTGATAGAACTCAAGGTATTGGTTGTCTAAAGGGGATAGGCACTGAGTAGAAGGGGACATGAGGGCACTCTCTAGTGGAATTCTACTTTATCTTGATGATTATTATATTTCATTTCTAAAATTATAGGCCTTTAACAGAGAAAGGAATTATAGAATACCAAAGGCCAAAAATTTCATAATCTAAGAAAGATTATTTATCTTATAAACATGGCAGTCTGCTGCCACGACACTATGCTAGACAACTCCCAAAATGGAGTTCTTAACTACATTGGATTCTATAACACATATACTTCAGAAACTTGGTTTTTCATTTAAAGCTGTAAACAGCTTTTATGTCACCATGTAAGTTCTGAAATGCTTATAGAGCATTCCAATTTACAAATGTACCATAATTTAACCATAATGAACCCCCTACTGTACATTCAGGATATGTCCTTTTTTTCAAAATAGAGTATACACAAGATCCTTAACATGAATTTTCTTCAAATTACAGCCTTTTGGTACCTTAGTGATTATTTTGTAGGATAAATTTCTAAAAACAATTTATAGGTAATAGAGATAGATGAAAATTAGGGATTATAGTATTTACTACCTAATTGTGGCATAAGGTTTTAGTTTTCTCCTACTCCACTTTAAAAAATGTAACTATTCTCATCTCTAAAATACATATATAATCATTTATCACATGTATAATAAGGGCCAAATACAATAGAATTACAGAAGAAAAATCAACCTTAAAGTTTAATCACTTATAGTTAGCTGTTTAAACGACTGTAAGGTTTGTTTGTTGTTGACAAAGTAGAAACAAAAAGGATTTTTCAATGTTAGGTAAAGGTCAAAATGCCCAAAGATGTCAAACTTACTGGGTTTAGAGTTCCAGGCTGAGCTAACTGTCCATGGTGCTGAAGAGGAGAGGTTTGCCGGGGTCCAATTGGGGGCTGAGGCATACTCATCTGGCCAAACTGATTCAAACCTAGGAGTACAAAATATTAGGTCTGAATACCTTCATGGAATTGGAGAGCTAGAATGAATTCTGATTCTGTAACATTTTATCAGGACAAATAAAGGAACCTTTGTGTGTGTGTGTGTGTGTGTGTGTAAGATTTTATTTATTCATGAGAGACACAGAGAGAGAGAGGCAGAGACACAGGCAGAGGGAGAAGCAGGCTCCATGCAGGGAGCCTGATGCGGGACTCAATCCTGGGACCCCAAGATTATGCCCTGGGCCGAAGGCAGGCACCAAACTGCTAAGCCACCCAGGGATCTCCAAGGAACCTGCTTTTAACTGTGAATGAACTGGTTTCATTCTCAGCTACAAGGACACTTAATTAACATAAGTTCTTGGAATAAAATTGATCTTGGCCAGTTATTTTTTAAAAGTTATTTTTATCTTATTTTATAATTTTTTCAAGATTTTATTTATTTAACAGAGAGAGAGAGAGAGAGAGAACACAAGCAAGGGGAATGGTAGGGAGAGGGAGAAGTATGCTCCTGATTGAGCAGAGAGTATGAGGCAGGCAGGGCTCGATTCCAGGACCCTGGGATCATGACCTGAGCTGAAGACATATGCTTAACCGCCTGAGTCACCCGGGTGTTCCTGGACCAGCTGTTTTTAAATGGATGCTTGATCATTTCATGGCTTTCTACCTGACCTGCCAGCCAACCTGTGCTCTATACCCCTCCTTCTCTCCCTTCCTCTCTCCTTGGGCTCCAACTCCAAAACGTGTTCTGATCTCGTGGGTTACATGCTGCTGGCCTGAGGCAGGAATCAAGGTGGCAGGAATAATTTTGTAGTACACCAGAGACTGTTTTATTTATTTATTTTTTAAAGATTTTATTTATTTATTTACTAGAGACACAGAGAGAGGCAGAGACATAGGCAGAGGGAGAAGCAGGCTCCCCATAGGGAGCCTGATGTGGGACTTGATCCCAGGACTCTGGGATCATGACCTGAGCCAAAGGCAGATCCTCAACCACTAAGCCACCCAGGCGCCCCAGAGACTGTTTTAAAAAGCCATGGTTGGGGCACCTGGCTGGTGTCGGTAGAGCATGGCACTCTTGATTTCAGGGTCCCATATTGGGCATGGAGCTTACTTTAACAACAACAACAACAGGGATCCCTGGGTGGCGCAGCGGTTTGGCGCCCGCCTTTGGCCCAGGGCGCGATCCTGGAGACCCGGGATCGAATCCCACGTCGGGCTCCCGGTGCATGGAGCCTGCTTCTCCCTCTGCCTGTGTCTCTGCCTCTCTATCTCTCTGTGACTATCATAAATAAATAAAAATTTAAAAAAAATTAAAAAAAAAT
This sequence comes from Vulpes vulpes, assembly GCF_048418805.1. Lineage (NCBI taxonomy): Eukaryota > Metazoa > Chordata > Mammalia > Carnivora > Canidae > Vulpes > Vulpes vulpes. Next base: position 54,397,206 of record NC_132795.1, read on the forward strand.
AAAAAATTAAAAAAAATAAAAACAACAACAACAACAAAACCATGGTTAATTAAATACATGGATTTCTTTCATAACTTACCAGGCTGTGGAGTTATCCGAGGCATCATCTGGTTTGGCACACTGCCACGGATCATAGATGGGTCAGGAAGAGGGCCATCTAGAGTAGAACAGAGAAATGGTTACAAGGTCTTTTTTTTTTTTTTTTTTAAGATTTTATTTATATATTGGGGGGAGAGAGAGAGAGAGAGATCATGAGCAGGGAGGAAGGTTAGAGGGAGAAGCAGACTCCCCGCTTGCAGGAAGCCTGATAAGGAACTGGATCCTAAGACCCCAGAATCATGACCTGAGCCAAAGGTAGATGCTTAACTGGGCCATCCAGAAGCCTGAATCTTTTTCCCCCCTTTTTTAAAAAAAAAAAAGATTTTATCCATTTATTTTTGAGAGAGACAAAGCACAAATGGGCAGGGAGAAAGGTCAGAGAAAGGGAGAAGCAGACTCCCCACTAAGCAGAGAGCCTGATGTGGGGCTCCATCCCAGGACCCTGGGATTTTCACCACAGCTGAAGGCAGATGCTCAACTGAATGAGACACCCAGGAGCCCCTAGAAAATCATCTTTTAGTCAGTGGCCCTTCCACTAAAAAAAAATAATAATAATAATAAAAAGAAAGAAAAAGAAAAGAAAAAAACACACTAAAATATTTTTAGTAGCATCTTGAAAAATTTGGCCTAGATCTATAAAGAATAAAGGTATACACTTAGGAACCTGAAGAAAATGTTATGTTAGTTCTGGAATATAAGAAAAGCCTCCAAAGAGTTATAGTTATATAGTATATATAATATATATATATTATATAATTAGTTATATAGCATATATATAGTTATAGTATAAAATCTTTGCTTTCTTTCAGTGTTGACAGGAAAATAATGTAAAATAATGTAAAATCTTACATTAAAAAAAGAGACAGGCTACTAGAGCATTTAATGTGCTGTTTGACTAAGCTGTATGCTTTGGTTAGTATACAGCAGAACACCTCGAGGAGACAGCCAGATTTTGTTCAGTGACCAAATCTGATTGTGTACCCTTATTTGTTTTTATGTGCACAAACCCACTGTGAACAGTGACCTTAAATAATCCATGTTATACTGCTCTATATACCATGCACCTCTTGAATACAAAAGTAGAAATAATTTTAAAATGGTATCAAAATATACAGTCTGGCCCTTGAAGATTTGAACTCCACAAGTCCACTTACTCATGGGTTTTTTTGGTAGATGTATATTTCTCAGGATTTTCTCAGTTTAATGTTTTTCTTTTCTCTGGCTTATTTTAAGAATAGTTTTTAACACATTTAACATGCAAAATATGTGTTGTTTGTGTTTTCACTAAAGCTTCTGGTCAACAATTTAGGCTATTAATAATTAAATTGTGGGGGACCTCAAAAGTTGTTATGTGGATTTTTAACTGTGTTGAGGTCAGGGCCCCTAATTCCTGGGCTGTTCAAGGGTCAAAAGTATGTAAGTTCTAATGGTTTCTTGGATTATCCGGACATCCTCCAGCACAGTGCTTCCCAACCTTTTTCATATTACGGTGCAGACAAAATACTTCTATAGCACTCTGGGAAAAGATAGGATTGCTTGCAGTGACCTAACTCTAGCCTGGACACCCCCCGCTGACCCAAAGTGTTGTGCACTCAAGCTCAGGTATCCTTGTGGCAGACCATGCTCTAAAGAGAAGCCTACTATCTTCAGACAACTCCGAATTCTGTCACTACTACAAGTGTGCTATACTAGCAACAAAAATGATCATACAACTAAGTGGTTGGGTGTAATTCAAGTAATTAAATCCACTAGGATTTTCCACTAATGTTGTGCTTATATAAAACTAAAACACACTCAAATGGAATACCGGAGAGAATTCTGAACATTTATTCATACACTCTTACCCACACTTGTGCAAGACTTACAAAATTACGTATAACCTATGCTCACTACATAAAAATTAGAGACTATAAGACAGATAAACCTCTATAGTTTTAATCTTCCACATGTGTATTTGTATATGCTTTATGTAAAAGATTTTCACCTAATACATAAAGAATGTTTTTCCTGTAATATGGATAGGTGTTGCAAGCTAAATGCCAGCAGGGACAAGGCAGTTAGTATCAATGAGCGGGAAGGACTAGGCATCGGAAGCAACAGAAAAAGGGAGTGACGGGGATGAAGTGAAGAAATCCCAACTCTTATAATAAGCAGCCAATACTCTAGCTAGAGACTGTGGTACCCTTGTGGGTGAGAGAGCCAAATCTGCTAGATACTTCCCTTCTTAAAGGAAACCAG